>NC_143258.1:55356154-55662923 GCF_984573655.1 Nuphar pumila
TTAGCCAAACCCAACCCAACCTTAGCTAAGGTCAAACCGAGTCCACCTAAGTCAACCGAACCTAGTTGACTAAGGCAACTCAAAACCGAACCCAATTAGTGAGTCAACCTTAGCTCGAGCCTATCTCTTTCAACCTAGTCAAAATCGAGCCTACCTAATCCCATCCGAATGCATCCAAACCCAATCCGAACCTACTCAAGCCAAAACCGATCATAGTCAAGTCAACCGAGTGAACCCTAACCTTAACCTTCGTTCTTTAGTGAAGTAAGTTCATTTAGTATTATTTCTTTTGATTTCTATACTAATTAGTTTATTTATCTAATTTAGTTTTAGTGTAGAAGTGTGTATACGTATAGCATATTTGTTTAGTATGTGTGAAATGTGTTTTGTTGTGGTTTGAATGATAGTTAGATATTAGTTAACTTAGTAGTTAGATTGTATTTTATTATTTAGCATAGTTGCATTTCCATTGTTAGTTAACGTAGTTCTAGTCATAAATTGCTTGTCGTGTTTTGTTCGTCGTGCATTTAGTGTATTCATAATTATCATCTGCATATACACTGTTATACAGTGTCATTTAGATTGCATTAGGTGTAGATTGCATTTGATAGTGTTTACATAGGTTCATAAAGTGAATAGTGCACTCAAATAAAAACCAGATTTTTGCCCTGTTGCAACATAATTATTTTCTGTGCAAAAATTCTGTGTTTTCCAAATTTTTTTCTTCTATTCACTTTATTGACGTGTTATTTAACTGCAGACCAAATTTCAGCTCATTCGGAGTTGATTTGGTCTGATTTTTAAGCGTTTTGCGAAAACCGCTTTTTCTGGATTTTAAATTACAGGACTGGCGATATCCTGATTTTTCCCAGATTTGAAACACTTATATCTGGAGTTCCAGATACTGTTTTTCAATTCTGTAAAAACTGTTGTTTTGTTCAATCTGTCAGTTGCAGAACAGAACAAATTTCGGGAAAATCGGACCTCGTTTGCTTTGTCAAACAGTGGTTTTCTGATAACCTGTCAGAATGCTATTTTACACTAGTTAGGGGCAGTTTCGTAATTTTCTTAGTTTCGGCATTTTAGATTTGTTTTCAGTAGTTTCTGCATTTTTGGAGTTGCATCATCATCATACAGCATTAGTAGAGTTAAATTGGTTAATGTTAGCATTAATTTAGTATTTTATTTCATTTTTGCTTGATAAATAGTATTTGTTTTACAATTTTCGTAAAATTAGAAATAGTTTTAGTTATTGTTTTCATTATTAGAATAGAAAACTAACTTTGTATTTTTCTGCATTTTTAGGTTAAAAAACATATTTAGTGTCCAGGGGTATTGTCCAAGTGAGAAGATTCTCTAAGTGGCAAAAAGACGGAAATACCCTTGGCGTGGAGCAGAAGACTGATTGCTTGTTTACTTTTCTTTTAGTGTTTAATTGTAGTTGTATTACTTTGTAATTGTAGGTTGACATTTGTCATTAATAAATTGAATTTTATAGAAATATTGTGTTTAATTCCTGTTCCCTATGGATTCGACCCGTACTTACCACTTGGTGGAAAGTCGGTTTTTAAAATTTTTGGTTGACGATTTTCCAAAGTTTTATTGCAAATAAGTGTTTTAAAAAAGAGCATCTCAAAATATCAACCAAATTTTGGCGCCGTTGCCGGGGAACGGCGAATTAATTACTTTATTTCTTAGAGTTTAATTTATTAATTGGTTTTAGTTAATTAATTGTTTTATTTTTAGTTAGTAGGATTAGTAAGTGAACATAGGATTAACATAGTTAGTAAATATAGGATTCACATTCTGTCTTTCTAGGATTCACTTGAAATTCATTCTGCAAGGAGCGATTAGACAGGTGGGTTTTAGAAAAACTTAGTTTGTGATTTCCTGTATTTATCTTTTCAGTACTTTAGAGTAGTTTAATTTATTATTTCATTTACTTAGTTAGATCATTCTGACATAATTAGTTTAGCATATTTGTTTAGTAGTTGTTTATTTTGTATTATTTACATTTTAGTACATGTGTAGTTTAGATTTAGAGTTAGGTCGTTTGCTTACATCTGGTCTTAGCATCAGTGTATGCAGGGTCGACGAGGTCTAGGAACCCCATTACACCCATTTGTTGACAACCCAGAGAGAATTTTACATTCTCATCGAAGTTCGGCAACAATGGCTGACATGAATCCTCCACCTCCACCCCCAGTTCTTTCACGCCCTCTGCGGGAATATTTCATTCCCACAGACTATGTTCAGGCATCCTGCATTCGGAGACCCGATGTAGGAGCGCCACATTATGAGATTAAGGCTAACATTATTCAGATGCTTCCATCCTTTTATGGCCTTAGTCATGAGGATCCCTACCGACATTTAGATGAATTCCTCGAAATCTGTTCTACTGTTAAGATACAGAATTTCGATGATGATGCTTTAAGGTTGACTCTATTCCCCTTTTCATTGAAGGACAAAGCCAAGTATTGGCTGAAGTCCTTAGATTCTGTAGAAATAGAGTCATGGGATCAATTGCAACAGGAGTTTCTTCGGAAATATTTTCCCATTGGTCGTACGAACCAATATCGTAGAGCCATCACTAGCTTTTCAGAGCTAGATGGTGAGCGCTTTCATGAGACCTGGGAGAGAATGAAGGATCTCCTCAGGAAATATCCCCATCATCAGGTGCCGAAATGGCAACTGGTGCAGAGCTTCTACGACGGATTGTCTGACAAGAATCGTCAGATGATCGACTCTTCATGTGGAGGGACATTCATGCTGAAGAGCGAGGATGAAGCATGAAGGTTATTTGATACATTGGCCGAGAATTCTCTCCACCATGCTTCGAGCTCTCATTCTGATAGAGCCACACCCAGCATTCAGAAGAAAGTTGGTGTTCTTGAAGTTGGTCCATCTACTGCTCTACAGTGCAAGGTAGACATGATTGCTCAGAAGCTGGACCAGCTTCTCTCAGGACCATCCACCACACAGCAGGTGTGTACTCTTTGTGCCAGTCCGGCACACGAGATCACTGAGTGCCTTTCGGCAACTCAGTACCCTGAATTTGTTCAAGAACAAGTTCAGGCAGCTCAGGGTTATGTCAGACCGCCGAATAACCCATTTTCATCGACATACAATCCGGGTTGGCGTAACCATCCCAATTTTTCATGGAAGAATCCACAATTTCCATGCAGATGCCTACATCCTCTCAGCCAGTTCGGCAGCCATCTTTTACTCAGTCATTTCAAAGACCGAACTATGCTCAGTCTTCTTCTTCTTCTGTTACTCCCCCGATTCAGCAGGAGTCTGCCCCGCAGACATCTTTTGAGGAGAGACTTCTCCAGGCATTCCAAGAGGTGAAAACCTCTAATCAGAATGCCTTCGAGAAGTGTAGCCAGATTTTGAGCTCGCATACGCAGTCCATTGCGAAGTTAGAGTCGCAAATGGGACAGTTAGCTGAGGCTATTAGTAGGAGACCCGAGGGTACATTGCCGAGTCAGGCTGTTATGAACCCGAAGGGTAAGGACCAGATGACTGGAGGCCTATTTCATACTGAGACACAGCAGCAGGCTAAATCAGTTATGGCCTTGAGGAGCGGACGTGAGTATCACGTCGAGAGCAGAGAGCGAGAGAGTAGAGAGAGGATAGAGGAGCCAAAGACCATTGTTTCACCTACGTCGGCTCAATCATCATCCTCATCATCATCATCACCTTCACCATCTTCATCAGCTTCATCCTCAGAGAAGAAGAAGAAGGATAGGAGTGAGCCTTCTCACAAAGAGGAGGAGCCAGCAGAGTATATTCCCCCACCACCCTATCCCAAAGCATTAGAGTCTCCTGGTTATAGAGGGAAGCAAGGTGCGAAGATCCAGGACATGCTTGACATCTTCAAGCATGTGCAGATCAACCTACCTTTGCTCGATGCTATTCAGCAGGTGCCGGCATATGCCAAATTCCTGAAGGAACTATGTACGCAGAAGCGTAAATCTAGAGAGTGAGTTCCTAACAGGGTCCATCTGACTGAGCAGGTGAGTTCAGTACTTCAGCATCAGACACCACCAAAGCTCAAGGACGTTGGAGCCCCTATCATTGCTTGTACTATAGGGAACATCCGGATAGAACGCGCATTGCTCGATCTTGGAGCAAGCGTGAACATTCTGCCCGGATATTTCTTTGATTCTTTCGGGCTAGGTGAGATGAGATCGACTCCGATTACACTGCAGCTGGCAGATCGTTCCGTCAAGGTACCGAGAGGTGTCTTGGAGGACGTGCTAGTTAAGGTGGATGACTTTTATTTTCCAGTCGATTTCATTATTCTTGATATGGAAGGAGTGGATAGCCAGCACCAGACTCCGATTATTTTAGGTAGACTATTCTTGGCGACTGCCAATGCGTGTATCAACTGTAGGACCGGAGCCATGGATCTCTCATTCAGCAATAGGAAGGTAAAGCTGAATATTTTCAATGCCGCAATGGGACCAGCAGGAGACATGGACTGCTTTCATGTAGACATTGCACAGGAGTTAGTGGAGGAGCAGCCCGAGTTGTACATTACTGAGGATTCTTTAGATTTGTACCATATAGAGAAGAATAGCTGTGTAGATAGTGTAGACGTGTCTAGAGTGTCGTCAGAGAGACCACCTTGGGGAGCTGTCAGGGAGCCTCTTCCACCACTTGCGGAGACCCCCGCCAAATCGTCGATCGAGTCGCCTCCGAAACTTGAGTTGAAACCCTTACCGGATTCACTCAAGTATGCATACCTCGGAGATGATGAGACTCTGCCTGTGATCATCTCATCCTTGCTCACTGAGGAGCAGGAACAAAGATTGCTGACTATTCTTCGAGAGCACAAAGCAGCGATTGGCTGGGGAGTTGCTGATCTGAAGGGGATTGATCCTTCATTCTGCATGCATAGGATCCATTGTAATGAGGAAGTCAAGCCATTTAGGGATATGCAGATAAGGCTAAACCCCAACATGAAGGAAGTGGTGAAGAAAGAGGTGGTGAAGTGGTTGGATGCCGGAATCATTTACCCTATTTCTGATAGCCAGTGGGTCAGTCCGATTCAAGTTGTGCCGAAGAAGTCAGGACTCACTGTGGTTGAGAATGAGAAGAGTGAGAGAATTCCGATGAGGACCACTACAGGATGGCGAGTCTGCATCGATTATAGGAAGCTGAATGTGGCAACTAGGAAAGATCATTTCCCATTGCCATTCATTGATCAGATCTTAGAGAGACTCGCAGGACAGAGCTACTACTGCTTTCTAGATGGATATTCAGGATACAATCAGGTAGCTGTCCATCCTGATGACCAGGAGAAGACCACGTTTACATGTCCTTATGGCACCTTCGCGTTTAGACGTATACCTTTTGGGCTCTGTAATGCCCCGGCTACTTTTCAGAGGTGCATGCTTGCTATCTTCTCAGACATGATTGATGATGTGATGGAAGTTTTTATGGACGACTTTTCAGTGTATGGCTCTTCTTTTGAAGATTGCCTCTAAAAACTTGCTCGAGTACTGAGTAGGTGTGCGGAGACCAATCTCGTCCTGAGTTGGGAAAAGAGCCATTTTATGGTCCAGGAGGGGATTGTGCTAGGACACATTGTGTCCAAGCGTGGTATTGAGGTTGACAGAGCGAAGGTGGAATCCATTTCCCGTTTGACTCCACCCACCTCTGTGAGGCAGATTCGATCATTTTTAGGGCATGCGGGATTTTATAGGCGGTTCATAAAAGATTTCAGCAAAATCTCTCGACCGCTTTGCACGTTATTGGAGAAAGACCAGCCCTTTATTTTCGGTGAGGATTGTATGAAGGCCTTTGAGATTCTCAAAGAGGCCTTGATTACTGCACCTATTTTGAGACCTCCAGATTGGACTCTCCCATTTGAGATTATGTGCGATGCATCTGATTATGCTATGGGGGCTATTTTAGGACAACGCATCGATAGGAAACCCTATGTGATCTACTATGCGAGTAGAACTCTGTCTGATGCCCAGATGAATTATACTACGACAGAGAAGGAACTACTTGCGGTAGTTTTCGCATTGGATAAATTTAGGTCCTATTTACTCGGTTCGAAGGTGGTTGTCTATTCTGACCATTCTGCATTGAAATATTTGTTGAATAAGAAAGACACCAAACCGAGATTGATTCGTTGGGTCCTACTACTACAGGAGTTTGATCTCGAGATTCGAGATAAGAAGGGAAGCGAAAATGTAGTAGCAGACCATCTTTCCAGACTGATCGTGGAGACCACGCAGGATCAGAGACCGATCAGTGATTCTTTCCCCGACGAGCAGATCATGTCAGTCAGTACATCGCAGTTACCCTGGTTTGCAGATATTGTGAACTATCTGGTTTCGAGGCAGATACCTGAGCATTGGAACAAGAATGAGCGTGAGAGATTCCTATCTCAGGTGAGGCACTATTATTGGGATGAACCGGAGTTGTTCAAATACTGTGCAGACCAGATCATTAGGAGATGTGTTCCGAAGGAGGAGTACCAGTCCATTCTGAATTTTTCCCATTCATTAGCCTGTGGAGGGCATTTTAGTAGTAGGAAGACGGCTGCAAAGGTTTTGCAGTCAGGATTTTATTGGCCCACACTCCACAGGGATGCGTATGAGTTCTGTAGGCGATGCCTGCGATGTCAGCAGATTGGAAACATGTCCAAGAGGGACATGATGCCCTTGCTTCCGATTTTGATAGTCGAGATTTTTGATGTTTGGGGCATTGATTTCATGGGACCATTTCCGCCTTCATTCGAAAATTTATACATTCTGGTGGCGGTTGATTATGTGTCCAAGTGGGTCGAGGCTGTGGCAACCAAGACCAATGATCACAGAGTAGTGCTTAAGTTCATTAAGCACAACATTTTCAGTCGTTTTGGTGTGCCACGTGCGATGATTAGCGATGGTGGCAAGCATTTTAGGAATATACAGATAGCTTCTCTGTTGAGAAGATATTCTGTCAATCATAGATTTACCACTCCATATCATCCGCAGACTAGTGGACAGGTTGAAGTGTCCAATAGGGAGATTAAGCGAATTTTAGAAAAGACAGTTCGTACGGACCGCAAGGATTGGTCCCAGTGCTTAGATGATGCACTTTGGGCATATAGAACTGCATTTAAGACTCCCATTGGCATGTCCCCGTATCGCCTTGTATTCGGGAAAGCATGTCATCTTCCTGTCGAGCTAGAGCATAGAGCGTACTGGGCTATCAAGAAATTGAATTTTGACCTCACCCAGGCTGGCAAAGAGAGAGCACTGCAGCTCTCAGAATTAGAGGAACTCAGGAATGATGCATATGAGAATGCCAAATTATATAAAGCTCGCACAAAAGCATTTCATGATAAGCATATTGTCAGAAAAGTGTTTGAGCCAGATCAGAAAGTGTGGCTATACAATTCTCGTTTACATTTATTCCCAGGGAAGTTAAGATCGAGATGGACAGGTCCTTACATAGTGAAAGAAGTATTTCCCCATGGAGCAGTGACACTATTCGATCCTATGACCCAAGGTACATTCAAGGTAAATGGGCAAAGACTGAAGCCATTCATTTCAGATGCCTTGCAGGATGGTGAGTGTGAGATAGTGCATCTCACGAAGGCATGAGGATTCGACCAGAGGGATGTATCATATGTACATTATTTCTTTTTCATTTCAGAGTTTTTATTTATTTAGTATTTCATTTCACATGTGCTAATTTGTGTTTTGATGTATGCAGGATGAACTTAACATTTAGTGTATCAGTTACCAGGTGCATGGAAGAGCTTCCAAAGAATTCAAGGATCAGATGAAAATCAACTTCAGAAGCTCAAAGCAAATCAGGTTGTATCTATTCTTTCTCCCATATGTTTGTTAGTGTTTTTTAGTGTGCATTTGCATTATATGTTTATTCATTTTGTATGCCACTAGGGACAGTGTCATTCAAGCATGGGGGGGTGGTTTAGATGCATGCACACAAAAAATTTTTTATGACTGGTAATCAAAGTAGGCATTTGAGAACAAAGTGTAGCATATATGATTGTTTTTGGCATAATCTAACAGTTTATAAATTTTTAAGCCCCATAAAAATTTTATTTTCTGAACTGAGTCAAATAGAGTAGTTATTCATGAGAAAATTCAAAGAAAAGATAGTACTCGATTGTTAGAAAATTTTGAATCACTTTAGTATAAGTATGCACAGTATGTTTTCTGAAAGAAATAAACAATGGAAAGATGTGTTTGAAAAATGAGTTTAAAAGAATAGAGCTACGTTTAGTTGTTGATGTCTTCGTGAATCCTAGTAGTAGAACTCAGACACGAGATGAAGTGTTTGAGTATCTTAACGAAAAGGATAACGAAGGAGATCATCTTCTTGTCTAAGTCGATATCTGTGGCCTTTGTAGTTAGAGTAAGTAGAATCTGAAGGGTGTTTTACACCTGGTGCCTCAAAGCCAACTGGTTTGGGAGCCACCGGTTCGAAAGCTTGTTACATGGATTGCATAGAAAGCCTAAGAGATAGAAACATTGCACATGACAAGAGGAAGACTATACGTAAACTATTAGAATAGAAAGTCTAGTGACTCGAGCAATTAAGTCCGAGGGATACTCTGTATCTAGTGCCCTAAGGTCGGCCGACTTGGGAGTCACTGACCCAAAGCTCGCTACACGGGTCACGAAAACTGACTATTCGAAATAGTGCTCATATGAGAAGAATGCGCAAGAGATCAAAAGTTGAAAAAAAAAAGAGTGAAAATGAAAGAAAAGAATGTGCTGAATGAGAATTTTTTCATTGCTTAGGCATAAATATGTATTACTGTGCAGAAAATATACAAGTGAGAATAAATGAGTAAAACATGAGAATACTTGACTTTCAGAGAAAAATCATGAACTAGCTACAATATTAGAAAAGTGAAGAAAAAGAATTTTTACTGTGGCGGCATGAGATTTTAAACTTGTTTTGAGAATGTCAATTACATGAAATATTTGTTCCAACTGCATTCTTAAGAGCCTCATATTTTTGAAAAATCATCCTCGTATTTCATTGATGTTTGTGGGTAGCATCTCTGCAAACCCTCACGAGACCTTACTCGTCCACTAGTGTAAGCTAGGGGTTTAAAGGGATTGTTGCATACGCTAAATGCAACCGTGATTCCTACGAAAGTGAGTTAGTATTATGCATTCATGCTTAGCATTTCTTGTCTTCAGTGCATATCATGATTAGGGTTTGTTAAGGGACTAACAAACATTCAAGCATGGGGGTATTTGATAATGCATGAAATGCACATCATGTAAACAAGTTTTTCATGCATTTTGTATCAAGTTTAAGGTTTTAAACCCATGTTTAGATGTGTTTTGATAGTAAGGGGCTATGGTTCGAATTTCAGAAAAATCGGAGTTAAAATGAGAGAGTAATGGCTATTTCAGTGTTTGGGCACAGATTTCGAGGTGGATCGGATCCATATCCGACCCAATTAGGTTAATTGGACCTTGGATCAACTCTTTAAAAGTCCAAAACCCAACCCACACGCCTATCCAGATCCATTTCAAAAAGTTTTTCTGAAAACCCCCCAAAAAGAGGCGCCTAGAAAATATTTTTTTTATAACATTGTTTTTGCAAATTCCAAAAAGTATAAATATACTTTTTAGAGAAACCCTAGGCGTCTTTGGCTGGTTTGGACGCCCCCTACAGTGACTCTACAGCAGCAGCTCCTTCCTCTCCATCTCCCCCACGTGTTGGCCATTGAAGATCGACCTATGCTTGATTTTCAAGCATATTTTCGAGCTTTCTTTTGTTTCTTTTCATTTCTTTCTTGTTCCTTGCTGTCTTTTCACCATTTTTCTGTACTTTTGCAGGTGTAGCAGAGGTGGAGACCATTAACCTTGGGCGGGAGTGCGCAACACACCACCAAAGTGAGCCGGCCCTACCTCCATCCGGCTTTCTACACCCTCTGATCGCGAATCGGCTCACTTTCCATCGTCGGTGGATCTCCAACGTGTAGCAGCTGCAAAAGGTACCGTTTTTTGTGAAGTACAGCATCCTTGAACTGTATAGGACGTCCATCTACAGCCACGGTCCGCTCTTCTTCATCCCCCCGGTCGTCGGATCTTCCAAAAGGTAGGTCTTCTTCTTTCTTCTCTTCTAGATAAAACCGATTTGTGTGTGAGGATTTTTATTTTGTTATTTTCTGTATGTGTCTTAGTTTTCTTTTTGTTTCACCCTTAGAGTAGCATTCGTGCATAGACCAGCACGTTAGATTAGGTTTATGTGTTTGGTTGATTTGTTGGAATCGAGTTTTTATTGCTTTTTCATCCTTTTTATAAAAATCGGCTAGATCTTCATCTAGCCGATTCTTCAAGTTTGTCATAAGTGTTCTTGGTGTTGTTTTACAGAAAATCCAATAAAGAAAGTGTTCATTTTGATTCATCTTAGTCGGTTTTGTGTGTGGGTTGCATTTGATTTTAATTGAAAATAAAAATTCAAAAATCGGCTAGACTTATTCTAGCCGATTCTTGATTTTTACAAAAATATTTTTCTGTTTTGATATTTTTGTTTTGTCCAGCATGTGTCTTGTATTGTGTTGCTGAAAATCTCATTAGGAAATTTCATTTTAGTTTATTCTAAGTCGTGGGTTGTGCTTGTGTTTCGTTTTGATTTTATTTTTTTTTTAAAAAGAAAAAAATCGGCTAGAGATATTCTAGCCGATCTTTGTATCTTGGTTAAATGTTTGTGTTGATGTGGATACACCGTGGAGTTTGCTGTGTTTTTGTATGTTAACAGTAGTATAAATTGGTGTTAGTCATTTCATTGTTTTAGGATTGGTTTAATTAATTGTATTAATCATTTTTCGTTTTTGTGTTTTGAGTCTATAGTAGAAAATTACAAAAATCAAGTTTTTGTTTTCTCTCATGTTTTTAATTCCAGCATAGTTATGTTCTTGTTAGCTTTTGTGTAATTAGGAATCATTGGAATTATTTTCTAAGTTAGTTTTATCAAAATAGTGGTTATTTCGTTTATTGTTTTTTTTTGCTAGTTTACAAATTTTATTTTTTTTATTTTCGGGTGGTTCTTCTTCTTCCCCAAGGTGGGGCGGCAGCCATTAGAGCTCTCCTTGAGCTCTTGGTCGAATTTTTTAGTAAGTTTTAATGGAGTTAGGTAGGTGTAATTAGGTTGTCTAGGTTCAATGTATTAGGGCTTAGTGTCTTAGCCGTTTTTAGGGGTTATTTAAGTTAAGTTTTGGGAATTAGGTTAGCATTAACTCCTAGGAAATCGTTTTTCCATTTAGTTCCTTTTATTCCCTATCAAAAATCGTGTGAGGCATTTAATGGAGATTTGAATTTAGCATATGCATTAAAGAAGGAGTTACTCTTCCATTTTGGAAAGTGTTTTGAATTTACATAAAAATTCTAATTTAGGCTCCACGATTTTCATAAAGAATTAAAGGCATTCAATTCCATCGTGAAAAGCAAAAATCATGGATTTCTATATTAGACCTTTCCATTTTCCAAAAGGAGCTTTAAAAGCAATTAAGGAGTGTAACCCCCTCTTTAAATGGGGCGATTTTTGAGAATCCAAAGCATTTCAAAGTTTGGAATTTGGTAATTATTATATTCCTTTTCCAACCCTCTCCATTAAAATCGTTAACCTTGAATTAATTGTAGGAATTAATAGGTTACTACTTTAGTCTAGACCTAACCTAGTCAAACCGAGCCTAGGTCGAGTCAAACTCTAGTCTACACCCCCTTTGAGTCTAGTCAAAACCTAATCTAGCCTAAGTCAAAACCTAAACCACACCTAGGTCGACTTTAGTCAAGCTTAGTGGAGTCAACCCCTAGATCGAGTCGAACCTAGTTCAACCCACTTGAGCCTAGTCAAGTCAACCTTAGTTTGAGTCAACCGAGTTTACCTTATCCTATTCGAACCTAGTTGACTAAGTCAAACTTAAACCGAGTTCAACCTAGTCTTAATAAGCCTAAGTCCAAGACCTAGACCTAGCCCTAGTCAAGACTAAGTCAAACCCGAACCTAGTCTAAGTCAAAGTCAAGACCAACCCGAGGTCGAGTCAACCTTAGCCAAACCCAACCCAACCTTAGCTAAGGTCAAACCGAGTCCACCTAAGTCAACCGAACCTAGTTGACTAAGGCAACTCAAAACCGAACCCAATTAGTGAGTCAACCTTAGCTCGAGCCTATCTCTTTCAACCTAGTCAAAATCGAGCCTACCTAATCCCATCCGAATGCATCCAAACCCAATCCGAACCTACTCAAGCCAAAACCGATCATAGTCAAGTCAACCGAGTGAACCCTAACCTTAACCTTCGTTCTTTAGTGAAGTAAGTTCATTTAGTATTATTTCTTTTGATTTCTATACTAATTAGTTTATTTATCTAATTTAGTTTTAGTGTAGAAGTGTGTATACGTATAGCATATTTGTTTAGTATGTGTGAAATGTGTTTTGTTGTGGTTTGAATGATAGTTAGATATTAGTTAACTTAGTAGTTAGATTGTATTTTATTATTTAGCATAGTTGCATTTCCATTGTTAGTTAACGTAGTTCTAGTCATAAATTGCTTGTCGTGTTTTGTTCGTCGTGCATTTAGTGTATTCATAATTATCATCTGCATATACACTGTTATACAATGTCATTTAGATTGCATTAGGTGTAGATTGCATTTGATAGT
This sequence comes from Nuphar pumila, assembly GCF_984573655.1. NCBI lineage: Eukaryota > Viridiplantae > Streptophyta > Magnoliopsida > Nymphaeales > Nymphaeaceae > Nuphar > Nuphar pumila. The sequence goes on from NC_143258.1 coordinate 55,368,816, forward strand.
GTTTACATAGGTTCATAAAGTGAATAGTGCACTCAAATAAAAACCAGATTTTTGCCCTGTTGCAACATAATTATTTTCTGTGCAAAAATTCTGTGTTTTCCAAATTTTTTTCTTCTATTCACTTTATTGACGTGTTATTTAACTGCAGACCAAATTTCAGCTCATTCGGAGTTGATTTGGTCTGATTTTTAAGCGTTTTGCGAAAACCGCTTTTTCTGGATTTTAAATTACAGGACTGGCGATATCCTGATTTTTCCCAGATTTGAAACACTTATATCTGGAGTTCCAGATACTGTTTTTCAATTCTGTAAAAACTGTTGTTTTGTTCAATCTGTCAGTTGCAGAACAGAAGAAATTTCCGGAAAATCGGACCTCGTTTGCTTTGTCAAACAGTGGTTTTCCGATAACCTGTCAGAATGCTATTTTACACTAGTTAGGGGCAGTTTCGTATTTTTCTTAGTTTCGGCATTTTAGATTTGTTTTCAGTAGTTTTTGCATTTTAGGAGTTGCATCATCATCATACAGCATTAGTAGAGTTAAATTGGTTAATGTTAGCATTAATTTAGTATTTTATTTAAGTTTTGCTTGATAAATAGTATTTGTTTTACAATTTTCGTAAAATTAGAAATAGTTTTAGTTATTGTTTTCATTATTAGAATAGAAAACTAACTTTGTATTTTTCTGCATTTTTAGGTTGAAAAACATATTTAGTGTCCAGGGGTATTGTCCAAGTGAGAAGATTCTCTAAGTGGCGAAAAGACGGAAATACGCTTGGCGTGGAGCAGAAGACTGATTGCTTGTTTACTTTTCTTTTAGTGTTTAATTGTAGTTGTATTACTTTGTAATTGTAGGTTGACATTTGTCATTAATAAATTGAATTTTATAGAAATATTGTGTTTAATTTCTGTTCCCTGTGGATTCGACCCGTACTTACCACTTGGTGGAAAGTCGGTTTTTAAAATTTTTGGTTGACGATTTTCCAAAGTTTTATTGCAAATAAGTGTTTTAAAAAAGAGCATCTCAAAATATCAACCACAATTCTCCTTCTCTAAATTGTTTTCCAATGAATTTTACTCATTTTCCTGAGAAACTTTTCAAAGCTAGAATTCTCCTGATCAGCATTTTCTCTTCCAGTGTTCACCTTTTTCTCAAGAATCACTTCTATTTTCCCAGGATTTTCAACCATTCATGATTTTCCCAAATCTTCATAAATTTTCTTGAGATTTCAAATCTTTTCATCTGAGTTTCTTGAGAGATTGACTTCCACCTTTTTCCTGAGAAGTGCTTTTCAACTCCCAAGGTTTTCTAAGCATACATCATCTTTTTCCCAACTAGCATTTTACAAAATCTCATAGCACATGCCTGAATTCTCTGTGCATTGATAGAACACAATTTCGATAATTTCACTAAGTCAAGCACAATTTTGGTCCTTGGTTTGATTACCCCTGTTAAAGGCTGCAGGAACGGTCGAACCTCATATCGAAAGGTCGAGCCCCATCCCAAGGATTTTCCCGCAATTTTCAAAACGGAGGAGAGTATTTCAAAACAATTTCCAAAATCCTGTCAAGTTTGAATCGTGAAAGCATTTTTCTCTCTCTTCCGCAGGGAAGGGAAGACGGGAAAAATTTTGCTACGATAACAGGTTTGGCGACCGTGATGGGACTTGTCCTTGTCTGACCAAAATTGTACTTGACTTAGTTCAATTATCGAAATTATGTTCACAAAATGTCAACTCTTTACTTTTGCTATCTTGCGAACCTAGGAGCCTAGATTCTGACCTAGCTGACATTGACTGCATATAGCTTAGGCATGGTTTGGTAGGACCAGATTGAGGAGATATTCTCATGCTCGCATAGACTTAGGTCTAAACACATCTCTCCTCAATTTAGGATCTGAATGCAAACAATGTATGCTTCTTCAAAGTTTTCAAAAATCTATCTCTCTAGGATTTAGAGCCCTCTATTTCTTGCATGCGATCATTTTTTAAAACCTCCCTCACCTACTCTTACCCGGTCTTCACGTTGTCAAGCTCTCTTCCAGAACCCTAGTTCGGGACAGAGCCTCACAACTGGGCCAATTATTTGGGTTAACGCCCCCCTACCACGTACCGCGGGCCATAGTCCGAAGTATATCGGTAGGCGCTCAAGGATGTTGGAAAACCTTACCTTAGAACCGGAGTAGAAATTATATGCCACGTACCTCAAATTTCGATTCGGGTATATCGACATAATTGGATTGGATAAAGATGATCTGAACCTAGAGTTAGGGTTAGGGTCCTACAGCTATTTTCAAATTGATGCATTTAGAGTCAGCCTTTTAGGGAGTGTTGTATGTGCATAAATGTTTGTGCAGGATGTGATTGTTCGTATATTACCTCTATTTTCTTACATTTTTCCAAAATATTTTCAAGTATCCATATTTTTCACCTTTTCCTTTATTCTCTCAAACCTTGGATGACTTTTCAAAATATCCCATTTCTTTCAAAACTCCAGGTGATTTTCCATTCTACCTTTCTACTGGATCTCGAATTTCCAGCTGTATTTTATATCCTGCCTGTAAAATTTTCCAAAATTTCCATAATTTTCCTAAGTCTCATTCTGAGGTTTTCTCTGTTTTCAGTTCGATGGCATCCAGTCAAGTCGATCCTAACTTTCCTGAAGGTCACATCTCCTACGAGGTGCGACAAGGTCGTCCTGAACATCGAGCCCTTAGCACTGTAACTTTTATTCCCCGGTGGTATTATTCCTGGCTCAAAAGCTTTTCTCGAATGTTCCCGGACCATTTAAGCGAGTGCGGATTAGAATTGGCATCAACAGTTGGAAAGCAGACAGTGAATGGCAACCTGATCCATGCAATGGCAGAGCGATGGAATCCACGGACATGCACCTTATGGTTCCCATGGGGAGAGATGACCGTTTTCATGGATGAATTTTCAGAGATTATGGGATTACCAGAACCAGCCGGTCAACCAGGAGATACATTAGAGCATCAATTCCTGATCAATGTCAAGGGTTTGGACCCCCGAGACTCATTAGCTTGTATGATAGGCCGCCGATCTTGGCCCTTGATCCAGTTGGACGGAAATGAATATGTCAACCTGCTCAAGTTGTACCGCCAGTATGGGACCTTCGTTGAAGTCAATTCGCTATCAAGGACAGCTAAAGAAAGGATTCAGAATGCAATGGTTTTGTGCACTGTAGGATTATCCCTCTTCCCAGATGGACAAAACTACATGGACATCAGAATAATCCAACTTATGAGAAGATGGGAAAGTCGACAAACCAACCGTCTCTCCATAGCCATGGCAGCTCTTGCTTTCCTGCATTGGGGTCTGTCTCGTTTCTCACTCAGAGAATCCATCCTAGTTGAAGGTTGCATCTACGCACTTCAATCCTGGTTCTTCCAACACGTTCCAGCCCGAGCAAACTCTTTCAGATACAATGGTCAAGAACTCCTTCCAGTGGTGCAGTACCGATCCATGATCGACAACATCCAAGAAGATGATGTAGTCTGGGACTATTTTGATCGACAACTATCCCCCCCCAGATATACATATGCTTATGGCAAGCCGTTCAAATTGTTGGGACCATTCTTTTGCACTTACTACCAACCGGAGCGGTGTGTTCGGCAGTTCTCCCAGAGGCAACAGTACATTGAAGCCAGATTACTATCAGGAGCCACGGCAGAATTTGATCTCACTTCCGCATAATGGTCCGGGGCATATCATTCCGCCGGCTACAGCTAGGATTCCTTTGTCTCTCTTAAAATCTTTCCTGGTCCTAGAGTATCTGCCGACTATCATGAATGGTGGGAAATTGTTTTTCCTCCACCTCTTTGTCAAGATCAATAAAATCATATTTTTCTCATTTCAATAAAACTCTCTATCTTTCTATTGTGGTTTGACGACCTCGCCTAGGTAACAAGGCATATTTTCGTTGTTTATTTCTCTTGCAAAAAGAATAACACAATTGTCGTGATTCTTGCAATGACTCAATCCCTAGTAATGGGATATCTTTTTCAAATTGTCTACCATATTTTCAGCAAATATTTCTTCCAAAAACCAATTTCATCAGAATCTAATCAGGTCTTTGCCTTGCAGAGAGCATCCATAACATTTGATGGTTCAGACAAGATCAGGGAAAAGAACAATGGCATCTCAGTACTCGTCGGCCTCAGAAGAAGAGATGGGCTCCCCGCGATCCGAGAGGAGTCAAGAGAAGCAACAAGAAGATGATGGCATAGACCCACAAATGTATGCCATGTTCCGAAAAATGATGAATGAGTAGCCCGGGACCAGCTCATAAATGAATCCATTCAGAGAAAAATTCCACGGGCACAGGGATAAGAAGGCTTCCAGAAAGCAAGTTTAGCCGGAAGAGATCTCAGACGAAACAGACTCAATTGAAGATACCGATGAAGAGTATGAAGTGCCTTTGGCATTTCAAAAATGGGGCCAAGAACAAAGAAAAAGCCACAAATCAAAGAGTCAGGTAGCAAAAGCGCCCCTGCAAACACAATTCAGGGAAATGGCCCGAGTAGTTAAAGATCTGCAAGCCCGCGATAAGGGCAGGAAAGTCTTCACCAGCGAGGACTTCTATGACGGCTTAGAAGGGGATGATGATCTGGAGAACCTTCCTCGAAAATTCATCAAGTTCGACGGTTCTGGCGACCCAAAAGCTCATCTCGCCACCTTCTTTGCTGAATGCTCGAGGTTCAAGAGGGACAACCAAGCACTATTTCTATGTTTCCCCCGCAGCTTGGAAGGAGTTGTAGCTAAGCGGTATGCTGAGCATATCAACCCCATCGAGCTCAAGGAGTTCGACAAAGTGGTAAACCTGTTTATTGAACACTTCATGTTTAACACGGAGGCGCTCCCGACATTGAGTCATCTCTGCAATCTAAGGCAGAACAAGAACGAAAAGGCACGGGACTTTATTCACAGATGGAGGTCAGCCTGTAACAAAATGAGAGATCCTATTTCAGAAAGGCATGCCCTATCATTGATCCTCAACAATTTCTCACAACCATTAAGAGGATTAATCTCTACTGCACCATCTCATACTTTTATTGAGCTAATAGAGAGAGCCGAATGGCTTGAGCTAAGTGTGGAGAATGGAGTCTACGAAGGCTTCACATTTCCCAAACACAACCCTCAAGGTGAGCAGAAGAAGAAAGCTCACTTCACCTATTCCGCCAACAACAACAACAATAGTTGAAATCAGTATAAGGGGCAGAAGAAAGATTACTGCTACGGCACAGGCAGTTTAAACAACAAAGATCAGAAAGGAAAGCCTGCTCCTCAATACAGCAAGCCTCCTCAGCAGGATCAAGGACCGAAACTGCGTGAGAAGACCAAACATGAAGGATGGAGCTATGACTGAAAGTTCACACCTTTAGACCAATCACTAGAAGATGTGCTCGAGTATATGCTGTCAAAAGAGATGGTTAAGTTGCCTAGATTGACTGATCCCCCTGTGCCCATGGGGAAATGAAAAGATCAGTTTTGTAAGTTCCACAGGACAGTGGGACACAACACTGAGAACTGCTTTGTTCTCAAAAACATTGTGGAAGATCTTATTGATAAAAACCTTTTAGTGGAAGGAGAAGAAGAAGAGAAAATGGATATTCTAAAACAGCCCTTTCCTTCACACACCACGACAGTAGTGTCTGAACAACCATTCCTACCTCATGAACACATCAAGCCATGTTCTGCACAAGATCTTCGAGTTCAACACCAGGTTTCAGTACTGCGACAAGCAGCACCAGCCACCAAGAAGGTGGACATAATTTCAACTTTCGATAAGCTAAAAGTATTAGCAGAACCAGTCGAAGTATTTCCTACAACAGCCACTAAAATTCCAGGGTTCCTAAAACATTTTCTTAAATCCATCCCAAAAAAGGAAGAAACTTCAAGTCAAAAGCCAATGACTGCTCTGTCCAATGTTTCAATTTTGGACTTAGCCAAGAGTTCCTGCAAGCATCAACAAGTACTGGATGATTTGCTCAGAAAAATCAAAGTTAAGCCGAGTAACACACCCGAAGACATGGCACAAATAGTAAATTCAGCCATGACCAATGCGCCGATCACCTTCTCAGATGAGGACCTTCCGAAACCTCATTCCTTTCATAATAATGCTTTGTACATCATTGTTCGAGTGAGAGGAATGACAGTACCCCATGTGCTGGTCGATGGAGGCATTAGCCTCAGTATTTGTCCTGAAATGACAGCAAAGGCGCTAGGGATCAAGGAAGAAGAATACATTCTGGATCCTATCACTATCTATGGATTTGACAACCATGGTCAAACAACTAAGAGCAAGATATTTCTGGAAGTGTCCATCAACTATTTGGTGCACTCGGTGCTTTTTCATGTGGTCAATGTACCACCTACCTACAACCTGCTGCTCGGAAGAATATGGATCCATAATTCAAATGCGGTGCCTTCCACCCTTCATTAATGTGTAAAATGGTCAAAAGGTGGAATGATTATAACGATACTGGGAGAAGACCCAGAAGAAAGACTCTCGCAGCCCATGATCCCTCGATCATCATTCACTACGGATATTCCCAGCATCAGGGAGAGCGAAGAAATCAATCTCAGAGAAAATCGAGAAATACTCCAGGCATCCTCAGAACTATCTCTACACACTGTGGCCATGAACCAATGGAGAGGTCCTCAATTCTTCAAGGTTGGAGGTCGGATCAACTACAGTGCCATTAAAGATCACCCGTTGTTCCCGCAATTCATGAAGGCAAGAAAGGGATTTGATTTACTTCTGAAACATGGTTATCAACCCTTCAAGGGCTTGGGCAAGAATGAAGATGGCCGCATCGAGACAGTAATCCAAAAGCATCATCCCCACAAGGCAAAACTGGGGTTCTCCAGTGGAAGCTCACCAAAGAAGACTATTTTTGTCAAATGGGCACATTGAAGACCATTCATTATTTTCTTTCTATTCTTTTCAATAAATGTCTCATTTTATAAATGTCTTTGATCCATTCAAAATCAATAAAATTCCAAGTTTCTTTGTCTATCTAGATGCCATTTATTTCTCTTCTCTATCTCCTCATTTTCTAATGTCATTTTATGCATGGTTCTCTTCAAATAATTGCTTGACTTAGGATGGGCGATTTTATCTGAATCAAGTTTCTCATCCAAATTTTCAGAATGACTTCTCGGACAATCAAGAAGCTCGTTCTCAATCCAAAGGCTTCCCAGAAGTTGGCAGCAATTCATCGAGTCAAAGCAAGCACTGAAGATGACAAAGTTGCAAAGCAGTCAAATGACTATGCAGAATTTGATCAGTCTCTTCAGGAATTACCAGAGTTTGCCTCAGTTCAGAAACTGGATGAACCATCTGCTCTAGTACGAGATCCAACTGAAGATGTCAATATCGGTTCAGGGGAAGATCCCAAAATTCTCCAAATCGGAACCAGTCTGAGTTCGGAAGAGAAGGAAAGGCTTACAAATTTTCTCAAGCAATATGAAGAAGTGTTTGCATGGATATATGAAGATATGTCAGGTTTAGACCCCAAATTGGTCGAACACCGCCTCGTTTTGATGCCAGACGCTAAGTCAGTTAAGCAGAAATTGAAAAAAATGGATCCTAGAATAGAACAACAAGTCAAAGAAGGACTTGAAGATTTGCTCAAGGCCGGATTCATCCAGACTATTGATTACCCAGATTGGTTAGCCAACATTGTCGTTGTTTTAAAAAAAAACGGCAAAGTAAGGATTTGCATAGACTTCAGAGACCTCAATAAGGTAACTTCGAAAGATGATTATCCACTTCCAAGCATTGATCTTCTAATCGACAGCATGGCAGGACATGCCATGTTCTCGTTTATGGATGGATATTCCGGCTACAATCAGATTAAGTTGGCAGCCCGCGACCAATCAAAGACTTCTTTCACTACGCCTTGGGGCACTTTTTTTTATACAGTTATGCCTTTTGGGCTCAAGAATGCGGGAGCAACGTATCAACGAGCAATGGCCGTTATCTTTCACGATCAGATGCGCAAAATCATGGATGCATATATTGATGATATCCTCATGAAGTCTAAAGAATAAGAAGATCACCTCGAAGCGCTTGACCAAGTGTTTAAGTGACTCATTCTTTATAAGTTAAGGCTTAACCCGCAAAAGTGTGTCTTTGGAGTCAAATCAGGCAAACTATTAAGTTTTTTGGTCAGCAAAAAGGGAATTGAAGTTGAGCCAGCCAAAGCAAAGGCTATCATTGATATGCCGCCCCCAAAAAATCTCAAAGAACTGCGTAGCCTTCAGGGACACATGCAATCAATCCGGCGATTTATTTCCAACTTGGCAATTAAATGTGAGCCTTTTAACCACTTACTCAGAAAAGGAGTGAAGTTCGAATGGGGACCAGAGTGTCAGCAATCATTCGATCGGATCAAGAAGTTTCTCCTCAATCCTCCTATCTTAAAACTGCCAGAATTGAGTCAATAAAGCACATGCGGCGGATTCTTGGCGTAATACAAAGAAGGCAGCTTGATAGAGCACGCCATCTATTATGTCAGTAAGACTTTCATAGATTATGAAAAGAAATACTCTCACATAGAGAAGACCTGCCTAGCTCTGGTATGGATGTGTCAGAAGCTAAGACACTATCTACTGGCATCTGAAGTCAAAATCTTGTCCAAACTCAATCCTCTCAAATACATCTTGGAGCAACCCTTCCTCAGTGGATGAGTCGCCAAATGACATGTCTTACTGATGTAGTATGACCTAGAATATGTCTCGCAACAATAAATAAAAGGTCAAGCAATCGCAGATCAATTGACAGATTTTCCTCTGGCAGAAGAGGTGAAAGCCGAAGATGATTTTCCAGACGAGCAAATATGCAATACCCAGTCTGGAATTTATTTTTCGACGGTTCCAAAAATATGGCCGGAATAGGCATCGGAATCTTGTTAATCACTCCAGAGAAGGAGATGATTCCATTTTCTCTCAAATTAGATTTCCAATGTACCCACAATATGGCTGAGTATGATGCCCTGATTCAAGGTCTAAAGATTCTACTAGACTTCAATGTCAAGAGAGTGCATGCTTACGGTGACTCATTACTCGTTGTCAATCAAGTCCGAGCTGAATGGCAGGTCAAAGATCAGAAGCTATTTCCTTATCAGAAAATCGTTTCAGCTCTTGTCAGCATGTTTGAAGAATTTCAACTCTTTCATATCAAGAGAGACTTTAATCAAGTGGCCGATAGTCTAGCCAGTTTAGGCTCCATTATGGCATTCAAAAATGGAGAATCTTGTCGCTCTTTTGAAATTGGCAGACTTGACCAACCTTCATTCCTTCCAGCAGAACAAGTACACCAAGCTGAGCAAAAGAAGAAACCTTGGTATTACAATATCAAAACTTTTATAGAAACCGGTGAATTCCCTCCAGAACTCTCAAAGAATGAGAAGCGAGCAATCCAGCGTATGTCTACTCGATATTTCATTCTGGCCAATGTCCTTTATCGTCGTGGATTCAGTTCAGAGTATTCCAGATGTTTAGACGAAGACGGAGCCAAAGAAGTCATCGAGAAGCACACAAAGGCATTTGTGGTGGTCATGTCGGCTACCAAACCCTGGTCAAGCAGATCATCAGAGCAGGTTATTATTGGAAGACTATGCAGCATGACTATTAATAGTATGTGAAGAAGTGTATTCAATGACAGATACACGCACCTTCTATTTATGCTCCGACAACTTATTTATAATTTGTTGTCTCTCCATGGCCATTCTATATGTGGGCCTTCGATGTCGTAGGTCCCATCACTCCCTCTGCTTCAAATGGCCACAAATACTTCCTTGCCGCAACAGAATATTTCACAAAGTGGGTAGAAGCTATCACTCTTCGCATAGTGGAAGGCCGACACGTGGTCTCTTTTATTCACAAGAGCATCCTTTGCCATTTCGGCATCCCGCATGACATCGTGTCAGATAATGGCAGTCATTTCAAGAATAAAAAGATGAAGTCATTCTGCTCAAAGTTCAAGATCTATCATCATTTCTCTGCTCCATATTATCCTCAAGAGAATGGTCAGGCAGAAGCTACCAACAAAATTTTAATTCATATTTTGGAGCGAACTGTAGAAACAGGACGTGACTGACATGAGAAGATCCACGATGCATTATGGGCCTACCAGACCACCATTCGCACACCAACGAATGCTACTCTATCAGAATTGGTCTATGGAACAAAAGTAGTATTGCCACTACATGTTCAGAAGCCCATTTTGAAATTTGCATCACTCCTACAATTACCTCTTGATCAATACCAGCAGCAACGACTGGTACAGCTAGACTTACTCGATGAGAGAAGGCTAAAAGCAGCAGAACATGCTTAATCCTATCGCCAAAGAATAGCCAGACAGTACGCGAAGTTTGTCATCGAAAGAAGATTCAAAGTCAATGATTTTGTGCTTCGATCTACAACTTATCTCAAGCATCATCCCGGCGGGAAATGGTCGCCAAATTGGGAAGGTCCATATGTCGTCAAAGAAGCATTACCCCGCAACTCATATCGGCTCATCAACGCCGATGGGGTAGAATTGTCGGATCCCAATAATGCTCGACACTTGAAAAAGTTCTATACTTGAAACATTTATTCTCCTCTTGTAATCCTCCCGTTTTCTTCAAATAATGATCAAACTTTCTTTCCCCAGTTACACTGGGGCATTTTTAAAAATTTTGTTATGTATGCAAGCAGGATAAACAATATTCCTCATTTCATGCACTTGTGCATTCATGTGCATCCATTTGCATTCAACTGCATTAATAACAAATAAGTCAATATTGGGATTTCAACAAACAGTCCCATCACAATTCTTAATGATTCAAAATTGAAAGACAATCACCAACACTGAACCAAAATCCAGTGCTCGAACTGGTATTATTTCAAAATCCAGTGCTCGAACTGGTATTATTTCAAAATCCAGTGCTTGAACTAGCATTTCCAATTTCCAAGTTGATCTACTTTTCTTTTGAAAAACCGAGTTCTGACTCGGGTTTCCCTTCAAATCATTTTTTTTCTTTTGAAGATCTGAGTTCCGACTCAGGTTTTCCTTTAAATTACTTTTCCTTTTGAAGAACCGAGTTCTGACTCAGGTTTTCCCTTAAATCATTTTCCTTTGTTGATCTGAGTTCCAACTCGTGATCTCTTTACCTTATTCGAGCTCTTCATTTCCTTTTGTTGATCCAAGTTCCGACTCATGATTCGAGCTCTTCATTTTCCTTTGTTGATCTGGGTTCCGACTCGAGATCTCGCTACCTTATTCGAGCTCAGATTCGAGCTCAGATTCGAGCTCTTAATTTTCTTTTGTTTGTCTGGGTTTCGACTCGAGATCTCTTTATTTATTTGAGCCCTGACTCGAGCCCTTTATTTTCCTTTGTTGACCCAGGTTTCGACTCGTGATCTCTGTATTTTATTTGAGCTCTAGCTCAAACTCATCATTCTCCTTTGTTAATCCAAGTCATTTCGATCCTCAGGGTCTGTCAATTGCTCAAATTTGATATTTTGCCCACCAATTTTCAATTCAAATCTTCGGATCATTCAATTCTACAATCTTGACCCCTAGGTCACACAATTTCCAATTTCAAATTTCAATTACCAAATTCTCAATTTCGACCGTCAGGTCATTTAATTTCCAATTTTGACCTCCAGGTCGTCCAATTTCAAACATTCGACCTTCGGGTCACTCAAATTGCCAATTTCGACCTTCGGGTCATCAATTTCCAATTTTGACCACTAGGTCACCCAATTTTGACCTTCGGGTCACTCAATTCTCATTTTCGACCTTCGGGCCACACAATTTTGACCTCTTGGTCAACCAATTCCCAACTTCGACCGTTAGGTCATCCAATTTCGACCCCCGGGTCATCTAATTTCCAAACAATCAATTTTCCAATTTACAATTTCGACCTTTGGGTCAATCAATCTCAATATCCAATTTCAATCATTTTCTCTTGCGAGAGACCCTTTTTAGGGAGAGTTCAAGGGAGCTCGTTCTTTTCGCATGCTATCTAATTCGTTCACTTAGCCCCTTTTCAGGGAGAGTTTGAAGGGACTCGCGTCTTTGTGAACCGTTTGCAAAACAATCTCCAATTTCACACAAGAAACCCTTTCATAGGGAGAGGCTCGACGGAGACTCGCTTTTCTTGTGACCCCCCAATTTCATACTAGGTCATTTTCGTCATGAAAGACCTTCTTTCCAGGGAGAGTGTGATGGACTCAATCCTTTCATGACCCAATTTTCTGACCTCACTATTATCGGCCCCTTTCCATAAGAGAAGCCTAATATTAGGGAGCTTTGACGAAAGCTTAATTTCTCTTCGAAAGTTCATTTTGCAAACACCTCCTCTTTAGGGAAGAGAGAAGTATTTCCCATTTCCCATTTAGGTAAGGGCTAAGCCTGAGTCTCTCTTTTTGGGGAAAAAGAGAGGAGAATTTTCGTCACGGATGTATTGGGCCAGACCTTTAACGCTCTCTTTCACCCAGGATTTCAAGAAAACTTTGTCAATTAAAATTTTTTCTTGATTTCAGAATCTTTATTACATGAATTTTTACCTTAGTTTACCTTCAGCATTACTTCCAAAAGAGTGAAGCTTTTGCGAAAAGAGATTCAAAATTCAAATTCTTTCTATAGGCCAACCCAAAAGGATGAAGGATAAATCCTCAATATGGCCAGAAAAGAAGATTCAATGTTATCGCAAAGCAATAAATGATTGGTATTGATCGCAGTCAATGACACTTCTTTAAAGACTATTCTTGCAAAAATGAGGCAGTGGAAGTATCCTGAGCGCTAGAAAAAGAGAGAATTCATCCAAGCCCTGTCTGCTCAGAATCACCTAAGCTACAATTAAATATCCTAAAAAGGGATCTCTCACTTGTCGTCAAGATGAAGGCAAATTAAGCAAGTAGACCCCCGGGGCCAAAGAAGATTTGAAACATCTCCAAGATGACGGAGTTTGTGACGGATCCTTCCAAGGAAAGTCCAAAGCACTGTCGAGATGAAGGCAGATGCGATGAACCTCTCGACAATCCCTAAAAGATATTTAATTTCAGCTATCATCCAAAGATCTCAAGACAATGAACCAATATCATCAAGATAACCCTAGATCAAAGAAGGATCAACACATCTCCAAGTTGAAGGAGTTTGTGATGTATCCCTTCCAAAAAAAAAAAAGAGAGAGCAAGAAAGAGAGGGAAAAGTAAGAGAGAAAAAGGTCAGGACATCTATCCAAAATAAAGGATGATGTAATAGACCCTCCCGAAGCCCAAAGAGTGCAGAAAGATTATCATAAGAGAAGCTCCCAGGATATCAAACTGCCAAATCTATCAAGAATCTTCTTTAAATCTGTGAAATTCTATTATCAATATTCTTTCATCAATTGCTTTCATAATATCAAAATTCTCTTTCTTGTTCATATCAAGGAAATTGATAGCTTTCTTGAAGAAGGTCAACCGCAAGCAATTTGGATTCCAAATCTCGATTCTATGAAGTTAATCTCGTTTGGAGACAATGCTTCAGGTAGAAAAGAAGGGATAATTTTACAACAAGGTGCATCAATTTCAAACACTTTGAATCAACAACAGAATTTTCAACATTTTGATGATATTTTCTAGCTATCCTGACGTGAAGTGAGAGCTTGATGTCCGTCTTTGATACATCCTGACACCAATTTTAAATCCCTATTAAGGACTTGATTCCTTCCCTTCTTTGAGAGCGTGAGCTCTCTGATTCGCACACTTCCATGTGTCCCCACTGTCCCACCATAGACAGACCCATTTCGGTTCGAGGTCAAACCACCAATCATTTTCTCGCAAAAGGCAATTTCAAAAGCTATTTAGTCTCAACAATGAGATGCCCAAGATCAACCCCTTTTTCAAGCTTTAGGGACCCCATTTTTCTTCCTTTTGCAAAACCCTTGTCGGATTTATTGTGCAAAATCCGAAGGTTCCATCATACAATTCCATTTTCTACCTGATCAGGATAAGGGTACAAACTTGAGCCTCCTTGATGAGGTATTTCAGTTTTCGCCCAATCAGGATAAGGGTACAAACCTGAGCCTCATTCAAAGAGGTATTCCCATTTTTCGCCCAATCAGGTTAACGGTACAAACCTGAATCTCATTTCAATGAGATATTTCATTCGCCCAATCAGGTTAAGGGTACAAACCTGAATCTCATTTCAATGAGATATTTCATTCCCCAATCAGGTTAAGGGTACAAACCGGAATCTCATTTCAATGAGATATTTCATTCCCCAATCAGGTTAAGGGTCAAACCTGAGCCTCGTTCCATACGAGGTGTTTTCTGTCCCATCCAAGTTAAGGGCGAAATCCTGAACCTCACTCTCACAAAGCAAATCTATTTCTCTTCACTCTCTATTTCATATTTATCATCTTCACCGGGCTAATTTCCTCATACCCAGTCAGATCCTTCTAACTGGGGCATTTTTTCTATATAGCCCAAATTTGGAGTATTTTTCTTTGCCACTAAGCTCGGTCACAAGCCGACTTAGTAGCAAAGAGGGGCATCTATAAACACCATAAGTTTTCACTCACCTTCTTGACATCTCCATCAATCATTACATTCTGGTTCTCCGAAATCAATGAAGGGAAAAATGGTCATTTTCTGAGATTGAACCTGGTAGAAAGTCCTAAATTCCATTCTCGAGTCTCAAAACTTCTCTATTTAGACTCAGAAACATCTTCAAAATGCAAATTTTCAAAATCCTATTCGAGACAAAAAGCTAGAATTTCTAAGTCCTGGCTCAGAGGGGCATTTCAGGAAACATGTCTTTGCATATCATCGGATGAGCATTTCATATCATTTCAATGCATAGCATGTCATTTTGAGATCCAGAACTCTTGATTTTCAAAAGTATCGATCCAGATTCGAGTTTTAAATATTTTAAAATTGATTTCAAACTCCTGGGTTTTTAAAATTGCCAAATTCTTCCCATTTTACCCCCAAGGCTCCGAATTACAAAAGTTTTCTCAAGAAAATGATCTGGATAGTTTTGGACATTGATTTTCAAGATTTCGTCAGTTCAAAAGAGGGGGACACAATTTCAAATTCATAAGACATTATTTCAAACTTTTACAAAAAGGGCTTCGAATTTCTCCGCATCTTTCTAAATTTTGCCTTGAAGAACCATTTTCTTCCAAGTTTTGAAATCAAACCAAAATTCACTTCGTGTTTTCTAAACTAGCCTACTATTGTGAAAATTCCAAAATATCTCATCTGACTTTTATTTCAAATAAGTGACGTGGGACACACCTCAAGGTGGTGTCACACTCAAATTCTCAAAAATTTCTCTTATTTTCAAAACAGTGCCCATTCAGAAGTGGCACCGATTTATAATTTTTTTTTTAATTTATTTAACTCAATTTTAATGAAATAATTAGTGGGCCCACGTAGGTGGCGCCCCACTAAGACTCCTTGCCAAGAAAAGCAAACTCTTTTATATACTCCAAAAAGTTTTTAAATCTAGTGAGGTGGCACCACCTTAAAAAAAAGAAAAAAGAAAAAAAAGAAAAAGAAAAAGGAAAAAAATCGTTTTTAGCATTTTCTTATTTTTTTTTTGTTTTTTTTTACTTTTCAGCCCCCAAAAAAAAGGAGCCATCGTGAAACCCTACCCGAGTTTTTCACTTTACCTAAGTTTTAGGTAAAGTGAACTCAAAATTTTTCTTTAAAATGAGCCAGCCGCCCCCTTTTCCTTCAAAGATTGACGACCTTTCAAAAATCTGTTGGAAGATTTCAAATGTTTTCAAAATCCAGTTTAGAAGATTTCAAAAAGGACCGATTTTTTTGGAAAACCTGCTGATGATCTTTAAAAGGGGATGATTTGGAGCATCCGAGGGAGGGCGATAGGCGATTCCAGATCTCTTGACTCCCCTTTTTCATCACTTTCCCTCTCGGCTAGCAGGAGGTCGATGCCATCTGCAGATTCCAGCTCTCTTACTCCCTCCACCATCTTCTTCAACCCAGTCGATTGCCTTTCCTTCAGCCCACCAGCAGTCAGCTTCTTCAGCCTCTGCCAAATTGAGGTAAAGACCTTCCCTTTCACCTGTAGATAAAACACGTATCATGTTCACACCAGGTGCATCGCAGGTCCATCACATGTAATGATGTGGGCTGCGTCTGGGTTCATTTTTGCATGTTAAGAATTGGCTACACCTCGCAATGGTGTGGTCGATTCATGTGGGTAACCATGTTTCTGACCCAATTGCTGCTTCCCCTAAAGATTTCATAAGCTCTGTTTTGGCATCATGGCATTGAGAAGTAAGGCTTCATAGTTTTCAGTTTCATGTTCAGGTTATTTCACGGTGGGCATTTTTGCGTCATTGAGGTTGTTCCCACTTTCTGCAAAACGCAGTGAACAGAATTTTCTGTGTCATTGACGACAACCCATCAATTTTTGCATGATACTAAGTCCACTTTTTCTGCAGATTATGGACCTCCATAAGCACATACGCATCTGACAAGGGTCTATACGTATCATTAATTTCATCCATACCATTTAGGGTCAATTTACAGTGGATATACAGTTATTATTATTTCAGCCTATGCAAAACCCAGTGGATGGGATCCTGAACGATCTCACATTCACTCTAGTCGTTTTACAACCCTATCACTTTTCCTTTTTTTTTTTTACCCATACAGTTTTGAAAAGGAAGCATCAGCATCTCATGGCCCCAAGCGATATCCTTATGGATTTATCATACAGAAAATGGCACTCTTGACCTGAGTGCAACATCTGAATTTGACATAAATGTTGATCTTAATTCGTCATAATATTTCATTATTCATTGATGTAGTTACTATTATCATTTGTATGCTGTGATACTCTATGACTTTCCAGATTTCTCTGGTTTCAAGAAACCATGTATTGTTTCATGTAACTTACCATATGCCTCTGATTTCTGCACATTTCTTATTTATCTTATTTTTTTTTATTACCTCTGATTTGTCTTGCTAATCATGTGTGTTGTTATGGTTAGTTAAGTTCATTTCACTTGTAGTTAGTTTCCTGCATCAAGTTTTGTTTTAGTGCCTTTCTAATTCGAAGATTGTGGACCTACGATTATCACTTTGTGTATTTTACTACAGATTTTTTTTTTGATGTCCTCTAACCTGTGCCATTCCCACATTTTCTGCATATTTATTTTTGTGATCTGTATGTTACAGTTTGCACTCTACTGCTCATCTTGGAGATTTTTAAATCATTCCTGCAGCAAACCATTCAATTGACCATTCGTTCTTTTTTATTTTGTATCATTCAACTTCTTTTGCTTACTTGCATCTGCGTTTTTCTCGTCACTGAAGTTGTTTTTTTCTATGTTGATAACGAACCCATCAGATGGGTCTGGTTTTATTGCTATCTAATTTGCTTCATCCAAAGGATAAGTTTTTTTTTTTTTGAGATCACAGGGGTGATAAAGGAACTTGATGATACTCAAGTTATACTTTGGTTTGACTCAATAATGGCTGCCACATTGCCTGTATGTTTTTTTTTTATCAGAGAAAGATGTATAAAGCTTAGTTTGCAGGGAATGACCTGTAGTCGATGGCCGCTTGGAGTGAATTTTTTTTTGTCACCTATGTGTTCTACTGCAGTCACACATTTCATCATTTGTCTACCATCTGTTTTAGCATGGCTTCGGTATTGATGGAAGTACACTTCTTTGTTAGATCCTCTGCATTTAATGGTCCAACTCCATCTCATTTCTTTGTCTGTTATCAGTAAGGTAGTTTGTAAGCTGTTTTGCATACAATTCATCAATTAGGTGGCTGTAAATGAGTTACCCTCTTACCTGTTCTTACTATACATAATGACACCAAGCCGTTAGATTCAATTTTGATGTTAAATAACCATAGTTACATGTGTAATATTCTATATATCCCCATTAGTACTATGACTGATTCTGCAAATAAGGATGTGTGGTCTTGTGTTAACCCTCAGTCACAATAGCCATTCCCTGTACATTTTACTTATAGCCATCCGTTCCTTTCCAGCACAGTTTTTTTTTTCTTTTAGCTTGTTTTAGTGTTAATAAGTTAACAGCTCTTCCTGTGTGCTACACGGTTGTATCCTATCATACTCAGGTGCCTCACCCTTGGCGTGTCATGGACACCAAAATACATGTATGGCAAATAACACTACTACATGCCTTCATCCTCTAGGGTCGTCACCTCTTTTACATTTGTGTCATATTATATATCATTTGTCAACCTCCACACTCACGGTAGGTCCAATAAATTTGTGTCTACTGTGCATACATTTCATTGCCATATGTCCATCACCATCGGTTACATTTACATATGTATTTTCTTGTATGGTGTTCTATATAAACATTTAAATATATATATATATATATATATATATATATATATATATATATATATATATATATATATATATATATATATGTATTTTTTTTCTTTCATTTAGGTAGATACATTATTATACACTCAAATAGACATACTTTCATATGTATACTCCATTCATTGCCACTTCAATCATTTAGGCATATATGTATATATTCCTCATTTCACTTAAGCACGGCATTCAGATATTCTCATAAGCATTTTGTTCATATTCTAGACATTACCCTTTTATTAATTCCTATGTTTCCACCACAACTCAAGTATAATCACTGACACAAGACCATCAATATGAGACCGTCCCTTCCATGTATACTATATTCCTGGTGCTAAGTCTCATTTGCAGAAAAATTGGGAGGATACTGATTCTTTTACACTTATGTACTTTGTTTTATTATTATTTTTTTTTTTTATGTCAGAGATGTAATCATCAAACTTGGAATAATATTTACTTTTACTGCTTAGGTTAGGATGCATATCATGTAGTTTGATTTTATAATATCCTGATCTTATGAATCATGCATTTTATTTCAAAAATCACCATGAATATACACGAATGACACGTGCACCAACTCTTAGAGAGTTGATGAACTCTGTGGAGTCCATATTTACGGCCCTAGTCGGAATATGGACGAGACCCAGATCCATCATCTCTCTACCAGTCACATTGAGCCTACACTCTTAGGTTATCTTAAAATGCACATCATATTTCCAAATTTTCAAAATATTGTGAATTAACTCAAATAAACTCTGAACATATTCATGGCCACAGCCAGAATATGTGAAGGATTTACTTTGGCTTAATATACATTTTTTCAACAAAATCTCTCAGAAAATCTTCTCAAAGTGCATTCATTCATTCAAATCATTTGCATCATAATATCATCTGCTCTTCTCGTGATTTTCTCAAGAAAATTTTATTCCATGGAAATCAATTTCTCAAGAAACTTCTAAAAATCTTCAAAGTCAGATTTTCCAAGTCAAGTTTTCCCATGATTTTCCCTGGAAAATGTAATTTTCTTAAGATTCTTATCAAAGGGAATTTCTCATCTTTTTCAAAAATCAAAATCGATTTTCAAGTGTTTCAAGGTTAAGATTCCCAGGGTTTCCAATGAATTTTGCTCATTTTTCTGAGAAACTTTTCAAAGCTAGAATTCTCCTGATCAGCATTTTCTCTTCCAGTGTTCACCTTTTTCTCAAGAATCACTTCTATTTTTCCAGGATTTTCAACCATTCATGATTTCCCCAAATCTTCATAAATTTTCTTCAGATTTCAAATCTTTTCATTTGAGTTTCTTGAGAGATTGATTTCCACCTTTTTCTTGAGAAATGCTTTTCAACTCCCAAGGTTTTCTAAGCATACATCATCTTTTTTCCAACTAGCATTTTACAAAATCTCATAGCACATGCCTGAATTCTCTGTGCATTTAGGATAGAACACAATTTCGATAATTTCACTAAGTCAAGCACAATTTTGGTCCTTGGTTCAATTACCTCTGTTAAAGGCGGCAGGAACGGTCGAACCTCCTACCGACAGGTCGAGCCCAATCCCATGGATTTTCTCGCAATTTTTAAAACGGATGCGAGTATTTCAAAACAATTTCCAAAATCCAGTCAAGTTTAAATCGCGAAAGCATTTTCCTCTCTCTTCCGCAGGGAAGGGAAGACGGAAAAAATTTTGCAACGATAACAAATACTTAGGTCTTGATGGGCTTAATGAAAAGAAAACCAAAGGAGTTTACGTGAATGGCTGGGCAAGAGGGAAAGGAAGTGAAGAAGGAAGGGAAGGAAAAGGAAAGAAGAGGGGAAGAAGGAAAAGGAAAGAAAGAGAGAAAGGAGGGGGAAAGAGGAAGAGAGAAGGGGGGCTGGATTACCATACATGAGTTGGATGGAGAGGAAAGAAAGGAGGAAAGAAAGAAAGAAAGAAAAAGGAAGAAGAAAGAAAGAAGGAAAGAAAAAAAATAAAATAAAAAAAAAAGAAAATAGAGGAAAAAGAAGAAAGGAAGTGGGCTAGGGTGGTCGACCCCCTTGTGGGTCCCACCTTAGGAAGAATAAAATCATTAAAAAAAATAAAATAAAACAAACAAAAAATAAAGAAAAAGATAAATTTTTTTTCTTTTCTTATAAATTAAAACAAGAAAATGCAAATGGGTGGGCAATCTTAGAGCGGGTCCAAATTTCACTTTTGAAATTCATTTTGACGATTAAAGGGGTAAAATAGTCTTTTCAAAAAATTTTCCAGACGAAACGAGCTATTTTTGGCAGTTTTTGAAACGAGCTCGGATTTTGAAGTTCAATACCTCGTTGCGAAGAAAATCCAGTGTAGAATTTAAAATTTTAATTTTGAAACAAATTTTGATTGTTTTTATCGAGAAAATGTTTCCAAATTTAGAATTCTGGGGGTAAAAATGTCAATTTTGAAAAACCCGGGGTTTGAAATTGATTTCTAAAAGCTTTTGAAACTTGATCTGGATTGAAATTTATAAAACTGGAGTTCTGGACTTCGAAAATGAAATGAAATGTGATGAAATGTTATAAAATGCTGAGAAATGATGAGAAATGACATGAAATGCTATGCAAAATGCTAACCCTGAATGAAGAATTTTGGATGTTAGACCCCGATTGGCAGTTGTATCAGTTTAAAAAGCATTAAAATTGATAAAATTTGCAAAATGGTTGAAGAAATGGTTTTCAGGCCCTACCGAGCTAGCGTGAAACTGGAAATCAGGGTTTGAGCTGAATTGAACTGAAATGAGATGGATTGAGATGGGTTTTAGAGTTTCAGAACTCAAATGAACTGACCAGACACTGACTCAACTGACCCTTCAGACTGAATTTTCAAGAAAAGCTGTTATTTTTAGAGAAATGGTACAGAATGGTCAATAGAGTGAAGTGAATTACGAATTTGAGCTCAGTTTGAGCTCAAACAAAGGTCAGTAATACTGACATGAACTAAAATTGAAGCTCAAACACTAGCTCAATTAACTAAACTCATCTCAATTTCAGTTGAAAGAGCTGAAATGGACTAAAATGGGCTCCTAGACACTTGGAAATGGTTTTGAACTGAAACTGGAGCACTCGAACTCCTGGTGAGCTCAAGTTAGACTCTGAGAAATATGACTGACTATGAATGACTGACTCGAAGACAATTGGCTTGGATTTGAGTGAGAAATGAGCTCATTTCTGAAGAAATGATCCCATTTTGGCAGGAATGGTGAGAAATGAAAATGGCCTTCTCACTGTGAGCTCAAATGAGCTTGAAATGACTGATATTCTTACTGTTCTGAATTGAGCAACGAGCTTGGTTGACTCCGACTGACTGGGGTCCGGGATGACTTAGGGGTAAAATGGTAATTTTCCTAATAAAAGTTGGTAAAATGGTGATTTTTTGAAACTGACTCAGGGTTTGACTCCTACACTGACCTAACATGGTTGGCAATACATGAGAAGGGTTGTTTGAGAATGGATGAGGAAAATTTGGGGTGTTTACAGATGCCCCTCTTTGCTACTAAGTTGGCTTGAAGACAAGCTTAGTGGCAAAGAAAAACACACCAAATTTGGGCTATAAAAATGCCCCAGTTAGAAGGATCTGACTGGATATGAAGAAATTAGCCTTGATGAAAATGGTAGATATGGAATAGAGAATGAAGAAAATTTTACTTAAAAAAGAAGTGAGATTCAGGTTTTTGCCCTTAACTTGGATGAGACAGGAAATACCTCGTGTAGAAACGAAGCTCAGGTTTGCCCCTTAACCTGACCGGGAAATGAAATACCTCATCAAAATGAGGCTTAGGTTTAACCCTTAACCTGATCGGGAAATGAAATACCTCATCAAAATGAGACTCAGGTTTAACCCTTAACCTGATTGGGCGGAAAAATGAAATACCTCATCAAAGGAGGCTCAGGTTTGTACCCTTATCTTGATTGGGCGGAAAATGAAATACCTCATCAAAGGAGGCTCAGGATTGTACCCTTATCCTGATTGGGCGGAAAGTTAAATACCTCATCAAAGGAGGCTCAGGTTTGTACCCTTATCCTGATTGGGCGGAAAATGAAATACCTCATCAAAGGAGGCTCAGGTTTGTACCCTTATCCTGATTGGGCGGAAAATGAAATACCTCATCAAAGGAGGCTCAGGTTTGTACCCTTATCCTGATTGGGCAGAAAATGAAATACCTCATCAAAGGAGGCTCAGGTTTGTACCCTTATCCTGATTGGGCAGAAAATGAAATACCTCATCAAAGGAGGCTCAGGTTTGTACCCTTATCCTGATTGGGCGGAAAATGAATGGAATCCTCGAAGGAAGAAACCATGATGGAACCTTCGGATCTCCGCACAATGAATCTGATAGGGGTTTTGCAAAAGGATGAAATTGGGGTCCCTAAAGCTTGAAAAGGGGTTTGATTTTGTGTGCCTCATTGCTGAGACTAAATAACTTTTGAAATTGATGACCTTTTGCGAGAAAATGATTTGTGGCTTAACCTCAAGCCGAAATTGGACTGTCTATGGTGGGACAGTGAGGACACAGGAAAGTGTGCGAATCTAAGAGCCCAGGCGCTCAGATTATACCAATAGAAGGAAAGGAATCTTGAAAACTCCCGTTATCAAGTCCTTAAAAGGGATAACAACTGATGTCAGGATGCGCCAAAGATGAACCTCAAGCTCGCGCTTCATGTCAGGATGGCTAGAAAATATTGTCAAAATGTTGAAAATTATTGTTGATTCAAAATAATTGAAAGTGATGCACATTGTTTTGAAAATATTCCATCTTTTCTACCTGAAGTATTACCTCCGACTGGGCTTAACTCCGTAGAATCAAGATTCGAATTCAGATTGCTTGCGATTGACTTTCTTTCAAGGAAGCTATCAATTTCCTTGATATGAGAAGAAAATAGAGTATTCTTGATATTGTGAAAGCAATTGGTGAAAGAATATTGATAATAGAATTTCACAAAATTTAAAGAGGATTCTTGGTAGATTCGGCAGTCTGATATCCTGAGATTCTTTTCTCATGATGATCTTTCTGCCCACTTTTTTTTTTATTGGCAGAATTAGAGCTTTCTTGGGTTTTTGGAAAATTTATTACATCATCCTTCATTATGGAGATGTCCTGACTTTTCTCTCTTCTTTTTTTTTTTTGGAAGGGTACGTCACAAACTCCTTCATCTCAGAGATGCTCCGATCCTTCTTTTCTCTCAGGGATTATATTAATGGTTATTGGCTCTTTGGCTGAAAATCTCTTGATGATAGCAGAAATTAAATATTCTTTAGGGTTTGTCGGGAGGCTCATCGCAGTCGCGTTCATCTTGACGGTGCTTTGAACTTTCCTTGGAAGGATCCGTCACAAACTCCTTTATCTCGGAGATGATCCAAATTTTCTTTGGCCCCGGGGGTCAACTCACATAATTCGTCTTCATCTTGACGACAATTGAGAGATCCCTTTTGCAGATATTAAATTGTAGCTTAGGTAATTGAGGAGATATGGAGATTGAATAGATTTTTCTGTATCATTCAGGATATTTCGATTGCTTTATTTCCCAACAATGATCTTTAAAAATGAGCCATTAACTGCGATCAATACCGATCACTTATGGTTTTGCAACAACATTGAATTTCTTTTGCTTGCGATATCCAGGATTTATTCTTCATCCTTTTGGTTGGCCAATAGAAAGATTTTGAATTTTGAATCCTTTTTCGCGAAAGCTTTGTCCTTTCGGAAGTAATACTGAAGGTATTCTGAGGTAATGTTTTGTGTAATAAAGATTTTTGAAATCAACAAATATTTAATGACAAATTGGCAAAATTTTCTTGAAATCCTTGGTGAGAGCGATCATCTGAAGCATAACACAATGCATCCATGACAAAAATTTTCTTCTCCTTTCCCCAAAGGAGAACATTCAGAAATTGAAAATAGGAATTACTCCTCTCTTCCCTGAAGAGGAGGTGTTTGCAAAACGAACTTTCAAAGAGAAATTAAACTTTCGTCAAAACTTCCTAACATTAGGCTTCTTTTATGGAAAGGGGGCCGGTAATGGTGAGGTCGGTGAATTGGTCATGAAGGAACGAGTCCATCACACTCTCCTTGAAAAGAGGGTCCTTCACGATAAAATGGCCTAGTATGAAATTATGGTCACAAGGAAAGTGAACTTCTGTCGAAGCTCTCCCTGAACTAAGGGTTCCTTGTATGAAGATAGAAATTTGTTTTGCAAACGATTCACATAGACATGAGTCCCTTCAAACTGTCCCTGAAAAGGGGTTAGGTGAACAAAGGATAGCATGTGAAAAGAACGATCTCCCTTGAACTCTTCCTGTAAAAAGGGTCTCTCGCAAGAGGAAATGACTGAAATTGGTATTGGGTGACCAAAAGGCTCAAAATTGGAATTTGAAATTTTGAAATTTTAAAATTTGAAATTTGATATTTGAAATTGGAAATTTGGAATTTGGAAATTGATATTTGGAAATTGATTGACCCGAAAGTCGAAATTGAAAATTTTGGAAATTGATTGACCCGAAGGTCGAAATTGGGAATTTGGAAATTGATTGACCCGAAGGTCGAAATTGGAAATTGGGTGGCCCAAGGGCCAAATTGGTAATTGGATGGCTTGAGAGCCGACATTGGTGATTGGATGGCTTGAGGGCCGAAACTTGTAATTGGATGGCCCGAGGGCCGAAATTGGAATTTGATTGACCGAAAGGTCAAAATTGAGATTGGAAATTGAAAAATTGGAAATTGGATGACCTGGAAGTCGAAATTGAGAATTGGTTTACTGGAAACAATATGGGTTCAATAGGAATTCAGCCTAAGAATGACATTGGTTCTATTGAGAACGACATTGGTTCACTAGGAACGTGGGTTCAATAGGGATTCAGCCTAAGAACTATCAATTCCATAGGAATTTAACCTAGGGATCACATCGGTTCAGCATGGGTTCAACCTACGAACTATCAATTCCATAGAGATTTAACCTAAGGACCATAGTTTAAGAAAGAAGGATTCAACTTGTGAGCTTTCAATGGACCAGGTGCTAAACTGGGTTTTGAGGGAAGATTCAAATCAAAATTCAAATCTTTAAGGAAAAACTAAATGAATTGGGTTTTGAAAGAAAATTCAAGTCAAAACTTGGATCTTCTAAACCAATTACTAAATTGTAGAAAAGTTTAAATAGGAGTTCAAATCTTTAAAGAAAAGCCAAGCGAATTGGATTTGGAAGAAAATTCGAGTCAGAACTCTAATTTTCTAGACTGATTCCAGGCATTTGAATTGGATTTGGAAGAAAATTTGAGTCAAAACTCTAATTTTCTAGACCAATTCTAGGACATTTGAATTGGATTTGGAAGAAAATTCGAGTCAGAACTCTAATCTTCTAGACCAATTCAGAAGGGAAAGAAATTCGAGTTAAAACTCAAATCCCAGAGGAAAGAAATATCGAGTCAGAACTCGAATCCCGCAAGAAGACTAGACTATCATGGATTAGGTTTGAAAACATTAACCAGTAAAACCGGATTTAGAAAGTTTGACCAATAAAAATTGGATTTTGAAAGTCCGACCAATAACAATTGGATTTTGAAAGATGTATCAGTGTGAATACCAGATTTTGGAAATAAACCAGTATAAGTACTGGATTTTGAAAATGGATCAGTACGAATATTGTTTTTGGAAGAATTACCAGCACGAGCACTGAATTTTGAAAATTTACCAGCACAAACATTGGATTTAGAAAATTTTACCAGCACGAACACTGGATTTTTTTGAAAATTCACCAGCACGAACACTGGATTTAGAAAATTTTCCCCAACTAATTCTGATGAGAGATTTTGAGTCTTTATCCTCACGATGACTTAGACAACTGTTGGGGTCTCAGGATTTATCCCTTACCCTGAATGGGTAGTTCAGGTTTATCCCTTAACTTGAAGGGGAAGTGAATTCGATACATATGGATGCAAATGAATGCGAATGAATGCATGCAAATGCAAATGAATGCAAAATGATGTAAATGGATGCACATGCATGCAAAATGAGAGATTTATTTGATCCTGCCTGCATACAGAATGTTTTGAAGACAATTTTCTAAATAATGCTCCAGTATAACTGGGGAGTGAGAAGTTGGATGAAAGGATAAGTAATTGATATTTGAAGAATGCTTTCTGACTTTTGATTGATTCTGGAGGGACTTTGAAGAGGTCATTTCTTGTGAGAGATATCTTGCAAGAGAAATAAGTCAAATTGATGTTTTATTGATGTACTGGAAAAAAAAGTTTATAGAAGAATTGGGGCTACATCTTCTTTTCAAAATGACAAGAGTAAGATGGAAAGAATGAGAGCATTAGTATCATCATTCTTTTTTATGTTCAGGTAAGATAGTTGATTGATCTTCTGACTCAGCCCTTACAAGCAATCCTTTGTCGATGCAATCTTGCAGGATGTTCTTGAAGTCAAAGCAATGTTCTATGTCATGCCCCAATGTTCGATGATATTTGCAGAATTTATTCTTCCATTTCCCCAAAGCGACAACAGGATTGGCAGCCTTTGGAAGTCTGACCATATTTTTGGCTAACATATACTCGAGCATGCTCTCGAGTGTCTGATCAATTGGGGTGAATTGGCGATCACATCTCCAACCTTCATGGTTTGGCTTCTTTTGACTGCTTGCTTTCTGCTGGGAGCGGGATTGAAGGGGTTTGGCTATGACGGTCGGCTGATCCGCCATTTTGCTTTCCCCCAGAATATTCTTATCAACATGATCTTGAACGATATTCTTGAGGACAAAACAATTTTCTGTATCGTGTCCTATTGCACGGTGAAACTTGCAAAATTGTTCTTTGAATCTGCTCATGATTGTTGGAGGATCGACGACTTTTGGTAAATGAACCATGCCTTTTTGCGAGCAAATTTTCTAAAACAGTCTCGAGCTTCTGATCCAGAGGGGTGAACTTTCGATCAGTGCTCCAGTCTTTATGTTTTGGTTTTTCCTGATCTTTCTTTTTATGCTGAGGACTAGATTGAAGAGGCTTATCATTGTTGGAGACCTTTTCTTTTTGATCCTCAGATCCTTCTGAATGGTCATCATGATTTTTCTGGTTATCCTTGTTATTGTTGGCAGAAAGAGTGAAGCATGCCTTTGGAGGTCTGACCATATCTTTTGTGAGCATGTATTCCAAGAAACTCTCAAGCATTTGATCCAATGGGGCCATCTTGCGGTCCTGGTTTCGATTGTCATGTTGTACCTTTTGTCGAGCGCTTGAGTTCTACTGAGACTTGGCCGAGACAGCTGGTTGGCATTCTTTCTCATCCTCAACGAAGAAGTTCTTATCGATATAGTCTTGGGCGATGTTCTTGAAGACGAAACAATGTTCAGTATCATGCCCCATTGTTTGGTGGAATTTGCAGAATCGATCTTTCCATTTGCCTTTTGCGACAAGAGGATTAGCAATCTTTGGGAGTTTAACCATTTCCTTGACCAACATGTTTTCAAGGATCTTTTCGAGGGGCTGATCTAGAGGGGTAAATTCGCGATCGTAACCCCAACCGTCATGTTTTATCTTCTCTTTCTGTTGACTCAATTTTTCACTCTGCTTTGAAGATTTTTCTTTCTGATTTGTATGATTGCCTTTGTTATCTTTGCAATCATCGTGGTTGGCATTGACGAAGAAGGCGACAATCATCTTCTTTTTTGAATCTTGATCATTCCTGACAGAGGTGATGCCTTCGTAGAGGTCTTTGCTCGTGAAGACCTTCTTGCCCTTGTTACGGTCTTGCAAATTTTTAATCTCCTCAGTCATTTTCTTTAACTACACTTGGACTGGATCATCCATTGCTTGACTCTTCAATTTATAGGCTATCCCTTGTCTATGAGGGGATCTTTGAAATGTTTGCTGAGCTTCATATTCTTCATCAATGTCTTCTACTGATTCCTCTTCATCTGTTATATCAGCATCCTGAATAGGCTTCTTAGACAACTTTGAAACTTTTTTGACTACCCGGTCCTTTGCCTTCTGCTTGACTTGGGTCTTCTTTGTACTGGCTTCAGCTTGCTCTGCCAGCATCTTGCTCATCATCTTTTTGAACATGGAATATATCTGAGGATCCATGTCATCTTCAACCTGCTGCCTTGATTTCGGCCTGAACGCGGGGGAATCCATTTCATCTTCTGAATGCGCCATGCCTTCGACTGGTGCAGTTTTCTTTCCTGACCTTGTCTGAACCATTGAATGTCACGAATGCTCTCTGCAGAGCAAAATTGATGGTTAGGCTTTTGAAAGAGATTTTGTTTGGAAGAGAATATTTGCTGAGAATTTTGGTAGACAATTGAAAGAATATCCCATTACTAGGGATTGAGTCGTCGCTAGGATTACGACAATTGCGTTGTCATTCCTTTGCAAAGAAAATAAACAACTAAAAATTATGCCTTGTTACCTAGGCGAGGTCGTCAAACCAAGAATTGAAGAATTTGCAAGATTTATATTTATTGAAAGGGAAACATGATTGCATCAATAATAAACTTGGGAAAGAGGGGGCAGACAGTCAATTTGCCACCTCTCTTTATAACTAGCAGAGACACAAGGATCGGGAAAAGAGGGTGAGAATGATGAAAGAATCTTAGCCATATATGGCAGAATGGTATGTTCCAGACCACTGCGTTGATGCAAGGTCGAACTCTGGCATGACTCCTGATAGCAGCCGCATCTCTATGTGCTTCTGTCTCTGAGAAAACTGTCGAACACACCGCTCTGGATGATAGTAGGCGCAGAAGAATGGACCGAGCAGCTTGAATCTCTTGCCATATGCATAGGTGTATCTGGGAGGCGATAATTCTCGATCAAAATAGTCCCACACCACTTCTTCTTGCAGATAATTGATCAGGAATTGGTACCGCGCAACTGGAAGGAGCTCCTTGCCGTTATATCTGAACAAACTCGCTCTAGTCGGTACATGCTGAAGGAACCAAGACTGAAGAGCATAGGTGCATCCCTCGACTAAGATGGACGCTCCCATTGTGAAGGGGGTTAGTCCTCTATATAGAAAAGCAAGCGCGACCATGGCTATTGAAAGACGACTGGTCTGTCGACTTTCCCATCTTCTCAGAAGCTGAACTATTCTGACATCTACATAATTTTGTTCATCTGGAAAGAAAGCAAGTCCCACAGTACACAGAACCATCGCATGCCGAATTCTCTCTCGAGCTGTTCTGGACAATGAGCTAACTTCTGCAAATTCTCCATACTGTCGGTAGACCTCGATCAGGCTCGCGTACTCATTCATGTTTTCTTCAATCAGTGACCAAGACTTACGCCCTGTCATGCGAGCCATGACATTTTTAGGGTCCAGACCCTTGACATTGATTAGAAACTGCTGCTCTAACGGATCTTCAGGCTGACCGGCTGGCTCAGACAGTCCCATAATCTCTGAAGATTCATCTATCAGTAGTGTCATCTCGCCCCACAGGAACCAGAATGTGCAAGTGCGCGGATTCCACCGCTTTGCCAGTGCATGGATCAGATTGTCGTTGACTATCAACTTTCTCACTGCAGATGCCAGTTCCAACCAACAATCGCTCAAGTGATCCGGAAACATACGAGAGAAATTTTTGAACCAAACATAGTACCACCGGGGGAAGAAGGGTCTAGTGCTGAGAGCTCAATGCTCGGTAAGACTTTGTCGCACCTCGTAGGAGATGTGAACCTCAAGGAAAACAGAATCGAGCTGACTGAATGCCATTGGACTGAAAGATAGGAAGATCAGAATTAGACTTTGGAAAAATACAAGAATTTTGAAAATTGCAAACAAGATAAAATAAAAAGCTAGAAATTCGAAGTCCAGAGGAACGAAAGAATGTAAAATCACCTGGAGTTTTAAGAAAAAGGTGGATAATTTGGAAAAATCGTCCAGGGTTTTTGAGAAAAATGAGATATTTCACAAAAGATGGAAAATGAGGTATTTTGGAAAATTGTCTGGCATTTTCGAAAAATTGGTAGAAATATGAGAAAATAAGACGAAAATGAATATCATACATTCAATCACAAACAATTATGCACATACAGCAATCCCTAAGAAGCTGACTCTAAATGCATTGATTTTGAAAGAGCTTTAGGACCCTAATCCTGACTCTAGGCTCAGATCAACTGTGTTCAATCATGCTATGCCGATATACTCGAGCCGAGGCTCAATGTACGTGGCATAAAAATTCATCTCCGGGTCTAGGTTTGTGTTTTCCCAACATCCTTGAGCACCTGCCGATATACGTTGGACTATGGCCCTTGGTACGTGGCAGAGGAGCGTTAGCCCAAATAAATGGCCCAGTTGTGAGGCTCTGTCCCGAACTATGATTCTGGAAGAGAGCACAGCAACGTGAAGATCGGGTAGACATAGGTGGGGTGGTTTTTGAAATATGAGCACATGCAGGCAAACAGATGGCTCCAAGTCCTAAAGAGATAGAATTTTGAAATATTTTGAAGAAGTAAACATTGTTTTCATACAAATCTTAGATTGAGGAGTGTTGTATTTCAGACCTAAGTCTAAGTGAGCATGAATAATCCTCCTCAATTGGTCCTACCAAACCATGCCTAGTCTACATGCAATCTATGTCAGCTAGGTTCAAGTCGAAGCTCCTAGGTTCACATGATATCAGGAATTAAGCTGACATTCCATAGAACATAATTTTGATAATTGAGCTAAGTTAAAGCATGTAATTGATCAGGCGAAGACAGGTCTCATCACGGTCGCCAAACCTGTTATCATCGCAAAAAATTTTCCCCTCTCTTGCAAGAGAAAAAACGAATTTCGCGAGTCAAACTCGACCAATGTTTTGAAATTGTTTTGAAAATTAACTCGCCTCCATTTTGAAAATTTGCAGGAAAATTCCGTGGAATGGGATCCGCCTGTCGATACGAGGTTCAACCGTTTCTGACTCCTTTACCAGGGGTAATTGAACCAAGGATCAATGAAATTGGAATTCCTTGGAAAATCATTGAATTTCATTGGAAATCAAAAATTTGTGTTGGAAAGTGATTTCTCAGGAAAATTTGAACTTTAGAAAATCGATTTTGAAATTTGGAATTGCTTTTCTGAGAAAATGGATTTGAGAATTCTGAGAAAATCTAAGAAAGTCATTGAAAAATGACTTTTGAAATAAAAAATGGATTCTCAAGAAACTAGGTTCTCAAGAAAATGGGAAATCTGAGAAAAGCAATTTTTTTGAAATCTTGAAACTTTGAAATTTGAGAATTTTAAAACATTGGAAAATCTTGGTTTGAACTTAGGAAATGCTTTGAAATCTCTTTTAAAAACTCAAGATTTTGAGAAAATCAGATCCTGAGAAAGACTTGGAAATTCTTGAGAAAACTGAATTTTCTGAAATTGAAATTGGAAAGTGAATTTGAAATTTGAATAATATGAATGAATGAATATGAATTCGAAAGGGATTTTCAATTGAGGAATTGGGAAATCCTTTTGAAACTTGGAGAAATGCAATGCATTTTTGAAGTTAGCCTAAGAGTGTAGGCTGAATGTGGCTAATATGAAGATCATAAATCTTGGTTTTCTTCGTATTCTGACTATGGCCATAAATACAAATCCCACCGAGTTTATAAACTCTATAAGAGCTTGTGCACATGCCATTCGTGTCAACCATAGTGAATTTGAAGTAAATATGCATGAATGACATATTCAGATATTGAAATTTTGCTCAAATTAAACTATATGCAATGCAGTCCTATTCTATGCAGGAAATGTAAATTCTTATTCCAAATTATTACATTGCTTTTTACATTGAATTGAATAAAATAAAGAGATAAAATAACTAGGCCTTCTTCTTGAATATTCCTGCAAAACTAGAAAACAAGTTTAGCACAAAAATGTAGGGTTTTTTTAATTTATCCGAAAATATTAGACATTATCAGATATTATTCAGATATAAACCCAGAATCATATCCCCTTTGATATAAACATGAGAAATAATGAATAAATTTTGAAAATAAACTTGATAATTCGAAATTGGTGTCAAAATGACCAAAATGCCCTTGATGACCTTGAAATCAGGGTTTTTTGAAAGAAATTTTATAAATTTTGGAATTTTGAAAATAAAATAAAATAAATCAAACATAATATGATAAAATATGATGATATGCATGAAATTTTGGAGAATTAGAAATTTCGAAATTTAGGTCAAATGACCAAAATACCCCTAGTAACAAGACTATGGCCTTGAAACCAGGGTTTTCTAAAATAAATTTTATAAAAATGGAAAATGTGAAATGCAAATGGTATTGAAATTAACCCTAATATGATTCTACATGCTCATGTACATGATAAAAACCCTAAAATGGCAAAAATATCATAAAATATCAAATTTAACCTGATTTTTGCTTGATTTTCGCTTTTGAAAATGAACTTGGAATTAAACCAAATTTAACATGGACACCTAAAATAACCCTAGAAACAGAATGGAGCTCGAAAATCTATTTTTTTGTATTTTTAAATATAGAAATTTAAATAAAAACCCTAAATTTTGTGATTTTTGCCTAAAATGTTGATTCTAAAGGAGATTTTGGATATCAAACTTCCATAAACATTTTCCAAATTTTATGGGATGATATAGGCCAGTAAGGCAATGATTTTTTCCTTTTACACTTTCTATTTTTGACCTATGGTTGGAGCTGTACAGCTCCGACAAGTCGGATCGAAATCCGGCGACTCTAGGATTTGGGGGAAATAGACAGGTTTCGATAGAAAATGTAGGAAACATAGCAGGCAGATGGTAAAAAGGCTGAAACTATGGGAAAATGTCCCTTACAGATAGGTAAAACTTTGATCTTTTGACAAAACTAGGATTCGGGTTACGGTTTGGAAATACGCACACTGTTATCAGAGACCCGAATCTTTGGTTTTTCTGGATATTGGAATCTGTCAGACAGAAAATAAATTTTTGGGAAAAATACTGAGATAGTTCTAAAAATCCCCAAATTTTGGGAAATGAGAGGAAGACATGTTAGGAATAACTTTTGTGTTGAAAGTTTTTGCAGACGAGCTACGGATTGGGTGGACTATGTGCATTAGGGTCTGTCTATACCCTGATGAAGGAAAATCGAGATTTTCCCAGGGGTCTGAGAAATCTGATTTTTAACAGAGATCAAAACTACTTGGAAAAACCTCAAAATTTCCAGACGATCAGTAGCTTCAATTATGAATCCACTGTGATTTTTGGAGGACAATCGGGATCTCCGACAAGGGTGGTGCCGGAGGTTTTTGTCTGCTAAAGCATGAACTGGAATTTCTGGAAATGGGAAATCTCAGTTTGGGATTTGATTGGTTTGAGAGGGTTCCGAAACCCAAACGAACCTGGGTTTTTGGCAGAATATCACAAACAAATAAACTCATCTGAAATAAAAAATTTCAAGATTTAATGATAAAAAAATAAACATAAAATCACGGCTGGACTTTGCCTAAAACAAACATTTTACATATTCTAAACTAAGTAAAGCACGATTCTTATAGAAAATGAAATAAACAAGAAAACGAATTAATCTAAGAGCATAAGATGGCATGAATTATAAAACTAAAACACAAATCGAGGAGGATATGATCCATTTGATGTTGGCCATTGAAGCAAGGGATCCGATCCATCTATCGGATGGATCACCTTGCTTTCGAGGCGTGGTTATGAATGAACATAATCTCACATCATTCGAAATCAAGGTTTGAAGATTATGAATCCAATTTCGAAATGGACTCTCTTTGAATCCATTTGAACAATACATGCAAATTCTTACTTATTCCATACGACAAAAGAATTTTTTTTTCTTACCTTGGAACAAGTTGAGGATGGGCTGCAGCAATGGATGTTGGAGAAACCTTGGGGAAGATGGAGTTGTTGTGTTTGACGGCTGCAGCTGAAAAAAGGCTGATCACCAAGGGCTTGCTTGGAGAAAAGAAGGTGAAGTAGTGGTAGCTGGAGGCGTTGCAGACTTGCTGGGCGTGTTGCAGACTCGCTGGGTGTGTGGGAGAAAGTGGTGGAGTCGGCTGAAGCTGTGGCTTGCAGTGAGCAACTTGGTGGTGCTAAGGCAAAGGCTGAAGGTGACTGAACCAACTGGGCGTGAAGGAGGAGGAGCCGACTATGGCTGGAGCCAAGGAGAAGGTACACAGCAGCTGAGGGAGAAGGAGAGACTTAGGGAGAAGAGAGAGAGAGAGAGAGATGGGAGTCCTTGGCAGCCGTATGGCTTTTTTTTTTCTAACCCAATGGAAACTTAGGATTTTATTGCCTTCAATACTTAGGTCTTGATGGGCTTAATGAAAAGAAAACCAAAGGAGTTTACGTGAATGACTGGGCAAGAGGGAAAGGAAGGGAAGAAGGAAAGAAGGAAGGGAAGGAAAAGGAAAGAAGAGGGGAAGAAGGAAAAGGAAAGAAAGAAAGAAAGGAGGGGGAAAGAGGAAGAGGGAAGGGGGGCTGGATTACCATACGTGAGTTGGAGGGAGAGGAAAGAAAGAAAGAAAAAGGAAGAAGAAAGAAAGAAAAGAAAGAAAGAAGGAAAGAAAAGAAATAAAATAAAATAAAAGAAAATAGAGGAAAAAGAAGAAAGGAAGTGGGCTTGGGTGGTCGACCGCCTTGTGGGTCCCAGCTTAGGAAGAATAAAATAATTAAAAAAATAAAATAAAACAAACAAAAAATAAAGAAAAATATAAATTTTTTTCTTTTCTTATAAATTAAAACAAGAAAATGCAAATGGATTGGCCATCTTAGAGCGGGTCCAAATTCCACTTTTGAAATTCATTTTGACGATTAAAGGGGTAAAATAGTCTTTTCAGAAAATTTTCCAGACGAAATGAGCTATTTTTGGCAGTTTTTGAAACAAGCTTAGATTTTGAAGTTCAATACTTCATTGCGAAGCAAATCTAGTGTAGAATTTAAAATTTTAATTTTGAAAGAAATCCAGATTGTTTTTCTTGAGAAAATAGTTCTAAATTTAGAATCCTGTGGGTAAAAATGTCAATTTTGAAAAACCTGGGGTTTGAAATTGATTTCTGAAAGCTTTTGAAACTTGATCTGGATTGAAATTTATAAAAGTGGAGTTGTGGACTTCAAAAATGAAATGAAATGAAATGTGATGAAATGTTATGAAATGCTGAGAAATGATGAGAAATGACATGAAATGCTATGCGAAATGCTAACCCTGAATGAAGAATTTTGGATGCTAGACCCCGATTGGCAGCTGTATCAGTTTAAAAAGCATTAAAATTAATAAAATTTGCAAAATGGTTTTCAGGCCCTACCGAGCTAGAGTGACACTAGAAATCTGGGTTTGAGTTGAATTGAACTGAAATGAGCTGGGTTTTAGAGTTTAAGAACTCAAATGAACTGAGCAGACACTGACCTAACTGACCCTTCCGACTGAATTTTCAAGAAAAGCTGCTATTTTTAGAGAAATGGTACAGAATGGTCAATAGAGTGAAGTGAATTACGAATTTGAGCTGAGTTTGAGCTAGAACAAAGGTCAATAATACTGACATGAACTAAAATTGAAGCTCGAACACTAGCTTAATTGACTAAACTCAGCTCAATTTCAGCTGAAAGAGCTAAAATGGACTAAAATGGGCTCCTAGACACTTGAAAATGGTTTTGAACTGAAACTGGAGCACTCGAACTCCTGGTGAGATCAAGTTAGACTCTGAGAAATATGACTGACTATGAATGACTGACTCGAAGACAATTGGCTTGGATTTGAGTGAGAAATGAGTTCATTTTTGAAGAAATGATCCCATTTTGGCAGGAATGGTGAGAAATGAAAATGGCATTCTCACTGTGAGCTCAAATGAGCTTGAAATGACTGATATTCTTACTGTTCTGAATTGACCAACGAGCTTGGTTGACTCCGACTGACTGGGGTCCGGGATGACCTAGGGGTAAAATGGTAATTTTCCAAATAAAAGTTGGTAAAATGGTGATTTTCTGAAACTGACTCAGGGTTTGACTCCTACACTGACCTAACAGGGTTGGCAATGCACGAGAAGGGTTGTTTGAGAATGGATGAGGAAAATTTGGGGTGTTTACAATAATCTATTAGCTGGAATCAACGTAAAATGAAGGTATTTCTATGGTTTCGTTTCAGCATAATGGAGGAGTTTAAAATGGACAGATGGTAGGATTTCACAATCAGGCTAAACATATGAGATGGTTCGTCCTGGTCATGGATCGAACCTCTCCTGTCCGCAGCCTATATACATGCAGCTACCATCGTTATTCATTTTTTTTTTTATATGTATTTTTGCTTACAACCTATCTATTGATTTCATCTTATAAGTTTGATAACCTCATTATCACACGCTGTGCGTATATGCCCACATTCACCGATCTAGAGTATTCAGCATGAGAAGTATTTGCCTCTACATGTTTCCTGTAACTTGGTTCTTAATGTTGATTACTCTATACATGATTGCCTATGGTCTTTGTTTTGAATATCTAATAAGTTTCAAGATGCAGATATATGATCTGCATTCATTCTAGGCGTAAGTCAATAGTTTTATTCACATTGCTTTCAGCATCCATAGCTAATAGCCTTGATTTATCATGTAAATTTGAGTTGCTCTAACTCAAATAATGTGAAACAACATATGGTTTTAACTATTCCAGAAATTGCTATTGCAGATTTTCTGTAATTTAGCCTGTTGTTACTTTTACATTTGCTTTAGACTCACCTGCATTGGCATTTTATGCCTTCCCTTGCACACATTTCCTGTCGTATGGCTTGCTTTCTACATCTGCTATGTTATATAAGTCATGTAAATATGACATCCTATTGTTTGTTTATTGTATAGATAGGCCACAGAAGATAAAGGCAATTAGTTTGCAGGAAAGAATAGGTGGTCAACAGTCCATTCAAGTGGTGTTCATCAGTCACTTAAGCACTCCACAGTAGCTTATGTTTTCATCATTATATACCTCCAGCACTCTCCATATTTGCATTGTCATCTCTAGTTATAGCCTTTCTATCCCCTGTACATTTTGACTGTAATATACCCATAGTTATATCTATACACTAGGTGTTTATCACTGTGTTCTAACTACAATTAAGTAGTTATTTCTTTGATACATCTTCTGATTATTGCATCAGCCATATATTGTGTTTTACAAAACTCCTTATTAAAAGTTTGCTTACAAATTTAGTATGTTCCAGTTGTTTGTAATTGGATCTAGCTTAAGGTAAGGATGGTTTTATAAGCTTATGTTGCATGAATTTTAGGAAGTAGGATTTGTTACTAAGTATCTTGACAGGCCCTCCAATATAGGTGTATCATCAGATTAATTTCTGTACATAATCCCATTTCGTTTTTTTTTTACACTCTGTTTGTTGACCCATTATGATTTCATATTTTAGTCACCTATGTTAATCCTGCAACCTGTAAATCCTTACTCCCACCATCTGTACGTTACTTGAATGCTGCCCATCCTATTATACCAGACTTCTGCATCTAGTCATCCCAAGCAAGCAGTTTATCTCAATCTATATGAGTGACTGAAATCAAGCTGGTTATAGGGGAATAAAGAGTCCCTTTTTATTTATGATTTTCACTATAGCCAAGCGTAAATTTCCCATTCAACAACACAATGGCATATGCTATGTCAAAAGGACATTCTGTCCTTGCTTTAATCGTGAGATTTTCCACTGTAAAATGCGTGTATACAGCCATTTGCAGAAAAGAGGCGTGATACACAGTACAATGAAATCTCACCATTTCTTTTGCCAAATCGAGATTGTCATCTTGCATTAAGGTTTCCCTTGTACATCCCTATGTATTTCTGGTTATGTATATATACTTGTTTATTATCCTTTACATGTACAAGTGTGATTATTATACACGTTTTCAATCATGAGGATATATATATATATATGTAATATCTATATATATATATACATATAGATATACATGTATATACATATATATATACATATACCCTCATGTACATTTTGTTTTGTATAAGTTTTTAGGTATATAGGGGTGTATATTCCTCATTTAGCTTAAATATAGCTCTTAGATGTTCTCATATATAGTCCATTCATATTCTTGATACTACCATTCAAGCATAATCACTGGCATGTTGTCATTATTGGATGACCTTCTTTTCTCTGTATAGTGTATTTATGATATCAATTCTCATTTGCAGGAAATATCTGAAAGATGTTGATTCCTTGGTTCCATACATTTTTTTTTAGGATTTATGCCAGCAATGTAACAATCAAATGTAAACTTTG
This sequence comes from Nuphar pumila, assembly GCF_984573655.1. NCBI lineage: Eukaryota > Viridiplantae > Streptophyta > Magnoliopsida > Nymphaeales > Nymphaeaceae > Nuphar > Nuphar pumila. The sequence goes on from NC_143258.1 coordinate 55,407,460, forward strand.
GAATAATATTTATTTTTCTGCTTAGATTAAGATGCATTTCATATAGTTTGAATTCTTGCAATATCCTGACTACGTGGTTCATGCATTTTATTTCAAAATCACTGTGGATGAACACGAATGGCACGTGCACCAACTCTTAGAGAGTTGATGAACTCAGTAGAGTCCATATTTACGGCCCTAGTCGGAATATGGACGAGACCCAGATTCAGCATCTTTCTACTAGTCACACAGAGCCTACACTCTTAAGCTATCTTCCAAATTGCACATCATATTTCCAATTTTGCAAAATATTGTGAACTAAATCAATTAAACTCTGAACATATTCATTGCCACAGTCAGAATATGTGAAGAATTTACTTTGGCTTAATACACATTTTCCAACAAATTTCTCAGAAAATCTTTCCGGATATCTTTTCCAAAGTGCATTCATACATTCAGATCATCTGCATCATGGCATCATCTGCTCTTCTCATGATTTTCTCGAGAAAATTTCACTCCATGGAAATCGATTCCTCAAGAAACTCTAAAAATTTTCAAAGTTGGATTTCTCAAGTCAAGTTTTCCCGTGATTTTCCCTGGAAATGTTATTTTCTTAAGATTCATTTTCAAAAGGAATTTCTCATCTTTCTCAAGAATCAAAATCGATTTTTAAATATTTCAAGGTCAATATTCTCAGGATTTCAGTTTCCCGAGTTTTGATTTTCCTTATCCAAAGAGTTTTTCAATGAATTTTAGTCAGAAAGTTTTCAAAGTTCGAATTTTCCTTGATGAATAGTTCCTCTTCAAGTCTTTTCTCAAGAATTCTCTCCATTTTCTCAGGATTTTCTCACATCCTCATAAACTTTCTGGTGATTTCCAAATCCTTTCATCTGAGTTTCCTGAGAGATTGATTTCCATCTTTTGACTGAAAAAGACTTTTCCAACTCCCAAATGTTTTCTAAGCATACATTAGGTTTTTCCAACTTGCATTTTACAAAATCTCATAGCACATGCCTGAATTCTCTGTGCATTTAGGATAGAACATGATTTTGATAATTTAACTAAGTCAAGCACATTTTTGGTTCTTGGTTCGATTACCCCTGTTAAAGACGGCAGGAACGGTTGAACCTCGTACCGACAGGTCGAGCCCCATCCTACGGATTTTTCCGCTATTTTAAAAAACGGAGGCGAGTATTTCAAAACAATTTTCAAAACTCAGGTCAAGTTTGACTCGCGGAATCGTTTCCCCTCTCTCCCGCAGGGAAGGGAAAAATTTTGCGACGATAACAGTGTTACATTCTACCCTCCTTAAAAAGGATTTCGTCCGCGAAATCACAAAATAACAAGCAACAACAAAAGGGTCAGATCTCGTCTGACAGCGCCTACTCGGCAACAACTAAGTCTCTCATAGACTTTTTTCGGGCAAAAACTTGGCAACATGCCCGGGTTGTCCACACTTGAAACACTTGTCATCGAAACGAGGACAAGTTCCAAGACCGTGATCTTCGTCACATTGCCAACATTTCCACTGGACTCCCGGTCGCTGGGGTCACTTTCGCTGGCGCTTCTGCTGCACTTTCTGATGCTTCCGCCCTCTAGTAGGTGGCGAGGACTCCACCCTACTAGGTTTCTTCTTGCTCACGATCGCAAAAACTTGAGCCTGATGCTCGGTTTGGTCTCCATCCAATAGAGTAGCTACCTCGATAGCTTCTTCGAGCGACTTAGGCCCGCTAGTGAACACTTTAGTTCTCAAAGTTGGCCTCAAACCTTGAGCAAACTTCATCGCTTGATCATGCTCCGCAACGTAAACATTCAGACAATACCGTTCCAAACAACGAAATTTCATAATATAATCTGACAAGGTCATCGTTCCTTGTTGCAGCTTTAGAAATTCTTGCATCTTCTTATTGCGCTCGTGCTTCAGAAAATAAGCAGAGTTAAAAACTTCAACAAAGTCATCCCACGTAACCATCGCGTCCTTGAATCTGACTGAAGAGACAGTGTCCCACCACTTCTCAGCATGGTCTTTCAAACGATAAGTACCAAAACTCACTTTCTTCTCCTCTAGGACATCCAAAACACGAAAAATACATTCTATCTCATGTAACCACGATTCAGTGGCTTCTGGGTCTGTCTTACCCATAAAAGCAGGAGGATCTAACTCCATGAATTGCTTATACGTAACCGCGCTACTGTTCTGCACAACTTGGGCTACGTGCTGAAGGTTCGCACCTAACTGCTGTATCACAACCATCTGTTGTTGCACAACCTCCGCAAGGTTGTTCACAACGCCCATAACATCGTTGCACCTGGTCTTCCAAGTCATCTATCATGACAAAAAGACTTAAAATCAATTGATAGGTCTGACAACCATACTCGTGAAACGATATCGCAACAATCATGCAAAGATCATAAGCATACATAATTCAGACAAAAAACACATCACAATTCAATCGTGCAACATAACACGACAACAAATGTGTTCCACGAACGACGCAAGTGACACCAAACAAGGCCGCTACCGCTAGAAAATCGCTATTCTAGACGACAAACATTAGAGGACCACCACTCTAACACAACCAAACACAAGAGTCATCATTACTCATATCATCGGTAGGGAATCGCCACCCTAGCGGCATCGTTAGATAATTGCCACTCTAACGGCATCATCAAACAACCTCCACTCTGATGGCATTGTTAGCGAATCGCCACGCTAACGGCATTGTGAGAAAATCATCATGCTGACTACCTTGTTGGAGAATCGCCATCCCAGCAACCTCATTAGGAGCTCGCCATCCTAATGGCATCGTTAGAGAATCGTCACGCTAACGACATCGTCAGAGAATCGCCACGCTGACGGCCTTGCTGGAGAATCGCCATCCTAGCAACCTCATTAGGAACTCGTCATCCTAATGACATCGTTAGAGAATCGTCACGCTAACAGCATCATAAAAAAATCACCATGCTGACGGCCTTGCGGGAGAATCGTCATCCCAACAACCTCATTAGGAACTCGCCATCCTAATGGCATCATTAGTGAATCGTCATGCTAACGACATCGTTAGAGAATCTCCACGTTGACGGCCTTGCTGGAGAATCGCCATCCCAGCAACCTCATTAAGAACTCGCCATCCTAATGGCATCGTTAAAGAATCATCACGCTAACGGCATCGCTGAAGAGCTACTTCATCCAACGACACAATTGGCACTACCAGAAATCACCTCCTGAGCCGACACACCACCATCCTCCAGACAGTGGTAGGGGAAACAAAAATTCCCGCAATGCTCTCTCACGAGCAACAACACCCAGATGATAAGTGTTAACCATCCCCAGAACATGACCCTCTCAGGAGTCAAATGACCTCATTGGTAACACGACTATGACATGCTAAGCGCGTAACAATAGATACGTTCTCATCGCCAAGAACGATTGAGGAAAACAGCAGTATCCGTCAACGGGATACGCAAAGGCTCACCGACACAGACATGGCTTCCGCCTTCTGTCCAGAAAGGGATCGCATCAAGCAAGATACCCTTCGTCAAAGACAGGGTTACGAATAATTCCAATGAAGTTGGAAAAGAGGGAAAACATCCACTCAGAGTCTCACACGATGATTCTCGTCAAAGCCATCTTGTCTACAACACAATAAGGCTAGAAGCTCGATAATCGCTACGATATATCAATCATCTCCACCGCGTGATGTGGAACGAGAAGGGTGAACTACGCAAGTAGTCCTCTGAATCTCAGTCAAAACTCCAACTTTCATAGGAGTCGACTCGGATCAGCTTGGGAAACTAGATCCACAAGCGCGAACGAACCCTCTAGGTTCCGACAATCAATATCTTAAGCCCGATATACGAGGATTAAACACGAAATTGTGTCTCACATCGGAAGACACCCGAAAACACACAATCCATCAAATCAAGCAGAACAAGCAGTCAAACAACAGAAACTAAATTAGAAATACTTACAGTGCGATGGCTGATGCGTGCAGAGACTTGAACCACATTTCTTTATCACTTAAAAAAAACACTTCTCTGATACCATTTTTGTGGCACCCCAAACCACGACTTTGGAAAACATAGGATTTTCTGTGAATTTTTTTTTCTTTGAAAAGGTTTCACTAGAGGACAGCGAAAAACATAGTGTACGTAAAACAACAAAGCTGCGAGTCTGGGCGGCCACCACAGGAGTGAAACAATAGTAAGGAAACAACTTTTTATTAAATACATGTTTTACAATTTAAACAAGATGTACAAATCTTTCCCTTATACAAAACGACAACTGCTAGGATCCAACAAGTGAGGTTTAGAAGTGTGGGTTCGGAGTCCGCTGCAGCACATCGAGCTCCATCGCACGCCTAAGTAAGACACCTGTATCCCCATAAAACAGGGTTAGTACTCTTTCGAGCTAGTGAGACAAACCAAACACGATATACCATGTGTAGAAATCGAAACAGAGTTATACATACAACACTTAGCATGCTTAAAAGCAGTAATAGAACAATTACATCATAAGCAAAGGTACAACGCTACACATGGATCTACTAGAGAATGTGCTAGCATGAATCAATGAAATTAGGTAAAGCATACGCAAATAACTACAACTATTCATTTCACAATTCATATCAATCTGTAAAGTATGCATCAAGGAAGATAAAATTACTAATGTAACAACACAAAAGCTGTGACATGCAAACTGATGTGTCATCGTGAACTGTGCACAAATACAAGTGGAAAAGTATGTGCAATGTGACATAAACGCAAGAACTAACTAAGCAACAATACAAAACATTACACGTTATGATGAGACAGTTAGAAGCATTTATCATGGTAAAGCGTGACTCACAAGTTGTGCCAAGGTTTGTAAACCATGTATTACCACCATAAGCGAGCTCATCTCGCAAAGTGGGGCCATCGCCCACAGACAACTCGCCAAGGAGTTCCAAATGTCGCCCAAGTCTCAAAAAGACTGCGATCTGTAAACACCCCAAATTTTCACTCACCTTCCTGATATATCCATTAATCATCACATTTTGGTTCTCCAGAACCAATGAAGGGCAAAATGGTCATTTCTAAGATTGAACCTTGTAGAAATTTCTAAATTCCATTCTCGAGTCTCAAAATTTCTCTATTTGGACTCAGAAATAGCTTCAAACTGCAAAATTTCAAAATCCTACTCTTGACAAGAAGCTAGAACTTTCAAGCCCTAATTCAGAGGGGCATTTCAGGAAACATGTCTTTGCATAGCATCGCATGAGCATTTCATATCATTTCACTGCACAACATGTCAATTTGAGATCCAGAACTCCTAATTTTCAAAAATGTCAATCTAGATTCGAGTTTTAAACTTTTCAAAATTTGATTTCAAAACTCTGGGTCTTCAAAATTATCAATTCTTCCTATTTTACCTTCAGGGCCTCGAATTACAAAAGTTTTTCTCAAAAAAATGATCTGGATAGTTTTGGACATTGATTTTCAAGATTTCTTCAGTTGAAAAGAGGGGGACACAATTTCAAAATCCATAAGACCTTATTTCCAACTATTACAAAAAAAGGCTTTGAATTTCCCTACATCTTTCAAAATTTTGCCCCAAAGGACCAGTTTCTTCTAAGTTTTGAAATCAAACCAAATTTTGTTTCATGTTTTCCAAAACTAGCCTACTATTATGAAAATTCCAAAAAAGTTCACTTGGCTTTTATTTTAAATAAGTGACGTAGGACCCGCCTCGAGGTGGTGTCACACTCAAATTTTCAAATATTTCTCTTATTTTCAAAACAGTGTCCATCCGGAAGTGGCACCGATTTATAAAACTCTTTCATTTGATTTAATTTTTAATAAAATAGTTAGTGGGCCCACATAGGTGGCACCCCACTAAGACTTGTTACCAAGAAAAACAAATTTTTTTTATATATATTTCAAAAAGTTTTCAAATTCAGTTGAGGTGGCACCACCTTAAAAAAAAAAGAGAAAAAAAAAAGAGAAAAAAAAAGAAAAAGAAAAAAAAACAAAAATTCGTTTTTTTTATTTTTTTTTTTAGTTATTACTTTTCAGCCCCCCCCCCAAAGGGCGCCATCGTGAAACTCTACCCGAGTTTTTCACTTTACCTAAGTTTTAGGTAAAGTGAACTCAAAATTTTCTTTAAAATGAACCATTCGTCCCCCTCTCAAAACAGCGAGTTCTCTTTTTCAAAAGATTTCAAAAATTTTTAAAAGTCTGTTTTAAGAGTTATCAAGGTCGGCTAAAAAGGAGAAAAAAGGAGGATTTGAAGGGCCGACTATTAAAGAGAGGAGAGGGGGTCCAACAAAAGGCCCATCGACTCCTCTTTGATTCTTCTCTCAGAATTTGTCCCTCATCGGCTCTTTTCCCCCTTTCTTAGCAAAAGGCAAAGCCCATTTCAAGCCCTCCCATCAGCCAGCATCTTTTCCTTTTTTTTCGTTGGGATCCCCTTTCATTACTTTGCCTCTTTCCTTCCAGCAAAAGGGGAGACCCACGGCTCGAGCCCTTCCTTCTGGCATCATGATCGAGCTTCTGCAGAGCCTTCAAAAGAAGAGATCTACTCGGCCCTGCTGAACCAAGGTACCGCCCCTTTCATATATAGATAAAGCACGTATCATGTTCACACCAGGTGCATCGCTGTGTCTAGGTTCATTTCCGTAGGTTAGGAATCGATTACACCTCGCAATGGTGTTGTCGATTCGTGTGAGTAACTGTGTTTGATGACTGTTTTCCATTAGAAATTCCAGCACCCCTGTTTCAGCATCATAACGTTGAAGAATAATGTTTCATCTGAAAAATTGTGCTTTTTCAGGTTCATGTCCATATTTTCTTACCTTGCATACCACTGATTCTATTTTCGTTTAAGAGAATCATTTTCATCAAAATAAAAAGGGTTTTGGCCATAAAACAAATCTAATTTTCGTCACAAAGCTTGTTCTGTTGTAACAAAGTCTGATTTTCTGTAATCAGATTCTTTTATCTAAAGCCTTTTCTTTGTTTTTGGCGCCTTCCCCTTTATCTTTTCTATTTTCCAATATGCCTTCCTATTTCGTAATGACATTGCTTGACTTCATTACATCTTACGGTTCCCAACATCTCCATATGACTTTTTTTTTCCTTTCCCCCACACAGTATATCATGGGTTAAACGAGGTCCCGAAGGACTCTTTGTAAAGTAAAAAAAGGCCTATAACCTCGGCATAACATCCCATACAATTTCCTTCTTTGCCACCGTCTGTTAACTTTGTTCTTAATAGTTTTAAATCTTGTTCCTACTATATTTCATTTTCTATTGATTTTTCACCATTGCCTTATCATGTTTTATATCCTCTCATATTACTTTTAGCATATTGTGCACCCCATTGGTATACTTTCTTAACAACAGTTGTTCCTTTTTTTTTACTGCCTCCTGTAACGTTATTGTGTTATTATCATGCTACATTGGTGCGTATCATTTTTTTTTCTTTTATAAGAATTACCTAATGTAGTGACAGCCTCCTACATGCACTCCCACTTCTATAATGGATGGGCTGCCAGAATGTAGTTTTGGGTGGTATTGAATATCTGTGTATGAGTTTTAGTATCTATATTTTTTGTTCCATCCCATGATGACAGACAACCCAGCAGGCGTGTGCTATCAGTGTTGGTACAATCTATGTATCTAATTATTCCAGCATCTTGGCTACTGATGCTTCCCATTAGGAACCCATCATGTGTCAGTCCTCTGTTAACAAGAGATTTTTGAATTGCTGTAAGATTACACAAACCTGTTGTAAAAGTATCTGAAGATGTTGTGTGAAGTCCAGGTGCAAGCATACCCCTTTTGCAAGAACCAAGTTGTCTTGAGAAACTGGCCAACAAATTTGTTACATGGCCTGAAATACATTACAAAGCATGATATTTTGGTCACCTAACTCAGAAATTAACACTGGGGTATCGGTCTTATGACTGATGTCCGGCTATAGTTGTTGCATCCAAGCCGATTTTAATTTCTTTGAAGCGGCCCTGCTGTATGATAGATCGACTACATGTGAAGATGACCATCACTTTGCTTTGTTGTAATGTCCAGATTTGAGCTTTTAACTTGTGAACAGGGTTAATTGGTGAGAGCTGATCGGTCATCCAATTAAGATGACAGTTTGCTTATCCCAGTCAGTAATATGTGACTGTCTTTTCTTGAAGTTTTCCTTTGACACAGCAGGTGTTTCTTCATGGGTTCTGTACTTAGCATTGAGCACACCATATCCCAACACTTGTGATGTCTCTCACCTTCATGTTTGTTGTACAACATGCATCTTGTAGTTGATTTCTGATCTTAAATGGTTCATTAGTCATGCCGAGTGTATCTTTTGTAGATGTTTATGTGTATCTTGTACATGTTTTGCCCACACTCTGAAATATTTCCTGCATATTAAGTACTAATGGTTACATTTGCTACTGTAGAGTAATATTGTTAGCATTTAAACATTCCATTAAAAACCACCCAACATGGTTATACGTTAGTACCCTCTATAACCCATTTGTATGACCCTAGTTATCCATACTCCAACATTTAGTTATACAGGGCATATATACCTCACATAGGTAAATCGGCTCATTAGGCCTATTCTCAATTACGAGAATATCCAAGTGTTCTTGTGCACTTTCTTTCATACATGTATTTATAAGGATGTCATTATAGGCTTCTAGGTAGATATAATTTTCGTGTATATTCCAACATAAATATGCAGTCGGAAAGCAGACCATCAATGGCAACCTGATCCATGCAATGGCAGAGCAATGGAATCCACGGACATGTACTTTCTGGTTCCCATGGGGAGAAATGACCGTTTTAATGGATGAATTTTCAGAAATTATGGGATTATCAGAACCCGCCGGTCAACCAGGAGATCCGTTAGAACATCAATTCCTTATCAATGTCAATGGTTTGGACCCCCGAGACTCCTTAGCTCCTATGACAGGCCACCGATTCTGGCCCCTGATCCAGTTGGACGGAAATGAATATGTCAACCTGCTCGAGTTGTACCGCTAGTACGGGACCTTCGTTGAAGTTAGTTCGCTATCAAAGACTACTAAAGAAAGAATTCAGAATACAATGGTTCTATGCATTGTAGGATTATCTCTCTTCCCAAACGGACAAAACTACATGGATATCAGAATAATCCAGCTTATGCGAAGATGGGGGAGTCGACAAACCAGTCGTCTTTCCATAGCCATGGCAGCTCTTCCTTTCCTGTATTGGGGTCTGACTCGCTTCTCACTTGGAGAGTCCATTCTCGTTGAAGGTTGCATCTACGCATTTCAATCCTGGTTCTTCCAGCATGTTGCAGCCCGAGCAAGCTCTTTTAGATACAATGGTCAAGAACTTCTTCCAGTGGCACAATACCGGTCCATGATCGACAACATTCAAGAAGATGACGTAGTCTGGGACTATTTTGATCGACAATTGTCCCCTCCCATATATACATACGCTTATGGCAAGCGGTTCAAATTGTTGGGACCATTCTTTTGTACTTACTACCAACCGGAGAGGTGTGTTCGGCAGTTCTCCCAGAAGCAGCAGTATATTGAAGTCAGACTACTATCAGGAGCTATGGCAGAATTTGATCTCACTTCCGCATAATGGTCCGGGGCATATCATTCCGCCCGCTACGGCTGGGATTCCTTTGTTTCTCTTAAAATCTTTCCTGGTCCTAGAGTGTCTGCCGACTATCATGAATGGTGGCAAATTGTTTGTCCTCCACCTCTTTGTCAAGATCAATAAAAGTTCAATTTTCTCATTCCAATAAAATTCTCTCTCTTTCTATTGTGGTTTGACGACCTCGCCTAGGTAACAAGGCATATTTTCGTTGTTTATTTCTCTTGCAAAAAGAATGATAACACAATTGTCGTGATTCCTGCGACGACTCAATCCCTAGTAATGGGATAACTTTTTCAAATTGTCTACCATATTTTCACCAAATATTTCTTCCAAAAGTCAATTCCTTCAGAATCTAATCAGGTCTTTGCCCTGTAGAGAGCATCCATAACATTTGATGGTTCGGACAAGATCAGGCAAAAGAACAATGGCATCTCAATACTCGTCGGCCTCAGAAGAAGAGATGGGCTCCCCCCGATCCGAGAGGAGTCAAGAGCAGGAACAAGAGGATGATGGCATAGACCCGCAAATGTATGCCATGTTCCGAAAAATGAGGAATAAGATGATGAATGAACAACGCGGGACCATCTTAGAAAGAAATCCATTCAGAGAGAAGTTCCATAGTCACAGGGATAAGAAGGCTTCCAAGAAGCAAGTTCAGCCGAAAGAGATCTCAGACGGGACAGACTCAATCGAAGACACAAATGAAGAATATAAAGTGCCTCCGGCATTTCAGAAACGAGGCAAAGAACACAGAAAAAGACGCAAATCAAAGAGTCAGGTCACAGAAGTGCCTCTGCAAGCGCAGTTCAGGGAAATGGCCCAAGTTGTTAAGGATCTCCAAGCCCGCGACAAGGGCATGAAAGTCTTCACCAGCGAAGACTTTTATGATGGCTTAGAAGGTGATGAAGATCTGGAGAATCTTCCTCATAAATTCATCAAGTTCGACGGTTCTTGCGACCCAAAAGCTCATTTCACCACTTTTTTTGCTGAGTGCTCGAAATTCAAGAGGGACAACAGCGCACTATTTCTATGTTTCGCCCGCAGCTTGGAAGGAGTTGCAGCTAAGTGGTATGCTAAGCATATCAACCCTATCGAGCTCAAGGAGTTCGACAAAGTGGTAAACCTGTTTATTGAACGCTTCTTGTTCAACACAGAGGCACTTCCTACACTAAGTCATCTCTGCAATTTGAGGTAGAACGAGAATGAGAAGGCACGGGATTTCATTCACAGATGAAGGTCAGTCTGTAACAAAATGAGAGATCCTATTTCAGAAAGGCATACCTTATCATTGATCCTCAACAATTTCTCACAACCATTAAGAGGATTAATTTCTACTGCACCATCCCATACCTTTATTGAGCTGACCGAGAGAGCCGGATGACTTGAGCTGAGTGTGGAGAATGGAGTCTACGAAGGCTTCACTTTTTCCAAAAACAACCCTCAAGGTGAGCAAAAGAAGAAAGCTCACTTCACCTATTCTGCCAACAACAACAACAATAGCCGAAATCAGTATAAAGGGCAGAAGAAAGATTATTGCTACGGTGCAGGAAATGTAAACAATAAAGGGGATCAGAAAGGAAAGCCTGCTTCTCAATACAGCAAGCCTCCTCAGCAGGATCAAGGGCCGAAACTGCGCTAGAAGACCAAACATGAAGGATGGAGCTATGACCGAAAGTTCACACCTTTAGACCAATCACTCGAAGATGTGCTCGCGTATATGCTATCAAAAGAGATGGTCAAGTTGCCTAGATTGGCCGATCCCTCTGTGCCCATGGGGAAATGGAAAGATCAGTTTTGCAAGTTCCACAGGACAGTGGGACACAACACTGAGAACTGCTTCATTCTCAAAAACATTATGCAAGATCTTATTGATAAAAATCTTTTAGTGAAAGGAGAAGAAGAAGAAGAAATGGATATTCTAAAGCAGCCCTTTCCTTCACACACCACGACAGTAGTGTCTGCACAGCCATTCCCACCTCACGAACACATCTAGCCATGTTCTACACAAGATCTCCGAGTTCAGCACCAGCTTTCAGTACTGCGACAAGCAGCACCAGCCACCAAGAAGGTGGACATAATTTCAGCTTTCGATAAGCTGAAAGTATCAGTGGAGCCAGCCAAGATATTTCCTACAATAGCCAGTAAAATTCCAGGGTTCCCAAAGCATTTTCTTAAATCCCTTACAAAAAAGGGAGAAACTTCCACTCAGAAACCTCTAAGTGCTCTGTCCAATGTTTCGATTTTGGACTTAGCCAAGAATTCCCGCAAGCACCAACAAGTATTGGATGATCTGCTCAGAAAGATTAAAGTTAAACCCAGTACCACTCCTGAAGACATGGCACAAATAGTGAACTTCGCCATGACCAATGCGCCGATCATTTTCTCGGATGAGGACCTTCCAAAACCTCATTCCTTTCATAATAATGCTATCTACATTGTTGTTCGAGTGAGAGGAATGACGGTACCATATGTGTTAGTAGATGGAGGCAACAACCTCAATATATGTCCCGAGATGACAACAAAAGCATTAGAGATCAAGGATGAAGAATACATTCCAGACCCTATCACTATCTATGGGTTTGACAATCATGGTCAAACAGCTAAGGGCAAGATATTTTTGGAAGTATTCATCAACTATTTAGTGCATTCAGTGCTTTTTCATGTGGTCAATGTACCACCCACCTACAACTTGTTGCTCAGAAAAATATGGATCCACAATGCAAATGCAGTGCCTTCCACCCTTCATCAATGCGTGAAATGGTCAAAAGGTGGAATGATTACAATAATACTGGGAGAAGACCCAGAAGAAAGGCTCCCGCAGCCCATGATCCCCCGACCGTCATTCATTGTGGATATTCCCAGCATCAGGGAGAGTGAAGAAATCAATCTCGGAGAAAATCAAGAAATACTCTAGGCATCCTCAGAACTATCTCTGCACACTGTAGCCATGACCTGATGGAAGGGTCCTCAATTCTTCAAGGTTGGAAGTCAGATCAACTACAGTGCCATTAAAGATCACCCATTGTTCCCACAATTCATGAAAGCAACAAAGGGATTTGATTTACTCCTGAAGCACGGTTATCAACCTTTCAAAGGACTCGATAAAAATGAAGATGGTCGCATCGAGCCAGTAATCCAAAAGCATCGTCCCCACAGAGCAGGACTAGGGTTCTCTGGCGGAAGCTCACCAAAGAAAACTGTTTTTGTCAAAGAGGCACATTGAAGACCATTTGTTATTTTCTTTCTATTTTTTCCCAAATAAACGTCTCATTTTATCAATGTATCTAATCAACTCAAAATTAATAAAATTTTAAGATTCTTTGTCTATCTGGATGCCATCTGTCTCCTTTCTGTCTATCTCCTCATTTTATGATTTTAATGTCAATTTATGCATAATTCTCTTCAAAAGATTGCTTGACTTATGACGGGCGATTTTATCTGAATCCAATTTCTTATCCAAAATTTCAGAATGTCTTCTCGGACAATCAAGAAGCTCATTCTCAATCCCAAGGCTTTTCAGAATTCAGCAGCAATTCACAAGGTCAAAGCAAGCACTGAAGATTGCAAGATTGCAAAGCAGTCAGATGATTATGCAGAATATGATCAGTCTCTCCAGGAATTACCAGAGTTCACCGCAGTTCAGAAGCAGGATGAACCATCTGCTCTAGTACAAGATCCGACCGAAGATGTCAATATAGGTTCAGAGCATAATCCCAAAATTCTCAAGATCGGAACCAATCTGAGTCCGGAAGAGAAAGAAAGGCTCACCAATTTTCTCAAACAACATGAAGAAGTGTTCGCATGGACATATGAAGATATGCCAGGTTTAGACCCAAAATTGGTCGAACACTGCCTCGTTTTAAAGCGAGATGCTAAGCCAGTCAAGCAAAAGCTAAGAAAAATGGATCCCAGAATAGAACAACAAGTTAAGGAAGGACTTGAAGATTTGCTCAAATCATAATTCATTCAAACTAATGACTACCCAAATTGGTTAGCCAATATTGTCGTTGTTCCAAAGAAAAGTGGCAAAGTAAGGATTTGCATAGACTTTAGAGACCTCAATAAGGCGACTCTGAAAGATGATTATCCGCTTCCAAGCATTGATCTTCTAGTCGACAGCACGGCAGGACATGCCATGTTCTCCTTTATGGATGGATATTCCGGCTACAATCAGATTAAGTTGGCCGCCCGCGATCAATCAAAAACTTCCTTCACTACGCCTTGGGGCACTTTCTGCTACACAGTTATGCCTTTGGGGCTCAAGAATGCAGGAGCAACGTATCAATGAGCAATGGTTGTTATCTTTCACGATCAGATGCGCAAAATCATGGATGCGTATGTTGACGATATTCTCGTGAAATCTAAAGAGGAAGAAGATCACCTCGAAGCTCTTAACCAAGTATTTAAGCGACTCATTCTTTACAAATTAAGGCTTAACCCGCAAAAGTGTCTTTGGGGTCGAATCAGGCAAACTATTGGGTTTTCTGGTCAGCAAAAAGGAAATTAAAGTTGACCCAGCCAAAGCAAAGGCTATCATTGATATGCCACCCCCAAAGAATCACAAAGGATTGCGTAGCCTTCAGGGACATATGCAATCAATTCGGCGATTTATTTCCAACCTGGTAATGAGATGTGAGCCCTTTAACCACTTACTCAGAAAAGGAGTGAAGTTCGAATGGGGACCAGAGTGTCAGCAATCATTCAATCGGATCAAGAAATATCTTCTCAATCCTCCAATCCTGAAGCCGCCAGAATTGGGAAAACCTCTTTTGTTATACATCTCAGTCAATCAAGTCGCATGCGGCGGATTCCTAGCGCAGTACAAAGAAGGCAGCTTGATAGAGCACGCCATCTATTATGTGAGTAAGACTTTCATAGATTATGAAAAGAAATACTCTTACATAGAGAAGACTTGCCTAGCTCTGGTATGGATGTGTCAGAAGCTAAGACACTACCTACTGGCATCTGAAGTCAAAATCTTGTCCAAACTCAATCCTCTCAAATACATCTTGGAGCAACCTTTCCTCAGCGGACGGGTCGCCAAATGGCAAGTCTTACTGATGTAGTATGACTTAGAGTATGTCTCGCAACAATCAATAAAAGGCCAAGCAATTGCAGATCAATTGGCGGATTTTCCTCTGGCAGAAGAAGTGAAAGTCGAAGATGACTTCCCTGATGAGTAAATATGCAATATCCAACAATCTCCAATCTGGAATTTATTTTTTGATGGTTCCAAGAATATGGCTGGAATAGGCATTGGAATCTTATTAATCACTCCAGAGAAGGAGATGATTCCCTTCTCTCTTAAGCTCGATTTTCAATGTACCCACAACATGGGCAAGTATGAAGCCCTGATTCAAGGTCTAAAGATTCTACTAGACTTCAATGTTAAGAGAGTGCATG
Organism: Nuphar pumila; assembly: GCF_984573655.1. NCBI lineage: Eukaryota > Viridiplantae > Streptophyta > Magnoliopsida > Nymphaeales > Nymphaeaceae > Nuphar > Nuphar pumila. The sequence continues at coordinate 55,422,481 of NC_143258.1, forward strand.
CCTACGGCGACTCATTGCTCGTTGTCAATCAAGTCCGAGCTGAATGGCAAGTGAAAGATCAAAAGTTATTTCCTTATCAGAAAATTGTTTCAGCTCTTGTCAGCGAGTTTAAGGAATTTCAGCTCTTCCATATCAAGAGGGAATTCAATCAAGTGGTTGATAGTCTAGCTAGCCTAGGCTATATTATGGCATTTAAGAATGGAGAATCTTGTCGCTCTTTCGAAATTGGCAGACTTGACCAACCTGCTTTCCTTCCAACAGAGCATGTAAACCAAGCTGAGCAAAAGAAGAAGCCTTGGTATTACAATATCAAAACTTTCATAGAAACCGATGAATTTCCTTCAAAACTCTCAAAGAAAGAGTAGCGAGCAATCCAGCGTATGTCTACCCGATATTTCATTCTGGCCAATGTCCTCTATCGTCGTGGATTCAGTTCAGAATATTCTAGATGTTTAGATGAAGACGAAGCCAAAGAAGTCGTGCGGGAAGCACACGAAGGCATTTATGGTGGCCACGTCGGCTACCAAACCCTTGTCAAGCAGATCATCAGAGCAGGCTATTATTGAAAAAATATACAGAAACACTGTTATCATTTTGTGAAGAAGTGTGTGCAATGCCAGATACATGCACCTTCCATCCATGCTCCAGCAACATATTAACAATTTGTTGTCTCTCTATGGCCATTCTCTATGTGGGCCTTTGATGTCGTAGGTCCCATCACTCCCTCTGCTTCAAATGGCCACAAATACTTCCTTGCCGCAACAGAATATTTCACCAAGTGGGTAGAAGTTATCACTCTTTGCACAGTGGAAGGCCGACACGTGATCTCTTTCATCCACAAGAGCCTCCTTTGCCGTTTTGGCATCCCACATGACATCGTGTCAGATAATGGAAGTCATTTCAAAAATGAAAGAATGAAGACATTCTGCTCAAAGTTCAAGATCTATCATAATTTTTCCGCTCCCTACTATCCTCAAGGGAATGGTCAGGCAGAAGCTACCAACAAGATTCTAATTCGTATCTTGGAGCGAACTGTAGAGACAGGTCGTGACTGTCATGAGAAGATCCATGATGCACTATGGGCCTACCGACCACCATCCGCACTCCAACGAATGCTACTCCATCAGAATTGGTCTATGGAACAAAAGTAGTATTGTCGCTACATGTCCAGAAGCCCGCTTTAAAATTTGCATCACTTCTAGAACTACCCCTTGATCAATACTAACAGCAACGACTGGTACAACCAGACTTGCTCAACGAGAGAAGGCTAAAAGCAGCAGAACATGCTCAATCCTATCGACAGAGAGTAGCCAGGTAGTACGCAAAGTCTGTCATCGAAAGAAGATTCAAAGTCAATGATTTAGTACTTCGATCCACAACTTATCTCAAGCATTATCCTGGCCGGAAATGGTCGCCAAATTGGGAAGGTCCATATGTCGTCAAAGAAGCATTACCCCGCAACTCATATCGGCTCATCAATGCCGATGGGGTAGAATTGTCGGATCCCATTAATGCTCGACACTTGAAAAAGTTTTATACTTGAAACATTTATTCTCCTCTTGTAATCTTCCTATTTTCTTTAAATAACGATCAAACTTTCTTTCCTACTTACACTGGGCATTTTTAAAAATTTTGTTTTGTATGCAGGCAGGATAAGCAAATCTCTCATTTCATGCACTTCTGAGTCATGTGCATCAATTTGCATTCATTTGCATTCAACTGCATTAATAACAATTTGGTCAGTATTGAGATTTCAATAAACAATCCCATCACAATTCCTAATGACAATCACCAGTACTGAACCAAAACCTAGCGCTCAAACTGGTACATTTTCAAAATCCAACTTTTAAGTTGAGTCCCGACTCAGGTTTTTATTCAAATTATCTTCCTTTGAAAAACCAGGTTCCGACCCAAGTGTTTCTCTCAAAATTATTTTTCTTTTGAAAAACCGAGTTCTGACTCGGGTTTTCCCTTAAATCATTTTCCTTTGTTGATCCGAGTTCCAACTCGTGATCTCTTTACCTTATTCGAGCTCTGATTCGAGCTCTTCTTTTTCTTTTGAAGAACCGAGTTCCGACTCAGGTTCTCCCTTAAATCATTTTCCTTTGTTGATCTGAGTTCTAACTCGTGATCTCTTTACCTTATTCGAGCTTTGATTCGAGCTCTTCTTTTTCTTTTGAAGAACCGAGTTCCGACTCGAGTTCTCCCTTAAATCATTTTCCTTTGTTAATCCGAGTTCTGACTCGAGATCTCTCTATCTTATTCAAGCTCAGATTCGAGCACTTCATCATCCTTTTTTTATCCGGGTTCCGACTCGAGATCTCTTTATTTACTCGAGCCCTGACTCGCGCTTCCCATTTTTCTTTTGTTGATCCGAGTTCTGACTCAAGATCTCTTTATTTATTCGAGCCCTAACTCGAGATCTTTATTTTATTTTGTTGATCCGGGTTCCGACTCGAGATCTCTTTATTTATTCAAGCTCTAATTCGAGCACTTCATTTTCTTTTGTTGATCCTAGTTCCGACTCGTGATCTCTATACTCTATTCGAGCTCCGACTTGAGCCATCATTCTTCTTTGTTAATCCAAGTCATTTTGATCCTCAGGGTCTGTCAATTGCTCAAATTTGATATTTTGCCCACCAATTTTCAATTCAAATCTTCGGATCATTCAATTCTCCAATCTCGCCCCCAGGTCACCCAATTCCCAAATACCAAATTCCAATTCTCAATTCCAATTACCAAATTCTCAATTTTGACCTCCAGATCATTCAACTTCCAATTTTTGACCTCTAGGTCACCCAATTCCAATTTCCAAGTTCAATTTCCAATTTTGACCTTCGGGTCACTCAATTTCCAATTTTCAACCTTTGGGTCAACCAATTTCAATTTCGACCGTCAGGTCATTCAATTATCCAATTTTGACCTCCAGGTCATTCAATTTCCAAACAATCAATTTTCCAATTTCCAATTTTGACCTCTAGGTTAATCAATTTCAATCATTTCTCTTGCGAGAGATCCTTTTTAGGGAGAGTTCGAGGGAGCTTGTTCTTTTCGCATGCTATCCAATTTGTTCACTTAGCCCCTTTTCAGAGAGAGTTTGAAGGGACTCGCGTCTTCGTGAACCGTTTGCAAAACAATTTCCAATTTCACACAAGGAACCCTTTCATAGGGAGAGGCTCGACGGAGACTCGCTTTTCTTGTGACCCCCCAATTTCATACTAGGCCATTTTTATCATGAAAGACCCTCTTTTCAGGGAGAGTGTGATGGACTCGTTCCTTTCATGACCCAATTTTCTGACCTCACTATTATTGGCCCCCTTTGCATAAGAGAAGCCTAATATTAGGGAGCTTTGACGAAAGCTTAATTTCTCTTCGAAAGTTCGTTTTGCAAACATCTCCTCTTCAAAGCAGAGAGGAGGCATAGTTCCTAGCTATTCTCTGCCGATAAGCTTGAGCGTGCTCTGCTGCCTTGAGTCTTTTTTCGTCTAAAAGATCGAGTTGTACCAACCTCTATTGTTGATACTGATCAAGCGGGAGTTCTATGAGCGATGCAAATTTGAACGCGGGCTTCTGAACATGGAGAGGTAATACCACCTCAGTCCCATAAACAAGCTCTGATGGAGTAGCATTGGTTGGGGTTCGAATGGTGGTTTGGTACGCCCAAAGTGCATCATGCATCTTCTCATGCCAATCACGTCTTGTCTCCACCGTTCTTTCTAGAATGCGGATCAAAATTTTGTTGGTGGCCTCTGCCTGGCCGTTCCCTTGAAGATAATAAGGAGCTAAGAAGTGGTGATGAATCTTGAACTTCGAGCAAAAGGTCTTCATCCTCTTATTCTTGAAATGACTGCCGTTATCTGACACAATATCATGTGGCACACCGAAATGACAGAGAAGGTTCTTGTGAATGAATGAAACCACATGTCGGCCCTCCACTGTTCACAGAGTTACAACTTCGACCCATTTGGTGAAGTATTCTGTAGCTGCGAGGAAATATTTGTGGCCATTAGATGTAGAAGGAGTAATTGGACCCACTACGTCGAATGCCCACATCGAAAAAGGCCAAGGAGAAATCACAGATTGCAAATATGCGGCTGGCGCATGAATGGAAGGTGCATGCTTTTGACATTTGACGCACTTTCTTACAAATCGATGGCAATCCTGCTGCATGGTTTTCCAATAATATCCCGCCCGGATGATTTGCTTGACGAGTGTTTGGTAGCCGACGTGACCACCACAAATTCCCTCGTGTGCCTCTCGGACAACTTTCATGGCTTCATCCTTATCTAAGCATCTGGCGTACTCAGAACTGAATCCACGACAATAGAGAGTATCAGCGAGGATAAAATAATGGACCGATATGCATTGGATCACATATTGCTCCTTTCTTGGCATTTCTGATGGAAATTCACCAGTTTTGATAAAGTCTTTGATGTCTTGATACCAAGGCTTCTCTTTCTGAGTGGCTTGGTTTATTTTCTCACCTGGAATGAAGGCAGGTTGATCAAGTCTGCCAATCTCGAAGGAACGACAAGATTCACTGTCTTTGAACGACAAAATGGAACCCAGACAGGCTAGGCCATCGACTATATGATTGTATTCCCTCTTGATATGGTTGAGCTGAAATTCCTCAAAGTTGCCTATGAGAGCCAATGCGATCTTCTGATAGAGAATGAATTTTGAATCCTTAACTTGCCACTCAGCATTAACTTGGCTAACAACGAGCAAAAAATCACCAAAAGCATGTACTCTCTTGACATTGAAGTCTTGCAAAATTTTGAGGCCTTGTATTAGAGCTTCATACTCGACCATCTTGTGAGTACATTGAAAGTTGAGTTTGAGATAATAAGGGATCATCTCCTTTTTGGGAGTGATCAACAAGATCCCAATCCCTATACCAGACATGTTTTTAGCTCCATCAAAGAAAAGGATCCAAACTGGAGACTCCTGAATATTGCAGATGTGATAATCGAGAAAATCATCTTCTGCCTTGATCTCTTTTGTCAACGGAAAATCTGCGATGGACTGGCCCCTTGACTGAATTCTGAGATACATACTCTAAGTCATATTGCATTAGTAGGACTTGCCATTTTGCAATTCGTCCAGTAAGAAAAGGCTGCTCAAGGATGTGCTTGAGAGGATTGACTCTTGACAGAATTTTGATTTCTGAGGCCAGCAAATAATGTCTCAGCTTCTGACACATCCACACTAAGGCTAGACATGTTTTTTCCATCTGAGAGTATCTTTTCTCATAGTTGATGAAAGTCTTGCTTATATAGCAGATGGCATGCTCTATCCGACTGCCTTCCTTATACTGCGCAAGAAATTCGCCAGAGGCATGCTGGTTGACAGAAATGTATAAGAGAAGTGGCATTCCAAGTTCTGGTGGTTTCAGAACCGGTGGATTGAGGAGATACTGCTTGATGCGCCCAAATGAGAGTTGGCATTCTGGTCCCCACTCAAATTTCACTTCTTTTCTTAACAAGTAATTGAAGGGCTCGCATCTCATGGCCAGATTGGAGATGAAGCACCGAATTGACTGAATGCGACCTTAAAGGCTCCGCAGTTCTTTTAGATTGGTGGGAGGTGGCATATATGTAAAACCCGCAAATTTTTGATAATTATCAAACTAAATAAAGGATAAAATTCTTTAAAATAAATACGATAAAATGATATAGAGTCGATCCAAATGGATCTTGAATCCAAACTGGATCAAATGGATTCAGTATCTAGGTTCGGGTACGATGAACGGATTCGGATCCTGGATGGATCTGAAACCCAATTAAAAAAAAATCCAATTGGATCTTAATGAATCCAAATAGGGACGAATCTCAATCAAGATATGGAAACGTAGTCAGAAAGGTCAGAAGATCTAAAATATAATCTAACTCGTATTTGAGATTCGTCAAGAACCAAATTCGTATATATATAAATTAATAAAGACCTATCATGCAACAAAAGGTGATATGGTGTAATGGCAAGAGGTCTTGCCCAGTTATGGGGCAACCCTGGTTCGAATCCCCTGTGCGCCAAATGGTTTTGCCAAAAAAACGTCATTTTGGCCAAACATGTCAAAATCGTTAATAGAGGTTAAGTAAAATTTCGTTGCAAAGATATGCAACAAAATTGAGTATAGTACACTGGTAGGGCTCGTTACCCCGTAGGGAGGAGAACCCCAGTTCAAATCCCTCGGTGTGTCGGGGACACTTTTTGCGGAAATATTTTATAACCAATGATTTTTTTTAGTAACTCCTCATTAAGGTGACTTTAATAGGAAAACACATTTTCAAGGTAAGACGGGCTGGACGAATTCCCAAATGGGAAACTCAATAATGGCTAATGGAAGGTGAAGGGGCCTCTTGAATTTTGAATATGGAGGAGGCAGTTACAAAAACGTGAATGGTGGACAGTTTCTAAAATTTTTAGAAATTAAAAATCATGCTTAAATGAAGGAGATTAATTAGGGAAGGTGGGCCTTGAGAAAAGGAAAAAAAAAACGTGAACTCATTTTTGGGCTCCATCGTTTTCATCTCTCTCTCTCTCTCTCTCTCTCTCTCTCTCTCTCTCTCTCTCTCACCTCCCCTCTCTACCAGCCGTGTGACTCTCATTTTTTTGTAACCCTTCCACCATTGCTTCCGGTGAGGTATTAGTGCGGAAGGATTGGACGTCCACCAGGGAGAAGATCTTACCGTCGGGTTCATGCTCTCACGAGGTAGGGGTACACTATCTCTATGCGTGTGCGTAGTGCCATGGGGCACCTATATGTGTTAGATTAACCGGATGTATCTACCATAATCTGGACATATAAATCACTTTTAACCTGTAATACATAGGTAAAGTGAGGTATAGAGTTTTTCAAAACAAATCAAAAAAGAAAAAGAGATGATATATTTCTTTAGATCTAAGTAGGCTCAGATTGCTTATTGCATGGGCATACAATTTTTTAAAATCAGATCTGTATATGCTGGACGTTTGATCTAGTAGTCATATAATACATATGTTAATTTCCATCTTGGATATGCTTACAATCATTGAAATACATTGGTGTGAGACGGAAGCATAAACCTATGTGCTCTCTAAGTGTTTGATATAAGCATGGTCCATGAATATGTAATATATGAAATTTGCAATTTTAGATTTGTTATTTCTATGGGGATGATCATTAGATTTCTGTAATTTCATGTAGTTAGAAAAAAAAAATGCACCACTATCCAGTCTAGATCTATACACTTCCCTTTGCATGACTCAAAAAAAAAAAATGGTAACCGTGGTTGTGTTGGTATGCTCTTATGAAATTGAGTATATAGGCCTGCATAGAGAAAATTTGTTTAGGCTCACGCGAAGAGTATTTGATCGATCATGTATATATGACTAGGAGTGACTCAGCTCCAGTCATTGATCCAGCTGCGAGATGGGTGATCAAACCCAGTCATTTACCTGGTTGTGATTGGACGATCAAACCTGCCCATTTTGGTTGGTCAGGTTCAGCCTAATATCGGCTGACCTGAATTCAACAATGACATGCATGGAAGGGGGGGACGTGGTACCCTGTAGCTGTCATTATTGCTGTCAGCATGGGAGCACAGAGGACTGGGGTCTGTTCCAACTCCAGCCTGCTGTCACAAATTTTTTCTTGATCGACCGGGCCTACAGATCCCAGCCGTGGTACCTGATATTCAGGTGAACCACGAATCTGCTGTTTTGACCAACAGGTATCTACAACCATGCGGTAGTAGTATTTCATATTAAGGTAAGAAGATACAAGCCTTGTTGTGCATAAAGTATTGCCCTAACAGGGTCTAAAATAGTGTATATAAAAAAAAAAGATGATTGGTATTTTATATATTGTGATATACTTTAGTTTGTGATTTTTCTCAGGTATATGAACTTTAACACTGTTAGTTTAACATACTCTATGCCTAATGATTTGTGTATGTAATCATCCATATATATATATATATATATATATATATATATATATATATATTGGGTTGGGACTACGTGGGTAGTAGGCTACAAGCCCCACAACATAGTAGCACGTGCTGGACAAGACCAGCCATGACTGGCCAGCCCAACCAGAATGACCTGAGGGTTTGTCGACCCTACACGGGTTGTGCACTGCAATGTTTTTTTTTTTTTTGGCTCATAGCCAGTGCAAAGTATTATGTTGGATGGGGCGCTACAGACCAGAGCAACACCATGTGTTGTCTCAATGGGATTTAATGCGATACTAACGTGCCTTTCAATATATATTAATATTTGGGGGGGGTTAGAGACCTTCCTGTGCCTAGTTGTAGCTACAACAAAATTGTTACATGTCAATGGTTCGTTGCTAACCCGACCGCAGTCGCAGAAGTATAGGTATTAAATCCTTTTTAGAGAAAGACCAAGGTTTGATGCAACCTTTTAAATGGTAAATGCTCGAATTCGTAAAACCACAGATCCTCAATTTATTTGACTACCTAAATTAATATGGAAATTCAAATGGTTGTTGCTATCACCGTGGACACATACACTGGGACATGGTTGTACGGATTGAGAATGTATGTATTGAGGAATGAACGAGATAATAATGATGTAGTCATATTGCCTATGGTTTTGTATGTGGCTTGTTGGTAAACACATATGTTGTTATAATTGCAAAATTGAGAAATACTACGAAGGCACGATAAAACAAATTGAAACTGAGCAGGACAAACCTTTGTGGTGCCAAATGGGCACATATGATGCTAAGTGAATTGCATAAAATTGAATCATGATTTCATGTAAATGTTATGACATGTCCTGTATTGATTGACATATGATTGTTCTCAAATATTTGACTAATAAAGAGCATCCGTCATGTCATGATCATGTGAAAGCTCAAAATAGAGCTTACGGTCTTGCATGATCATCATAGTGCCATACAAGCACCTATGAAAAGTTGTACTTGTGACATGCCTTATGAGTGCATGGTCAGTGGGGTATGAAACATACACCCGAGCTCAGAAATAAAACTTTAAAATGCTTAAGCATAAGTACTCGGCTCATAGTTGAGAAAAAAAAATTCTGGGAAAAACATGGTTGGTGCCTATGGGGCATTCGATGGGTAATGTGCATACACGGATATCACCCCGAGTGTGGGTTAGGATTTTGGAAATCCTCTGTGGTGCAATGACTTGCATATAAAAAAAATAAATAAAATGGAAAATTTGCACACATCAAATAAGTGTGGGATTCTGGGTATACCTGAAAGACGGTATATGTTACTGGTTTCCCGGGATACTGGGTATACCTGAAAGACGGTATATGTTACTGGTTTCCCAGCGCTCTGGGTACACCTGAAAGACGGTGTATGTTACTGGACCCATGGTCTACCTTGGATAGGGTAGATGGTACAAGCTCCGTGGGACAATTTTTGTTTTGGTGAGAGTGAGGCATCTCACCCGGTCCCCAGTCCTCGGAGTTAGGGGGTCAGGACTACCAATTCGTCCTAGGCGGTAGATCCAAGTCTTCTGCAGAAGTACAGGGTGCATCCTAATTCTAATTCTAGCCATTGGGGAGTACTCTCTCGGTTGTGAACCGTCCCCTTTGGATATCCGTACGGCTAGTCATACGGGTTATAAAATAATAAACCCCCGTGTGGTCTCGGTCCGCTACGATGTCGAATGCCTATGCGTACCCACAGGGTAATTAACAAGATAAAACATAAAGTTAGTGCATTAAGAAAGATCTTTAAGTAGTTGCATACTGCTCGATGTTGAAATTGTTGGAGTAAGTTGTGACTCCTGTAGAGCATGATTCAAATCGGTTTTTCCTTTACATGAAAAGTGTGATAACTTATGAACAATGTGTTGAATAGTGATATTTGTGCTTTATGCACACTTTACATGAAATGCTTTAGTTAAGTTTGGTGTACATACATTAGTTCCAAAGTTGTTATTACTTATATGAATATGGTTTATGCATATGATAGATCGTGTTTTGTTATTAATGGAATATATCATGAGATACTTGACTTTAGTGACCTGTACATTTATCAATTGTTAAATTGTTATTAATTTTATCTAAACATGTTGCACATATACTTGTACACATGACACTGTGCACATTCATATGGATATTATGCTTCTTACTCAAACGTGGTAGTCTGACTCCTTCTGGATTAATATTTTCAGGAAAACTGTATGGCGAGCAATTGCGGTCGTCGATGTAGACAGTGCTATATGACCATATCTTCTTCAGATGTCCTGAGGAATATGACATGTAATAAATCATTAAGTTGTAAACAATAACTTGTAGTATTTCAATGCAAGAATTTATTTTACTTAAATGCCTTGAGTCTGTGCTATTACTTGTAACCCGCCCAAATAATTTGACGAAGGATTCAATAAAGTTTTTCGTTGTTGTTTAGAAAAAAAAAATTTTATTCCAAAATTTTCAAGTTAAATATTTGGGGCATTACAACTATGGTATCAGAGCAGAACAAGAATATATGGTTCATGGCCTTCCAGCGACCCTGCAAGAGCTCTGTAAGTATATAGCATATGAATTATTTTTTTTCTGAAGAAATTGATTTATTGTGTGAAAATCGAGAACCTAGATATATGGCTAGGAACATCATTTGATATATGTTGTGATCAAGATAAGCGAGAGACGTAAGTTAGTTTGTTGTTCTAATAGATGGCTTGGGAAGCTAGGTGTGACGATATTCTTGAATCACTAAACAAGCTTCGGAGAACGAATAAACATGGAAGGTCAACCTTGATAGTAATTGCATCAACAACCACAAATGTTAAGTCAGAATGAAGGACGAAGAGTCTTTAGAGAATAGACAAGACTTAAAGATTTTATTATGCATGTTGTCGAGAGCCAAGATGAATATCTAGTTTAAATATTCAATGGAATGATTTTAAGTTTAATACTTGGACTTGTCTAATCTAGAATTCTATACAAGATCGTAACGAATACTATCAGGAATATACGATCTGATGAATCGACATTAGATACGCGTTGAACACTGAATCATATCTGAGTCAGGTGATATCTTTAGGTCATATATCACTTTCTATTAAATAAAGACTATAATGATCTAGGTAGGGATTGTGGATACCTTGAATAAGACTCTAAATAAGACACAAGGTTTAAATTTCAATGGATTTTGAAAATTTTCATTAAGTATTGATGTCTTCTTTATAATCGTTGTAATTTTGAAAAGATTTTTAAATGTAAAACATGTGAAAACCAGACATCAAATAATAAAAACCGGTTCTCACTAGTGGATGAGACCGGGTCGAACTCAGGGAACGGGAATATTTCGTATTCAAGTATACAAATCTAAACTATTCTTTATTGCCGAATTATTGAAATGTAAAAATGTTCAAAAAGGTAAAAACAACTAACTATTACAACAAATGAATACCCTTCGCAGAGGGCGTAAAGTGCAATATTTACAAACCCAATTAAAATTCCTAATTCTAAAAATAAAAAGTAAAACGAAGCTTTATTCTTATATTCTTGCACTTCGTGTCACGTAATCAATTACGCTCCAGTCCTGTGCTATCCTGCACAATTCAAATGAACACGAGCAGTACCAGAGAGAAGGGAAACTATACTAAATTGACTAAATGCTAAAAATACAAAAGAACTTAGGCAAGAATTCTAAATGACAATTTCATACGAAAATGAATTCTAATTAAATCTAATTAACTAGTTACTAATTAACTAAGACTAACTGTAATGTAAAACAGAGTTAAAAAAAACAGAATATAAAAACAGGAAATGAAGTGAATGAGGAAAAACAACAAAAAAAAAATCAGAAAATGAAATTCAGAAAGTAAAAAAAATCAGAATGTAAAAAAATTACAGGGAATGCATAATGTGAAAAACAGAACAATTAGAAACAACAAGAAATGATTTACTAAAAAAAACAGAACTAAAAATTTAGCTAATCAGAAAGAAAAACAAAACAGGAAAAGACTTAAGGAAAAATCGAAAATCATAAAAAAAAACAACACATGTGGAGAATGAAAACATGAGATGCACGAAATTGAGAAACAAGAAATGCTAATTCAATCAGAATGCTGTAACAAACAAATCAAACAGAACAACAAAGAAATAGCAGAAAATCAAATGCTAACAGAAATTATAAGAAATGGCAAAACAGGAAAATCACAACAGCAGAACAAGAAATAGCAAAATTCGATGCTTAGAAATCAAATAGGGAAATCAGTTTAAAAACTGGAAACCGAAATAAACGAAACACAGGAGATGAAGAACACGTGAAACAGGAAATTCGTAAGCATCAAAGAATGCGATCTATTTTTTTTTTCAATAGAAAGAAATGAAGAAATGGAGAAGAAAATTAGGCAAGAAAAGGAGAAGAAAATGAAAATGAAGAAGCTGGAGAAGAAGAAAGAAGAAAAAAAAAATATGCAGAGGATGAAGAAGAATCGGAGGAAGAAGAAGAAGAAGAAGAAGAAGAAGAGGAAGTAGAAGAAGAAAAGGAGAACTCAGCACTCACCGCACCATGAACCTGAGGGAAGAAGCTGCTGGCGACCTCCACCACCGCCACCGTCGCCGGACTGAATATCTCCACCGCCGGATTGAAGAAGAAGATAAGGAGGAAGAAGAAATAGAGGAAGAAGAAGGGGTAAAGGGGAATCTGGCAATGGAGAATTGGGAAGAGAGAAAAAACAGAGGGGGAAAGGGAAGGTTTGGGCGTGAATGGAGGAGGCGCCCTTCCGCTCCCTGTTTTTGGGGTTTTTAAAAGTAACGAACCGGCTGGAACCGGTTTGAAACAAATGCAAACCGGTTCAAGCCGGTTTGTTTATTTATTTATTTTTAAAAGCAAACCGGGTGAACCAGTTTGTGTTTATTTTTGCAATTTTCAAAAATCAAAAACTATATAAAATTTTCAAAGATTTAAAAACAAAACTTATTTATGAAGAACTAAAAAAACTATTAATTTTTTTTTCTCTTTTTAAAAAAAAACAAACACTTAAAATGAAAAAAATATTTTTCTATATTATTATTTTTATTTCATTTTTAATTGCAAACTAAAACTAAACTACTATGAATATAACAAAAACTAAAATATGTATAAAAATGTAAAAATAAAACTATTTTTCATGCATTTTCTATTTTTAAATCATTTTAGCACATTTACTCAAAAACTAACATAAAATTGGGTTTTTGAAACATTATTTCATAAAATCATGCATATTTAAATGTTAATAAACCCTGAATTATATGCATGATCAAATACCCCCATGCTTATGTTTTGCTAGTCCTCGAGCAAACTAGAAAAATGCAAGAAATCAAACTATCACCTAACTCACTTTCGTAGGAATCACGGTTGCATTTAGCTCATGCAACAAGCCCTTTCAACCCCTGGGTTACCCTAGTGGACGAGTAAGGTCTCGTGAGGGTTTGCAGTGATGCTACCCACAAACATCTCTGTCATGTGTGCATAATATTACACATCCTCATAAGCAGTAGGTAATTAAAGACTTTATTTTCACAAATATTTCCTGTTATTTCAAAATCAAAATATAATTAGAATTTTTATGTACCACCACAGAAAAAGAATTTCTTTCACTTTTCTAAATATCACAGTTATTTATGTTTTATTCTTAGAAAATCCAATAAAAACATATTATTATTTACTTATCCTCACTCATATGTTTTCTACACAGGTTTTCTCAATCATACTTCTAAGCATTGAACTTTTCTTTCTTTTTAAGCTCTTTCCTCTTTTTTTTTCTTTTCACGCTTTTTTCTTTTTGCGCACTTATTTTTCTCATATAGCTTGCGTGTGGTCTGCTTTTATGCCTTGTGCAATGTCAATATCTTCTATACTTTTTCAATATATATCAAAAGATATCAACTAAGACATAAAAGTGACTTCCTTCATTCACCTTTATAACTTGAGAGTCAAATATTTCAACTTGTATCTGTTCTCAGTTACGTAGGATCACAAAGTTTTCCACTCTCCTTTTCCGAAATGGAATTAAAAGTTTCAACTTACATCTAATTTCCATCTACTCAGGATTGTGGAATTATCCAAACAACCTAACACATGCTATATTTTTTTCTTTTGAGCTCATTTTTTACACTTTTGTTCATTTGCTTAGTTTTTCAAAAATAGAACTGTGCATATTCATATTTATGATTCAAAATAAACTTTAACATGTATCTATCATCATTTCTTTGAAATCCGCATAAACAACCATAATTTTTAGATCTATGTCAGAAAAAAAAAATCGTGGGGCTTAAAAAAATCCTCTAAAAACATTAGATTTGAAATAACATTCATATAAGTTCAAACTCTTTCTTTAAAAATCTACTTTTCATGAGAAATGTGTAAACATGTGCAAGAACGTAAACAGAAATATCAAGGTGTGCATTCTACACCCTCCCCCATGCTTGAATGACACTGTCCCAGTGGCACTCCCCCATGCTTGAATAAAACTAAGTAAATGTACATGAGGGAAATAAATGAGGGAAAAGAGTAGAATGACCTGACATGAATTAAAAATGCACGTTCTATGAATGTAATGAATGTAATGTATACATGACAAAACATGAAACTCATAGAAAAGATAGAAAACGAAAAATAAAACCAAATGAAATCTACAAAGCCTAACAACAAATGTAAAACTGTACAGAATAGGGTTGCCTCCCATAAAGCGCTAAGTTTCACGTCCCCAGCCAGACGGATCCCTAGAAAAATCTTCATCGTCCATGAGATCAATGGACATGAAGTCAGACTCAACCGGGCTCTATATAGAAAAGAGTGTCATCTGTGACACTACGCACTGTGTTTCCATCCCTTCTACCTCCAACTGTATGATCATAACTCTCTCGACGTGAAGAACGGAGATTAGTCTCATCTGAGAGACTGGTCAAGAATCGAGAGTCTAAGACCGACCGAGTATCAATGAATGCAACTTCAGACAAGTGGTGAATATGATCTGGCTTGACTTGGTCAAGCACCTTCTGCATCTGCACCTCTTGCTTACTCAAAACGATTGGTGATCCTAAAGGCTGAGGAAATGGGGCTTTATATGATGAAAATGTATGCTGTGAGTAAGGCCCCTTCTGCTGAGGTATCATGAAGATCGACTCGTCAGTAGAAATGATATGGGGTTCATGAGTCGATTCCTGAATGGGGTGATACACCTTCCCATACTGAAGGGATGTAACAGATTTGACTTGCTCATGATGTGAAGTAGTGGGTTGCAAATCAAATAACATGGAATCCTCTCCCTTGGATGTGACAACAGACTGACTATGAAGGTTCCCCTGACTTTGTCTACTCAATGTTTGAGCTAACTGTCCCATTTGAGTTTCTAGCTTGGCTATTGACTGCGTATGGGAACAAAGAGTTGCCTTGATATCAGAAAAAGCTTCTAACATCTTCTCTTGAAATGATGAACTTGGAATGGGCTCCTGAGGAGAAGGTAAACAATACTGGGAATGAACCTGTGGAAATATAGGATGCGAGTAACCTTGTGAAGGGTTACTGGGTCTATACTGTGTCTGGGAGGGCTGATGGAATGGGGAACTGAACTGGTTTCGCCAACCTGTGTTATATGAAGATGTAAATGAATCGGGCATGGGTTTAGCTAAACCTTGGGCAACATTCACTTGTTCCTGAACGAATTCAGGATATAATGGCGCTGCCGAACAATCCGCAACACAGTGTGCAGGGCTAGCACATATCTCGCACACTCTTTCTATTGGATTTCTCGAAGAATTGGCTAGGAATTGATCTAACTTCCTAGTCAATTGGTCAACCTTGGTACGCAATTCTAACTCGGATCCAACTTCAGAAATCCCAACTTTCCTAGGACCACTAGGCAGAGATGTAGTCCTATCAAACCGTGAAGACAAATTATGATGCATCGTGTTTTCACTCAAGGTCTCAAATAGAGACCACGCCTCATCTTCACTCTTGAGCATAAAAGTGCCCCCACAAGACGAATCAACCATTTGACGATGCTTTTCAGTAAGCCCGTCATAAAAATACTGCACCAACTGCCAACGAGGCACCTGGTGATGGGGACACTTGCGGAGAAGATCTTTCAATCTCTCCCAAGACTCGTGAAATTGTTCTCCCTCAATTTGAGAAAAACTAGTTATAGCTTTACGAAACTGATTCGTTTTACTAATTGGGAAATATTTTTTTAAAAATTCTTTTTGCATTCCTTCCCAAGTAGTAATATGAACCGTCTCAAGAGATTTTAACCAGTGCTTGGCTTTATCTTTGAGAGAGAACGAAAACAAAGTTAACCTCATAGCGTCGTCTCCAAAATTATTGATTCGCACAGTCGAGCAAATCTCAAGGAATTCGTCGAGATGACGATATGGGTCTTCATTGCTAAGGCCATAAAACGAAGGTAACATTTGAATCACACTGGCCTTAATCTCAAAATGGCTCGCTCCTACATCAGGTCTCGTGATAAAGGAGGCGGGAGTATACGTATTTGGCATGAAGTACTCCCTCAAAGGACGGATCAAATGATGATCGTCAGCCATTGCGTACACCTTAGAGTAGACCGGTGTAGCACACGTCCTAACTTTGGGTTTTCTACCTAACTAACGCACTAAGCAGCCAAACCACGCAAACCACAAAGCGAGTTAACTAAAAACAACAAACACCACGCAGTTACACATAAAAGAGATTATGCATAGAAATATAAAATCTATGTGTACGGTACCAATCGTACACAGTCACCTCTAAGGAAATCCTAATAGGTGGGCTGTGCAGAAAAGTAAGCTCGTCTCTAAGATATGCACATACGTGGTTCTAAACCTAAATACACACAAACACTAGGCAATAAAGTGAATACTAATATTACGCTGTTCCCCGGCAACGGCGCCAAAAATTTGATGTCTTCTTTATAATCGTTGTAATTTTGAAAAGATTTTTAAATGTAAAACATGTGAAAACCAGACATCAAATAATAAAAACCGGTTCTCACTAGTGGATGAGACCGGGTCGAACTCAGGGAACGGGAATATTTCGTATTCAAGTACACAAATCTAAACTATTCTTTATTGCCGAATTATTGAAATGTAAAAATGTTCAGAAAAGGTAAAAACAACTAACTATTACAACAAATGAATACCCTTCGCAGAGGGCGTAAAGTGCAATATTTACAAACCCAATTAAAATTCCTAATTCTAAAAATAAAAAGTAAAACGAAGCTTTATTCTTATATTCTTGCACTTCGTGTCACGTAATCAATTACGCTCCAGTCCTGTGCTATCCTGCACAATTCAAATGAACACGAGCAGTACCAGAGAGAAGGGAAACTATACTAAATTGACTAAATGCTAAAAATACAAAAGAACTTAGGCAAGAATTCTAAATGACAATTTCATACGAAAATGAATTCTAATTAAATCTAATTAACTAGTTACTAATTAACTAAGACTAACTGTAATGTAAAACAGAGTTAAAAAAAACAGAATGTAAAAACAGGAAATGAAGTGAATGAGGAAAAACAACAAAAAAAAAATCAGAAAATGAAATTCAGAAAGTAAAAAAAATCAGAATGTAAAAAAATTACAGGAAATGCATAATGTGAAAAACAGAACAATTAGAAACAACAAGAAATGATTTACTAAAAAAAACAGAACTAAAAATTTAGCTAATCAGAAAGAAAAACAAAACAGGAAATGACTTAAGGAAAAATCGAAAATCATAAAAAAAACAACACATGTGGAGAATGAAAACATGAGATGCACGAAATTGAGAAACAAGAAATGCTAATTCAATCATAATGCTGTAACAAACAAATCAAACAGAACAACAAAGAAATAGTAGAAAATCAAATGCTAACAGAAATTATAAGAAATGGCAAAACAGGAAAATCACAACAGCAGAACAAGAAATAGCAAAATTCGATGCTTAAAAATCAAATAGGGAAATCAGTTTAAAAACTGGAAACCGAAATAAACGAAACACAGGAGATGAAGAACACGTGAAACAGGAAATTCGTAAGCATCAAAGAATGCGATCTATTTTTTTTTTCAATAGAAAGAAATAAAGAAATGGAGAAGAAAATTAGGCAAGAAAAGGAGAAGAAAATGAAAATGAAGAAGCTGGAGAAGAAGAAAAAAAAAAAAAATGCAGAGGATGAAGAAGAATCGGAGGAAGAAGAAGAAGAAGAAGAAGAAGAAGAAGAAGAGGAAGTAGAAGAAGAAAAGGAGAACTCAGCACTCACCGCACCGTGAACCTGAGGGAAGAAGCTGTTGGCGACCTCCACCACCGCCGCCGGACTGAATATCTCCACCGCCGGATTGAAGAAGAAGATAGGGAGGAAGAAGAAATAGAGGAAGAAGAAGGGGTAAAGGGGAATCCGGCAATGGAGAATTGGGAAGAGAGAAAAAACAGAGGGGGAAAGGGAAGGTTTGGGCGTGAATGGAGGAGGCGCCCTTCCGCTCCCTGTTTTTGGGGTTTTTAAAAGTAACGAACCGGCTGGAACCGGTTTGAAACAAATGCAAACTGGTTCAAGCCGGTTTGTTTTTTTTTTTTTTTAAAAGCAAACCGGGTGAACCGGTTTGTGTTTATTTTTGCAATTTTCAAAAATCAAAAACTATATAAAATTTTCAAAGATTTAAAAACAAAACTTATTTATGAAGAACTAAAAAAACTATTAAATTTTTTTTCTCTTTTTAAAAAAAAACAAACACTTAAAATGAAAAAAATATTTTTCTATATTATTAATTTTATTTCATTTTTAATTGCAAACTAAAACTAAACTACTATGAATATAACAAAAACTAAAATATGTATAAAAATGTAAAAATAAAACTATTTTTCATGCATTTTCTATTTTTAAATCATTTTAGCACATTTGCTCAAAAACTAACATAAAATTGGGTTTTTGAAACATTATTTCATAAAATCATGCATATTTAAATGTTAAAATACCCTGAATTATATGCATGATCAAGTATAACACACGTAGTAAGATATCCCAATCCAATTGTTTAATCCTTGTAACGAATTTCGCGGACGAAATTCTTTTTAGGGGGAAAGGATGTAAAACCCGCAAATTTTCGATAATTATCAAACTAAATAAAAGATAAAATTCTTTAAAATAAATACGATAAAATGATATAGAGTCGATCCAAATGGATCTTGAATCCAAACTGGATCAAATGGATCCAGTATCTGGGTTCGGGTACGATGAACGGATTCAGATCCTGGATGGATCTGAAACCCAATTAAAAAAAAAATCCAATTGGATCTTAATGAATCCAAATAGGGACGAATCTCAATCAAGATATGGAAACGTAGTCAGAAAGGTCAGAAGATCTAAAATATAATCTAACTCGTATTTGAGATTCGTCAAGAACCAAATTCGTATATATATAAATTAATAAAGACCTATCATGCAACAAAAGGTGATGTGGTGTAATGGCAAGAGGTCTTGCCCAGTTATAGGGCAACCCTGGTTCGAATCCCCTGTGCGCCAAATGGTTTTGCCAAAAAAACGTCATTTTGGCCAAACATGTCGAAATCGTTAATAGAGGTTAAGTAAAATTTCGTTGCAAAGATATGCAACGAAATTGAGTATAGTACACTGGTAGGGCTCGTTACCCCGTAGGGAGGAGAACCCCAGTTCAAATCCCTCGATGTGTCAGGGACACTTTTTGCGGAAATATTTTATAACCAACGATTTTTTTTAGTAACTCCTCATTAAGGTGACTTTAATAGGAAAACACATTTTCAAGGTAAGAGGGGCTGGACGAATTCCCAAATGGGAAACTCAATAATGGCTAATGGAAGGTGAAGGGGCCTCTTGAATTTTGAATATGGAGGAGGCAGTTACAAAAACGTGAATGGTGGACAGTTTCTAAAATTTTTAGAAATTAAAAATCATGCTTAAATGAAGGAGATTAATTAGGGAAGGTGGGCCTTGAGAAAAGGAAAAAAAAAATGTGAACTCATTTTTGGGCTCCATCGTTTTCATCTCTCTCTCTCTCTCTCTTTCTCTTTCTCTCTCACCTCCCCTCTCTACCAGCCGTGTGACTCTCATTTTTTTGTAACCCTTCCACCATTGCTTCCAGTGAGGTATTAGTGCGGAAGGATTGGACGTCCACCAGGGAGAAGATCTTACCGTCGGGTTCATGCTCTCACGAGGTAGGGGTACACTATCTCTATGCGTGTGCGTAGTGCCATGGGGCACCTATATGTGTTAGATTAACCGGATGTATCTACCATAATCTGGACATATAAATCACTTTTAACCTCTAATACATAGGTAAAGTGAGGTATAGAGTTTTTCAAAACAAAACAAAAAAGAAAAAGAGATGATATATTTCTTTAGATCTAAGTAGGCTCAGATTGCTTATTGCATGGGCATACAATTTTTTAAAATCAGATCTGTATATGCTGGACGTTTGATCTAGTAGTCATATAATACATATGTTAATTTCCATCTTGGATATGCTTACAATCATTGAAATACATTGGTGTGTCTTAAGACGGAAGCATAAACCTATGTGCTCTCTAAGTGTTTGATATAAGCATGGTCCATGAATATGTAATATATGAAATTTGCAATTTTAGATTTGTTATTTCTATGCGGATGATCATTAGATTTCTGTAATTTCATGTTGTTAGAAAAAAAAAATGCACCACTATCCAGTCTAGATCTGTACACTTCCCTTTGCATGACTCAAAAAAAAAATGGTAATCGTGGTTGTGTTGGTATGCTCTTATGAAATTGAGTATATAGGCCTGCATAGAGAAAATTTGTTTAGGCTCACGCGAAGAGTATTTGATTGATCATGTATATATGACTAGGAGTGACTCAGCTCCAGTCATTGATCCAGCTGCGAGATGGGTGATCAAACCCAGTCATTTACCTGGTTGTGATTGGACGATCAGACCTGCCCATTTTGGTTGGTCAGGTTCATCCTAATATCGGCTGACCTGAATTCAACAATGACATGCATGGCAGGGGGGGACGTGGTACCCTGTAGCTGTCATTATTGCTGTCAGCATGGGAGCACAGAGGACTGGGGTCTGTTCCAACTCCAGCCTGCTGTCACAAAATTTTTCTTGATCGACCGGGCCTACAGATCCCAGCCGTGGTACCTGATATTCAGGTGAACCACGAATCTGCTGTTTTGACCAACAGGTATCTACAACCATGCGGTAGTAGTATTTCATATTAAGGTAAGAAGATACAAGCCATGTTGTGCATAAAGTATTGCCCTAACAGGGTCTAAAATAGTGTATATAAAAAAAAAAGATGATTGGTATTTTATATATTGTGATATACTTTAGTTTGTGATTTTTCTCAGGTATATGAACTTTAACACTGTTAGTTTAACATACTCTATGCCTAATGATTTGTGTATGTAATCATCCATATATATATATATACATATATATATATATATATATATATATATATATATATTGGGTTGGGACTACGTGGGTAGTAGGCTACAAGCCCCACAACATAGTAGCACGTGCTGGACAAGACCAGCCATGACGGGCCAGCCCGACCAGAATGACCTGAGGGTTTGTCGACCCTACACGGGTTGTGCACTGCAATGTTTTTTTTTTTTTTTGGCTCATAGCCAGTGCAAAGTATTATGTTGGATGGGGCGCTATAGACCAGAGCAACACCATGTGTTGTCTCAATGGGATTTAATGCGATACCAACGTGCCTTTCAATATATATTAATATTTGGGGGGGGTTAGAGACCTTCCTGTGCCTAGTTGTAGCTACAACAGAATTGTTACATGTCAATGGTTCGTTGCTAACCCGACCGCAGTCGCAGGAGTATAGGTATTAAATCCTTTTTAGAGAAAGAACAAGGTTTGATGCAACCTTTTAAATGGTGAATGCTCGAATTCGTAAAACCTCAATTTTATACAGATCCTCAATTTATTTGACTACCTAAATTAATATGGAAATTCAAATGGTTGTTGCTATCACCGTGGACACATACACTGGGACATGGTTGTACGGATTGAGAATGTATGTATTGAGGATTGAACGAGATAATAATGATGTAGTCATATTGCCTATGGTTTTGTATGTGGCTTGTTGGTAAACACATATGTTGTTATAATTGCAAAATTGAGAAATACTACGAAGGCACGATAAAACAAATTGAAACTGAGCAGGACAAACCTTTGTGGTGCCAAATGGGCACATATGATGCTAAGTGAATTGCATATAATTGAATCATGATTTCATGTAAATGTTATGACATGTCCTGTATTGATTGACATATGATTGTTCTCAAATATTTGACTAATAAAGAGCATCCGTCATGTCATGATCATGTGAAAGCTCAAAATAGAGCTTACGGTCTTGCATGATCATCATAGTGCCATACAAGCACCTATGAAAAGTTGTACTTGTGACATGCCTTATGAGTGCATGGTCAGTGGGGTATGAAACATACACCCGAGCTCAGAAATAAAACTTTAAAATGCTTAAGCATAAGTACTCGGCTCATAGTTGAGAAAAAAAAATTCTGGGAAAAACATGGTTGGTGCCTATGGGGCATTCGATGGGTAATGTGCATACACGGATATCACCCCGAGTGTGGGTTAGGATTTTGGAAATCCTCTGTGGTGCAATGACTTGCACATAAAAAAAATAAATAAAATGGAAAATTTGCACACATCAAATAAGTGTGAGATTCTGGGTATACCTAAAAGATGGTATATGTTACTGGTTTCCCGGGATACTGGGTATACCTGAAAACGGTATATGTTACTGGTTTCCCAGGGCTCTGGGTACACCTGAAAGACGGTGTATGTTACTGGACCCATGGTCTACCTTGGAGAGGGTAGATGGTACAAGCTCCGTGGGACAATTTTTGTTTTGGTGAGAGTTAGGCTTCTCACCCGGTCCCCAGTCCTCGGAGTTAGGGGGTCAGGACTACCAATTCGTCCTAGGCGGTAGATCCAAGTCTTCTGCAGAAGTACAGGGTGCATCCTAATTCTAGTTCTAGCCATTGGGGAGTACTCTCTCGGTTGTGAACCGTCCCCTTTGGATATCCGTACGGCTAGTCATACGGGTTATAAAATAATAAACCCCCGTGTGGTCTCAGTCCGCTACGATGTCGAATGCCTGTGCGTACCCACAGGGTAATTAACAAGATAAAACATAAAGTTAGTGCATTAAGAAAGATCTTTAAGTAGTTGCATACTGCTCGATGTTGAAATTGATGGAGTAAGTTGTGACTCCTGTAGAGCATGATTCAAATCGGTTTTTCCTTTACATGAAAAGTGTGATAACTTATGAACAATGTGTTGAATAGTGATATTTGTGCTTTATGCACACTTTACATGAAATGCTTTAGTTAAGTCTGGTGTACATACATTAGTTCCAAAGTTGTTATTACTTATATGAATATGGTTTATGCATATGATAGATCGTGCTTTGTTATTAATGAAATATATCATGAGATACTTGACTTTAGTGACCTGTACATTTATCAATTGTTAAATGGTTATTAATTTTATCTAAACATGTTACACATATACTTGTACACATGACACTGTGCACATTCGTATGGATATTATGCTTCTTACTCAGACGTGGTAGTCTGACTCCTTCTGGATTAATATTTTCAGGAAAACTGTATGGCGAGCAATTGCCGTCGTCGCTGTAGACAGTGCTATGTGACCATATCTTCTTCAGATGTCCTGAGGAATATGACATGTAATAAATCATTAAGTTGTAAATAATAACTTGTAGTATTTCAATGCAAGAATTTATTTTACTTAAATGCCTTGAGTCTGTGCTATTACTTGTAACCCGCCCAAATAATTTGACGAAGGATTCAATAAAGTTTTCTGTTGTTTAGAAAAAAAAATTTATTCCAAAATTTTCAAGTTAAATATTTGGGGCGTTACAATATCAATGATTGCCTTTGCCTTGGCAGGATCCACCTATATGCCCTTCTTGCTAATCATATAGCCTAGCAGTTTGCCTGACTCTACTCCGAAGACACACTTCTATGGATTGTGTCTCAATTTGTACAGAATAAGTCTTTCAAAGACTTGGTCGAGAGCATCAAGATGATCCTCTCCTTCTTTAGACTTGACCAGGATGTCATCTACATAGGCATCCATGTTCTTGTGCATCTGGTCATGGAAATTAACTATCATTGCCCTCTGATAGGTTGCCTCAGCATTCTTGAGTCCAAATGACATGACTGTATAGCAAAAAGTACCCCAAGGCATGGTAAAAGAAGTTTTGGACTGGTCACGAGCGGCCAGTTTGATCTGATTGTAGCCTGAGTATTCATCCATAAAGGAAAACATGACATGGCCCACTGTGCTATCGATCAAAAAATCGATGTTGGGAAGTGGATAATCATCTTTTGGGGTGGCCTTGTTGAGATCCCTGAAATCAATGCAGATTCGGACTTTGCCATTCTTCTTGGGAACTGCTACAATGTTTGCCAACTAGACTAGATAATCAATGGTCCGAATGAATCCTGCCTTTAATAAATCCTCAAGTCCTTCTTTAACTTGGGGTGTCACTCGGGATCCATTTTCCTTAGCTTTTGCTTGATCGGCTTGCAGTCCATCTTTAACACAAAACGATGCTCGACAAGCTTGGGATCTAAGCCTGGCATATCCTCATAAGTCCAAGCGAAGACTTCTTGATGCTGTTTGAGAAAGTGGATGAGCCTTTCCTTCTCATCTGAACTTAGGCTGGAACCAATTTTGAGGATCTTCGGATCATCTTCTGAACCAATATTGACATCTTTTGTCAGATCTTGAATCAACGGTGATGGTTCGCCCTGCTTCTGAATACTGGCAAATTCTGGCAATTCTTGAATCGTCGAATCGAACTCTGTTGATTCTTCGATCTGCCCTGTTACCTTGCTGACCTCTGCCTCTGCCTTTGCCTTGCAGATTCTAGCCGGTTTGGATTTATTTTGAGAAAAAATGGAATTGATAATGAGCCTTTTGAGCAATTTAGGAGCCATGATTCTGGCGATCCTGAAAAGCGCAAAAAAGGTTTTTGAGAAAAGGGTAAGATATTCAAAAATAGTCTTGTGTACAGAAAAGAATGATTATATAGAAAAATATATAAGCAAAGAATCGTGTACGCCAAGATGAGAAGAGGAAACAAAATTTTCATTGATTGAATAACTTTGATATTTACAGATGATTGTTGATGAAGAAAGGAAAACTGGGGTGGACTTGCCCTTACAAGATGACATAAGGAGAACAGGAAAAGAAAAACAGAAAGCAAAGGCATTGTCTTCATTCTGCTCCTTTGATGAAGGTGGTCTTTCTGCTGGATGATTGACCAGTAAAACCCAAGCCTGTACCATCAATATGCTGAGCGGGGACGATTGGCTCTACCATGCCGTCCTCGTTTTTACCAAGGCCCCTGAAAGGCTGATAGCCATGCTTCATCAGTAAATCAAATCCCTTCTTGGTTTTTGAGAACTGAGGGAAAAGAAGGTGATCCTTGAAAGAAGTGCAACTGAGGCACCCACCTAGTTTGAAAAAATAAGGTTCCTGCCACTATACCACTGCGGTGATATTCTCTGTTGGCTGGATTTCTTTCAGCTTCAGCATATCCAAACTTTCACTCAAATTAATCTCATCGACCTCCCGAATGCTTGGGATGTCGACAGTGAAAGTGGGACGAGGAATCATCGGTTGCGGGAGTCTTTCTTCCAGATCTTCTCCCAAAACTGTGGTGATCATTCCTCCTTTCAACCACTTGATGCACTGATGCGGTTGAAGGAACGGCATTGGCATTATGAATCCAGGTGCGTCCTAACAGAAGGTTGTATGTGGGTGGTACATTTACCACATGGAATAACACAGTGTGTACTGAATAGTTGATGAAAATTTCGAGAAACATCTTCCCCCTGGCTGTCTGGGCGTGGTTATCAAAACTGTAGATTGTGATCGGATCTGGGGTATATTCTTCTTCTTTCAGGCCCTGGCTGTCATTTCTGGACAGGCTGCTGCCTCCGTCAACAAGCACATGAGGGATTGTCATGCCCCTGGTCTGCACCACTATATATAAAGCATTATTGTGAAATGAGTGAGGCTTTGGCAAATCCTCATCCGAAAATGTTATTGGTGCATTCGTCATAGCCTGGTTGACGATCTAAGCCATATCCTGTGGAGTTGTGCTAGGTTTGACCTTGATCTTGCGCATCAGATCATCTAGCACTTGATGATGCTCCGAGGAAGCATGGGTTAAGTCCAGGATAAAGATGTTCGACAATGCCGTAATCGGTTTCTGAACCGATCCTGACATCTCACTTTTCTTTGAAGCTGCTTTGATGAAGCGCTTTAGAATCCTGGGGATTGTCTTGACACTTCTGTTGTCACCTTCGTTGGCTCTTTTACCGACTTCTTGTTGCTGACAAATGAAGTAATATCCACCTTCTTGGCGAAAGACTATGCTTGACGTAGGACTATGATGTAATGCTGATCCTGGATGTCCTGGCTGGAACACGACTGAATACTATTCTAGAGAAAGATTGTCTTCTCTGAAATTACTGAAGCTGATTATTTTGGGAAAGGTTTTGACAAAATCTTGGGTTGTTGCTCATCCTCATCCTCGATTAATAAATTTTTATCGATACAATCCTGGATGATGTTTTTTAGGATGAAGCAGTGTTCGGTGTCATGTCCAACAGTCCGGTGAAACTTGCAGAATTTATCAGTCCACTTATCCATAGTAACTAGAGGATCTGCCACTTTGAGGAGTTTGATCATCCCTTTTGATAGCATGTATTCCAGGATGTCTTCCCGGGATTGCTCCAAAGTAGTGAATTCCCGATCATAACTCCATCCTTCATGCTTTGGCTTCTCTTGCTATTTTGCTTCAGGTTGCTGTACTGGCTGGACGGGTTGTGGCTTAACAAATTTCCCTTTTTGGGCTGCAGAATTCGTTCTTTCAGCCCCGAAGTGTCCTGAATTCTTGTTGCGATTTTTCTTGTTCTTTTTGCTGCTAGAACTGCTGTTGTTGCCTGAAAAATATGTGGAGTAAGCAACGTGTGCTTTCTTCTTTTGTTCAGGGTTCCCTCGAATGAAAGGGTAACCTTCATATAGACCATTGTCTAATCCTGTTTCGAGCCATTTGGCCCTCTCAATCAGTTTAATAAATGACTTTGCTAGAGACGTAGAGACTAGATTCCTCAGAGGCTGAGCAAAGTTGTTTAGGATGATTTGCAGCGCATGTTCCTCTGGGATGGGAACCTTCATTTTTTTACAGGTGCTCCTCCACCTGTGGATGAATTCGCCAGCCCTTTCATTCTCATTTTGTTTCAAATTGTACAAATGGTTGAGGGTTGGTGAGGCCTTGATGTTGAACATGAAGCACTCAATAAAAAGATTCACGACTTTATCGAACTCTCGTAGTTCGATAGGGTTGATATGGTCTGCATACCACCTTGTCGTTGTTCCCTCTAAGCTGCGAGGAAAGCAAATGAACAATGCTCTGTTGTCTTTCCTGAAACGGCCGCACTCTGCATAGAATGTGGCCAAATGAGCCTTTAGGTTGCCTGTTCCATCAAATTTGAGGAATTTACGGGGGAGATTCTCCATATTGTCATCCCCGTCTAGGCTGTTATAGAAATCTTCGCCAAAATAGGCCTGCTTGCCTTTGCTCTTGAACTGAATGTCCTAAATTGCCCGAGTCATTTCTCTCATTTGCTCGTGCATTGGATCCTCAACTGGAATGGGTTTGTTTACCAATTTGGGTTCTACAGTGATTTTACGAACTGCTGCGGAGGATTCTAACTGTAGACAAACTATTCTTCCTCTTCTGACTCTTCCTCTACTGACTCTGATTCCTCAGAAGTAGTGTCAGGCTGAGCCTTCTTTCTGACAATCCAGACTTGCTTTTTCACGACCTTCTTTTTCAATTTGCTCTTAGGAACAGCTTTCTTCAGTCTGGCCTCAGCTTGCTCTGACATCATTCTAGTCATCATTTTCTGAAACAGATTGTACATGGCGGGGTCGATATCATCGCCTTTGTTCTGACCTTGCCCTCGAACCGATTTGGGAGAGTCCATAGCTTCAATCTCGTTGTCGCTGTGCTGAGGGGCTGTTTCCTTTCCAACTCTTGTCTGAACCATTCTGACAATGCCAATGATTTCGAAATTCTGCAGAATAAGAGAATGGTTAGAGCGTAGAGGAATTTTTTGAAAACACAACTGTGATCATCGCAAAATTTTTCCTTTCTCTTGTGGTTTCTCTCTCTTCCTTCTCTTTTCCTTTTCTAACCTCTATTTTCCTCCTTTTTGAAGGGAGAAAAATAAAAGAAAGAAAAGAAAGAGAGAAGAGAAAAGGAAAGAAAGAGAGAGAGAAGAGGAACTCTTTTGCGGGTTTTCACTTGACCTTGATTTGAAAAGAATTTAGAAATTTAACTCACCTCCGTTTTGAAAATATTGCGGGAAAAATGGAGAGACGGGATTCGCTCGTCGGTACGAGGTTCGACCGTTCCTGGCACCTTTACCAGGGGTAATCGAACCAAGGATCGAATCTATGCCTTTTGCTTTGCCTAAATATAATCTAAGAATTTATCCTAAAGATCTAAATGCACAGAGAATCATGCTTGTGCAATGCAAGGATGTATGCTCTTTTTGAAAGATGATTTGGGAATATCCAAGTGCTTCTGAGATGAATTTGATAAGGGAGTGAAGAAAATGATTGAATCTAACTTAGAACTTGAGATAGATCAGAGAAGTTCTAGGTTTTTGAAATAAATCAGAGTTGGAAGAATAAATGAGAAGGAATGATTTGAAGTTTTAAAATGAGAGGAAATGAAGTTTCAAAGTAAAAAAAATGGACTTTGAATTTTGGACTTGAATTTAGAAAAAGAAAGAAATACTTGGGATGAAATTGAATTTAAACTTTGAAGTTTGAGATTTAGAATGGACCTAAGAAGGTCAAATGGTACTTAAAAATATAAATGGATTTAGGAAGTTTAGATGAGATCTGAAAAAATGGAATTGGATTTTGAAATCTAGAATTGAGAATGGAATTGGATCTAAAGATGGGTTTATAATCTGAGATCTGAGATCCGATATAAAAGTGGGTTCTGGATCCTAGGATGGATTTGGATCTAAAGTCCGAGATCCAGGGTAGAATTGGATTCTAGATCCTAAAGTGGATTTGGATTTGAAGTCTGAGATCCAAAAGTGGAGTTGGACTCTGGATCCTAAAGGGAAATTGGATCTGAAATCTGAGATCCAAATGTGAAATTGGGTCTTGGATCCTAAAATAGAATTGGATCTAAAGTCTGAGATCCAATATGAGTGTTGAATTTTGGATCTTAAAGTGGATTTGGAGTTAAATTTAGAAGATGAATCAAGGATTTCTAAGTCTGATTTGAATTTGGGAAAAGGAATTTTAGAAATTGAATTTTGAATATACAGATGAATCCCAAAGTCAATTTAGACCTTGGATTTGAAGTTTGAATTTGAAATTTATGAAAATGAATCAAGAATCTCAAAGTTAAATTGAACTTTGAGTTTGATTGGAGCTTTTGAAAATGAATTTGAAATTTCGAAGTCAAATTGAACTTTGGAATCTGATTTGAATTTGAATATATAAAAATGAATTTGAGACCTCAAAATTGAATTGAACTTTGAGATTAAAAATAGAATTTCGAAAAATGAAAGGATGAATTGGATTTGAGAAGGATTGAAGATAGATTGAGGAAGATATTTACATTACTTGGAGTTTTGAAAAAAGGAATTTTGGAGAATATGATGTGGTTCTATCCTAAATGATGAATGAATTTAAAGAATTTGAGTTTAGATTTTGAAAAAGCTATCTTATTCTTAAACTGAATTAAAATAAGATTGAAGATATAATACATCCTTGACTATGGTCATTGAATGTATTATATAATAATCTATATTAAATTCAAGAGAAGAATAAAATACATTTGGTGCTTTTATAGAATTTAAAATGAAATTAACTCTCAATATACCGTGACTATGGCCATTGGTATATATTTTAAGTCAATTTTAAGTTAAATTCTAATAAAAGGAGAAAATATTTAAGGAAATATGATGAATTTTAAAAATGGATCCAGTGTGGATCCAGTGTTATTTTGTAAAAGATAAAAATACTAAGTTTTGTCCACACCCTGACTATGGCCATTGATGTGGATCATCAACTTAGGATTAATTTACCTCTTACGAAATGGTGCACGTGCCATTCGTGTTTCACCAATGTGAGATTTTGAGAAATAAAGGCAAAAAATGCATGAAAGTGAGCAATTCATGATGTTTACAAACGCTCATTCATTCTATCTAAGAGCTAGAAATGTAAAGTTTTCATCATCTTATTTATTTATAACAATTGGATTTGAGAACATCAAAAAATATTATGGTGGTTATATCTGTATGTACAAAAGAGAAGGAATTATCTACGATCCACTTGTAAAAAAATGGTAAAAATATAATGATTATGATAGTTCAAGAGTGAACTATCATAAAAAGAAGAGAAGAATTTACAGTGGTTCCTGCGAACCACTTGTAAAAGAATGATAAAAATATGGTGATTATGATAGTTCAAGAGTGAACTATCATAAAAAGAAGAGAAGAATTTACAGTGGTTTCTGCGAACCACTTGTAAAAGAATGATAAAAATATGGTGATTATGATAGTTCAAGAGTGAACTATCATAAAAAGAGGAAAAGAATTTACAATGGTTCCTATGAACCACTTGTAAAAGAATGATAAAAATATGATGATTAGGATAGTTCAAGAGTGAACTATCATAAAAAGAGGAAAAGAATTTACAATGGTCCCTATGAACCACTTGTAAAAGAATGATAAAAATATGATGATTATGATAGTTCAAGAGTGAACTATCATAAAAAGAGGAAAAGAATTTACAATGATTCCTATGAACCACTTGTAAAATAATGATAAAAATATGATGATTATGATACTTCAAGAGTGAACTATCATAAAAAGAGGAAAAGAATTTACAATGGTTCCTATGAACCACTTGTAAAATAATCATAAAAATATGATGATTATGATTGTTCAAGAGTGAACTATCATAAAAAGAGGAAAAGAATTTACAATGGTTCCTATGAACCACTTGTAAAAGAATGATAAAAATATGATGATTATGATAGTTCAAGAGTGAACTATCATAAAAAGAGGAAAAGAATTTACAATGGTTCCTATGAACCACTTGTAAAAGAATGATAAAAATATGATGATTATGATAGTTCAAGAGTGAACTATCATAAAAAGAGGAAAAGAATTTACAATGGTTCCTATGAACCGCTTGTAAAATGTGATGATTATGATAGTTCAAGAGTGAACTATCATAAAAAGAGGAGAAAAGGGGTTACGGTGGGGATTTGTTATGAACATCATACTATTGTGGCACTTGACATGGTCATGAAAACGTAATGAATCGCTGCAGTGGCGCTATGAAGGTGGTTGTAGGAAATTACAGCAACTGCTGTTGATATGAATGGTTGTGCGTAACAGTTGGTTAACACATAAAATGAAGATGTTATATACATAGACCCAGCAGGATGAGTGGTGAAGTAGTGCTATGTGTAATATAGTGAATCAATCAAATGTACATGTAATGAAATGAGGATTGCTGTAGTAAAATGTGAGTTACTGTAGTGAACTGAGAATTAAACTAATAAATACATATATAATGAAGCATGAGTTGCTATAACAAAACAGGAACTGATGTGATAAGAGAATCCGATGCCCCAGATAATATAAAGAGAACGCATACCTGTAGACGTCTTCCTTCAAGAAAAGAGGGGTAACCAGCCTTAAGTGAAGACATGTATATACAGTTTATCAAAGAGTGTGATTAATAAAATTCAAGAAACCCATGAAGCCACTATAAGCCTTGTTCAATCATGCATGATCTGATCTAGTAAATGACTCTGTTTCCTGAACATGTTGATTGGTTATTCTGGGAGATTGATTAATAATTTATACCAAGCCAAATAATTAATCTCTCTCTCTTTTTAATGTGCACCTTTTGCTTTCTCATAATATCTTTTAATATCAAAGAAGATTTGTATCTTTCTGGTAAAGTTGTTACTCTCTTTTCTACTTCGCTGTCCACTAGAGTTTGTGAAGCACTTGCTTTCTACACAGTAGACTCCCAGCTAGATTTGCTCGATGGCTTCATCTCTTTCAACTTGGACTGCTCTAAGGGCTTAACTGTCAATGAGTTGGCCACTTTATCCTCATGGTCTGAAGTGGAAAACTTCACTTTCATGGCAGAAGTTCTTTTTGACTCAGTGACATTGGTCATTTTGGATTTCACACCCACATCAACTCCTTTCACTGGAAGTTTTTTTTTTTTTTTACTACTCTTAGCGGATTCAGTTTCTTTTACAGTTGATTCCACTACTTTTTTTTTTAGGTGGTTTCACTGTTGGTTTCTCTTGATTGATGCCTTCAGATAAACCCCCCTTTTTTTTTTTTAAAACCTGGGAAAGTGGTGTTTTCCCAAGTACTCGCATACATTCCCTTAGGTTTGATCTGAAGACAGCAACAACTATCAGTTATGGCTACAAAAGCATGGTATACAGAAAACAAACACACTATTACAGAAAAAGTTTTAAGCATAATGTCAAAAAGGTTTTCTTACCTTACAACAGCATGCCAAAGTCATTGAGATCAAGAAACACCAACCCTAAAAGCACCATAGGCATCCATCCACACTCGGCATTTTCTATTGCTGCTTTGTCAAAAAAAAAAAAAATTTGTGCAAGAAATGCTGCCTGCATCTATTACCGTTGGTATTGATAACATTAAGGCCTCTAATGCTGATGATGAATCCGTATTCACAGGAGTGACAAATAAGATACACTTCTTGGGGAAACATAGATTGACAGAGCCCCTTTTGAGCAATATCATCAAATATCAAAGCTCAACCCAGCACAACATACAAAATTCAAATTACACAGGTTAATCTTGATGTAATATTGACAAATACAGAATATAACTGGGATGCCAGATTTAGATATAACAACAATATATAAAGGAAGGGCAAGGATATAAAAACATAAATCAATTGAAGAGATGTCATTATACAACAATACTACAGGGGAAATACAAATTTGAACCATGAAATCAAAGGAATTGCTGGGAAAAGTGAAAAAAAATAATCCTAGAAATGGGTCATTCAAAATCACAGAGGCGACCCCTGATATTCATAGGTCGATTGTATCTATAGACAACATCCTATGATTAACAAAGTTAAATTATTAAATCTTTCAAATGGCACCATAACAAAGCTGAATGCACCCAGGTGGATGGATCAGGGCAGAATATCTCTAAATATGCTTAATGTATAAGTTGACATGCAGGACACTAGTTCATGCAAACTAGTTAGAAGCAATAATGTTGAAACCGGGTGCTGATTTGCAACTTACGAATGTTCATGGAAATAGGTATTGAGATGCTGGAGGTAGCCGTGAGGCTACACAGGAATTACATTGGCTACCTGTCATTTTATCAAACGCGCCTGTGCAGAAACACTAACAACATTCTCCTATCCAATTTACATACTCAAGCATACATCAATTTTCACGCAGAAAGGGGACATTTCACTACCAACTTAATCGACATCTGTGAAAATACAATAACAATGATTTTGCAGGAACAAATAGACATTCTGTAGGAAGGTAAAAGAACATTATATCTTCTACAAAAGTTTGTTGTAGAACTAATGCTAGGTAAGGAAGTGGCTAAAAAAAATATATATATATATATATAGACATACATAGGAATATGAGATATAATGAAGCATATCATAAGGTTAAATAAAGGCAATTATTTATGAGATGCAAAATATAACCCAAATGAAGGAAGAGCATAGCACAATTTAGGAGCCGTAATATGATGATGCTGATGCTATGGGAATGAAACAGATAACACGAGGGGATTCTGGATTGTCATTTGATTACAGAGGAGGTTGCAAATGTGCTCGATATACCATAGATAATCTACCTTAACAAGAAATCATTAAGAAAGGAAAATCACAACTGCTATGATAATGGAAATCAACATATAACCAGAATAAGAAACAGAGATTCAAAAATGGCAGAAAAATAGAAGGAAAAAGAAAGAAAAGAAAGAGGAAAAAAAAGGTAAATAAATAACTAAATATTGGAATCAAAGAATTCCTTTTACTATTGCAGCAGGTGGGCTGATCCTGCTACAGGCAGGTCGATCCCACCATCTTGCCTTAGGATAAAAAGAAGAGAATGTAAAAGGAAAACAAAAGCCAAAGGAAAACAAAACAGACAAGATAAAGCAGTGCTATGAAGAGGAAAAGAGTTTTTGAAGGGAATCAAAGAAAGAATTACTTACCTGTGGCTGCAGACGTTTTAGAACAGTCGGCTTCCTTCAGTCGGATGAGGGAATGGGGAAAGAGAAAGCTGGGAGAAGAGATAAGAGGAAGGAATGAAGGGGAGGGAAGAAGGCGATGGGAGGGTGAAGGCGGATCCATGAAGGAGAAATGGGGAGGTGAAGAAGCGGTCGATGCATGAAGGAGAAGAAGGTGGAGGGGTGATAACGGTCAAAATGAAGGAGTCCAGGGCTTTGTTAAATAGGAGAGGAAGGTCTGAGAAGAGATCGGTTGGAGATGGGTGGCCGAAGAGGAGGGTTTTGCGATGAAGGGCCAAAGATGGGGATGACGGTTGTTGCAGATGGAGGGGCTCGCACATGGGGCCGTGCGACGAGGGTTCGGCTGGAGGTTGTTGGAAAAGTGGAAGAAGGAAAGTCGGCAAAGGGGGGAAAATGGCGATAGTCAGGGAGAAGGCGCTCCTCCCCTGGAGTTCTTTACGAAAAGGAAACCCTAAAAATTATTTTTGAAAAAGGCCCCTGTTATTTCAAAATTTTACAAAGAGGGGGTTTCTTAATATATTTTGCCTAAAAGGTGCTTTTATAAAACCCGAATTTTAAAAAGGTGTTTCCAAAAAAAAAAAGATTATTTTGCAAAATGATGGTTTTCAAAAGAGGTTTTTCAAAAACTAATTCTTTGTTTCTTTTCTTATTTTGCATTTTCCATTCTTTTGTATTTTTATAATAGAAAAACTAAGATTTAAAGTTTAAACACTAAATTTTTGTATTTTTCTAAGAAATATTAAAAAAAAATGTTTTCTCGAGAATTTCAGGCCATCTTGGGGAAAATTTCTTCAGAAAAAGGGGTTTGGACCTAGGTTTTGAGGAAATGTTTGAGTTTTGACACTCGAATCGAGAAATACAATGTGATGGATCCAGACGGATGTCGGACGGACTGTCCGAGCTACTTGAAAACTATTTTTGGTATTTTCTTAAAAATTGGATAATGAGACTCAATTTTGGATCTGGACAATGGATCCGGATCTAAAATTAATTTAAATATATAAAATGAATTTAATTTCAGTAAAGCTTGAGAAAAGAACTGGAATTTAGATTTTAAAATGACTCATTTGCTCAAAAGATGAATTTAGGGGCAAGAAGGGAATATTTAAAAGATTTTGAAAAATTTGGGGTGTTCACAGATACCCCTCTTTGCTACTAAGCCGGTTGAAAGTCGAGCTTAGTGGCAAAGAAAACACTCCAAATTTTGAAAAATGCCCCAGTCAGCAGATCTGAACTCGGTGTGGAAGAATTATGGCTTTTCAGGCTTAAAGCCTTGCCCTGAATGGCTTGGGGGGGACGAAATCCTCGACAATGATATGACTGAATGATAGAGATGAGGAAATCGTGATGGGACTTTGGGTGATGATCCCAAATGATGAAAGATAAGAATTTAGATCAAATTTCATGGGTGAGACAAGAGCGGCTTTTGGAATGACTCAGGTTTAGCCCTTAACCTGGATGGGACGAAGATATATGAAAATAACCTGAGTGGGGAAAGGAATATATGAGGACCTTGATGGGACATTTTTGCGAAAATGCCTTGCGAGATGCAGCTTAAGTAGGATCCTGTCCTGGATGGATATATAAAGCATGGATTCCTCGATGGGAAGAACCATGATGGGATTGGAGGAAAACACTTCGTCGAAACGAGACTCAGGTTTAACCCAAACCTGAAAAAGGAAGATACCTTGATTGGCGAGATTCAGGCTTAACCCTTAACCTGAAAGGGATGACCACACGAAATCCTCGAATGAAGAGACCATGATGGGACTGGAAGGAAAACACCTCGTTGAAACGAGACTCAGGTTCAACTCAAACCTGGAAAAGGAAGGTACATTGATGTACGAGGTTCAGGCTTAACCCTTAACATGAAGGGGACGACCATACGGAATCCTCGAGTGAAGAAACCATGATGGGACCTTCGGAGTTTGGACGAACAAATCCGAAAGGGGTTTGCGAAAGGTGGAAGGAAATGGGGTTCCCTAAAGCTTCGAAAAAGGGATGAACTTGGACGTCTCATTGCTGAGACTAAATCAGCTTTTGAATTTAGTGACCTCTCGCAGGAAGTACAGGTTTTGACCCTTAACCTGAGTGGGAACAACCATACGGAATTTCTCAAAACCGTGATGGGACAGGAGAGATACTTCAAATAAATGGGGTAACTCTTCTGGAAGATATAAACAACGCTAGGTTGCAACAAAATGGATATTGAATATTTACTTCATTCTTAGAATATCTAGAAAATTTTGCCAATAAGATAAATTTATAGTTGTCTTCAACGCTTGAAAATGTGCACATGTGTGCAAAGATATTCCCTCTTTTACCTAGAGTATTTCCTCCAACGAGGTTAACTTCTTGGTTTTAAGAGTCAAATTCAAAGTTTTTCGCGCTGATGATTTTCTTCAAGGAAGCTATCCATTTCCCTGATATGAGAGGAGAAGAAATATTCTCAATTTCATAAAAGCGAGTAGTAAAAGGATATTGATAAAAGAATTTCGCATAAGAAAAGATGACTTCTGGCAATTTCGGCAGTTTAATATCTGGGTGTTTTCCCATGATGATCTTTCTTGCACTCTTTTTGAGTCATCGAACTTTTTCGGGCTTTTTACATCATCCTTTATTTTGGAGATGTGTTGACTTTTCTCTCTTTTTCAGGGAAGGGTACGTCACAAACTCCTTCATCTTGGAGATGTTTCGATCCTTCTTTAATCTCAGGGATTGTATTGATGATATAGGCTCAAAGGTCTTTAGATGATAGCTGAAATCAAATATCATTTAGGGTTTGTCGGTAGGTCCATCACACTCGCCTTCATCTCGACGGTGATCTGAACTTTTCCTGGAAGGATCCTTCACAAACTCCTTCATCTCGAAGATGATCCAAATCTTCTTTGGCCCCGGGGGTCTAGCTCGCATAATTCGTCTTCATCTTGACGACAATTGAGAGATCCCTTTTGCAGATATTTGATTGTAGCTTTAAAAATGAGAGGATATGGATTAAGTGGATTCTTTTATGGCTCAGGATATTTCCACTGCCTAATTGTCAGAAAATCATTTTTAAACATGCGTCATAGCCATGATCAATATCAATTTGCTTCTGGCTTTTCAACGTCATTGAATATTTCTTTCGCCAATCATACCGAGGATATTTCTCTCATCCTTTTGGCTGATCAACAGGGAAAAGATTTGAATTTTACCTCTTTTTCGCAAAAGGTTTCACCCTTTTGGAAAGAAATACTAGAAGTAATCAGAGGTGATTCTTTTGTGCAATAAGAATATTAGAATCAACAAATAGTTTTAGCAAATTGGCAAGGTTTTCAAGCATCCTTTGTGAAATAATCACTCAATATAGATTTTGATGAAACCTTGAGTTGAAACTTGGGAAGGAATATTTAGATTTTTTTGTTTTGACCGACCAGCTCGAAAGCAGGATTTTTGGAAGTACCAGCTCGAAAGCAGGATTTTGATTGCCCGACCAGCTCGAAAGCAGGATTTTGATTGCCCGACCAGCTCGAAAGCAGGATTTGATTGTCCGACCAGCTCAAAAGCAGGATTTGTTTGCCCGACCAGCTCGAAAGCAGGATTTGTTTGACCGACCAGCTCGAAAGCAGGATTTTGATTGACCGACCAGCTCGAAAGCAGGATTTGATTGCCCAACCAGCTCGAAAGCAGGATTTGTTTGACCGACCAGCTCGAAAGGAGGATTTTGATTGACCGACCAGCTCGAAAGCAGGATTTGATTGCCCGACCAGCTCGAAAGCAGGATTTGTTTGACCGACCAGCTCGAAAGCAGGATTTGATTGCCCGACCAGCTCGAAAGCAGGATTTGTTTGGAAGTACCAGCTCAAAAGCAGGATTTGATTATCTGACCAGCTCGAAAGCAGGATTTGATTGCCCGACCAGCTCGAAAGCAGGATTTGATTGCCCGACCAGCTCGAAAGCAGGATTTGTTTGACCGACCAGCTCGAAAGCAGGATTTTGATTGATCGACCAGCTCGAAAGCAGGATTTGATTGCCCGACCAGCTCGAAAGCAGGATTTTGATTGACCGACCAGCTCGAAAGCAGGATTTGATTGCCCGACCAGCTCGAAAGCAGGATTTGATTGCCCGACCAGCTCGAAAGCAGGATTTGTTTGACCGACCAGCTCGAAAGTAGGATTTTGATTGACCGACCAGCTCAAAAGCAGGATTTGTTTGACCGACCAGCTCGAAAGCAGGATTTGTTTGACCGACCAGCTCGAAAGTAGGATTTTTTGGTAAAATGATTGGCATTGACAGAGTTGTGACCCGAAGGTTTGAGAATGATGGATATTTGATGAGATTGTTACCTGAAGGCTTGAATTTTGATATACTTTGATGAATTTGCAACCCGAAGGCTTGAAAAGGATATATGTTGATGAAATTGTAACCCGAAGGCTTGAAAAGGATATACGTTGATGAAATTATAACCCGAAGGCTTGAAAAGGATATACGTTGATGAAATTGTAACCCGAAGGCTTGAAAAAGATATACGTTGATGAAATTGTAACCCGAAGGCTTGAAAAGGATATACATTGTAACCCGAAGGCTTGAAAAGGTTATATATTGTAACCCGAAGGCTTGATAACGAAAGACATTTGATGAATTGATAGATATTTTTAGGATATAATAGACAATTCAGGTTTATCCCTTAATCTGAAAGGGAAAGAGATTTTTGAGGATATACTTGAGACTTGAATTTAAAAGAGATATGACAAGATTTATGATTTAGGATTTAGATGGACCAACACTTTTGGCTGTATGAGGTCCAATTTCCAGGATTAAACCCTTATCCCGAGCGGGGGAAAGAAGGAATAAAATTTAAGAAGATAGAAGGAGATAGAATTTAATGAAAGATTAACAAAAATGAAGAAAATTTGAGAAAATTTATGAAAATTTTATTTTGTAAAAAGAATTCCCACGAGTAGCATTATTGCTCTTATGAGTGTTCTCAGGATTATCCCTTGTCCTGAGAAAGAATGCCTCGAATGTCGAGGTTCAGGTTTATCCCTTAACCTGAAAGGGAAAATAATAGAATTTAAGAAAAGAAATTTAGAAAATCAATTTGATGAGACTTGTATTTGCAAAAAGAATTCTCATAGGTAACATCATTGCCCCTACGAGAGGTCTCAGGATTATCCTTTATCCTGAGTGGAAAAAAAAATAGAATTTTAAAGAGATTTAATGAAGGAAAATTGATATAAATCTAGAAAATTAACAAAAACTTGTATTTACACAAGAATCCTCATAGGTAGCGTTGTGGCTCCTACGAGGGGTTTCAGGATTATCCCTTATCCTGAATGGGAAAAAGAATTTAAGGAATTTAAATGAAGAAAAATTGATATAAATTTAGAAAATCAAATGAAGGTTTACGAAACTTGTATTTACAAAAGATTCCTCATAGGTAGCGTTATTGCTCCTACGAGGGGTCTCAGGATTATCCCTTATCCTGAATGGGAAAAAGAAATAGAATTTAAGAAGGTGAAGAGAAATTGATATAAATTTAGAAAATCAATAAAGGTTGACAAAACTTGTATTTACAAAAGAATTCTCGTAGGTAGCATTATTGCTCCTACGAGGGGTTTCAGGATTTTCCCTTATCCTGAATGGGAACACCTCGGACAACGAGGGTCTGGTTTATCCCTTAACCTGAGCGGGAACACCTCGGACAACGAGGGTCAGGTTTATCCCTTAACCTGAAAGGGGTAAGGAATTGATAATATTTAATAGAATTGAGAAGAAATTGATAAAACTTGATAAAATTGATATAAACTTTTTAAGACATGAATAAAATGAATGAAACTGATATAAATATCAAATTTAACTGAAAATTTATAAGATTTAAGAGAAAAAGGAGTTTTTCTGATCCTGCCTGCATATGGGATCTTTGAAAGGAAAAAGGTTTATTTAAAAGATAATTGAGAAATCATTTTTGGAAGAAAATTCATTTGTAAGAAGAACGATCAGTGTGAGATCCGATCCTTTTTTTTTTTTAAAGGAATCATCATGAGGGTTAATTTTGAAGATAATGGTTTTGAAAAACCCATTTTAAGAAAAATCAATGTAATAGTTTACTTTGAAAAAGATTTGATCAAAATATTGAATTTTCGGTGATCATGAAGGAGTTTCTGCAGAAGTTCTCAAGATTTTTATGATTTTGAAAATCCCTCCTAGGTAATATCATTTCTCTTAATTTAAAAAGAATAGGAGAAATACAAATTTTTCTAAAATAAATGCCCCATCGTGGCAAAGGATAGAGGTATTTGATATCAACAGGTATGGAGAAAATTTTGACATTTTCATTGATAGGAAAACATTGATAACAATGACTGAAATATTTACAAGTTTGTTGACCAAAGGCCACAAAAGACTAGGACTGAGTTGTCCCTATTAGGTGACTAAAAAAAGAGAGAAAGCAGAAAAAGAAACATTGACATGGTTCAGGAAGCTAAGCTAGGACGGGTAGCTACTCTTCTTTTCGATCTTCCACCAGCAGATGTTTATCAATACAGTCTTGGACGATGTTTTTGAAAACAAAGCAGTGCTCGATGTCATGCCCCATCGCCCGATGGAATTTGCAGAACTGATCTTTGAATCTTCCCATGGTGACAGGAGGATCTGCCACCTTGGGGAGTTTAACCATCTCTTTTGTTGTCATATACTCAAGAACTTCCTCAAGTGTTTGCTCTAAGGGGGTAAACT
The DNA here is from genome assembly GCF_984573655.1 of Nuphar pumila. Classification (NCBI taxonomy): domain Eukaryota; kingdom Viridiplantae; phylum Streptophyta; class Magnoliopsida; order Nymphaeales; family Nymphaeaceae; genus Nuphar; species Nuphar pumila. The sequence continues at coordinate 55,463,584 of NC_143258.1, forward strand.
CGCGGTCATATCCCCAACCGTCATGCTTCGGCTTCCCTTGGGGCTTAGACTCTAACTGGATGCTCAAGGGAGGGCTGCCATTCTGCCTGCTGATCTCACTCTTTTGACTGAAACAATCATCTCTGCCTGACCCGCCAGTGTGGTTCTTTCTGCCACCTCTTTTGTTTTTGCCATTGTTGTTGGAGGAACTGGTAGAAAATGTAAAGTTGGTTTTCTTTTTCACATATTGACTGCCTCCTGCCAAGGTGAGGCCATGATATGTTCCATTCTCTAATCCCATTTCGAGCCATTCGACTCGCTCTATTAACTTGATGAAGGATTTAGACGAGGAAGTAGAGATCAGACCCTTCAGAGGTTGAGAGAAATTGTTCAAAATTATTGAGAGTGCATGCCCCTCTGATATTGGATCCTTTATCCTATTGCAAGTAGATCTCCATCTATGAATGAAATCTTTTGCCCTCTCATTGTCATTCTGCTTTAGGTTGAAAAGATGGTTGAGGGTAGGCGGAGCCTCAGTATTGAAGAGAAACCTTTCAATAAACAAGTTGATGACTTTGTCAAATTCTCGCAGTTCAATCGGGTTGATGTGGTCGGCATACCATCTTGCTGCAACTCCCTCCAGACTGCGTGGAAAGCATAGGAATAAAGCCCTATTGTTCTTCTTGAATCGGTTGCACTCGGCGAAAAACGTAGCCAGATGAGCCTTGGGGTTGCCGGTCCCATCAAATTTTATGAATTTACGAGGAAGATCTTCCCAGTTGTCATCTCCTTCTAGGCCGTCATAAAAATCTGCACCGGTGTAGCTCTTTTTTCCTTTGTCCTGGGCTTGTAAGTCTTTGATCGCACGAGTCATTTCTCTCATTTTCTCCTGCATCGGATCTTATGCTGGGATCTGACCTTTGGCTTTGCTTGCTGACTGGTGCCCCTCATTGACTTTCTTGGGTCGATACAAGGGATTGTGAAAATATGTCGGTTGCTCTTCCTCTGAGTCCTCCTCTGCTGACTCTGAAGTGTTGTCATACTGAACTTGCTTCTTGTTGACTTTTCCCTTGGCTTTGCTTTTAGAAGATATTTTCTCAGGGTTGTCCTCAGCCTGTTCAGACATCATTTTGGCCATCACTTTCCGAAATAACTTGTATGTAGCTGAATCAACATTGCTTTTCGCTTCTTGGCCCTGCTTGGATGACCTGATGGAGTTCATTTCTTCTCCTTCACTGTCGCTTTGCTGGGGCACTGTTTCCTCTCCAGTCCTTGCCCGAACCATGATGAAATGTCAATGTCCTCTCTGAAGGTAAGAATGGGATATTTAGGAAATCTTTTGAGGAAAATTATGATAAAGGAAGAAATCAAAGTCTGATGATGAAAATATCCCATTACGAGGGATTGGGTTGTCACCAAAAATTTGTGACAACCACATTGTGTTTTTTTTTTTTAAAAGAATGAACAAATACTTAATTTTGAAAGGGACATATCCTGACAAAAATTTATTTTACAAAAGAATTTGAAAGGGGATATCTAAAGAAAATTTTGAAGAATTGTAGGCAGGATCAAAGAATTTGAAGAAATCAGAAGAAAAAATGGAAGATACACCTGGGTTTTAAAAAGAGAAAATTTTGAATAATATATACCCAGGGTTTTGGAAGATATAAGGAAGATATAAAATATAACACAATCATAGATATATAAGCAAGGATACACAAACAGCACTCCCTAAAGCTGACTATATGCAATATTTGAAATGGCAAATAGGACCTTAATCCTAACTCTAAGATTTATATCATTTGTTTTCAATCAAGGTACGCCGATATACCCAAGCCGAAGCTCGAAGTACGTGGCATATAAGATATCTCTTCGGTTCTAAGGTAAAAGGCTTCCCAACATCCTTGAGCACCTACCGATATACCTCGGACTATGGCCCTTAGGTACGTGGTAGGGGGGCGCGAACCCAAATAAGTGGTCCAGTTGTGAGGCTCTCTCCCAAACTATGGTTCAGTGAGACAGCCCAGCAACGTGAAGACCGGGACAATATAGGTAGGGATGTTTTCAAAATACGATCAATATGCAATAAAATCAGAAGGCTCTAATGCAAGTCCTAAAGAGATAGATTTAAATAAGAAGAAGCATACACTTGCATACACTGTTTACATTCAATCCCTAAAATTGAGGAGAGTTGTATTTAAGACCTAAGTCTAATGTGAACATGGATAATCTCCTCAATATGGTCCTACCAAACCATACTTAGATCATATATGCAACGATGTCAGCTTAGGATAAAATCTAGGCTTCCTAAGGTTTTGCATGGAAAATGAAGCTGACATATGTTAGAATAAAGACTTAGATTATATAAAAATCAAAGCAAAGGCATAGATTCAACCGAACGAAGACGAGTCCCATCTCGGTCGCCAAAACTGCGATCATCGCAAAATTTTTCCTTTCTCTTGTGGTTTCTCTCTCTTCCTTCTCTTTTCCTTTTCTAACCTCTATTTTCCTCATTTTTTGAAGGGAGAAAAATAAAAGAAAGAAAAGAAAGAGAGAAGAGAAAAGGAAAGAAAGAGAGAGAGAAGAGGAACTCTTTTGCGGGTTTTCACTTGACCTTGATTTGAAAAGAATTTAGAAATTTAACTCGCCTCCGTTTTGAAAATATTGCGGGAAAAATGGAGAGACGGGATTCGCTCGTCGGTACGAGGTTCGACCGTTCCTGGCGCCTTTACCAGGGGTAATCGAACCAAGGATCGAATCTATGCCTTTTGCTTTGCCTAAATATAATCTAAGAATTTATCCTAAAGATCTAAATGCACAGAGAATCATGCTTGTGCAATGCAAGGATGTATGCTCTTTTTGAAAGATGATTTGGGAATATCCAAGTGCTTCTGAGATGAATTTGATAAGGGAGTGAAGAAAATGATTGAATCTAACTTAGAACTTGAGATAGATCAATGAAGTTCTAGGTTTTTGAAATAAATCAGAGTTGAAAAGAATAAATGAGAAGGAATGATTTGAAGTTTTAAAATGAGAGGAAATGAAGTTTCAAAGTAAAAAAAATGGACTTTGAATTTTGGACTTGAATTTAGAAAAAGAAAGGAATACTTGGGATGAAATTGAATTTAAACTTTGAAGTTTGAGATTTAGAATGGACCTAAGAAGGTCAAATGGTACTTAAAAAATATAAATGGATTTAGGAAGTTTAGATGAGATCTGAAAAAATGGAATTGGATTTTGAAATCTAGAATTGAGAATGGAATTGGATCTAAAGATGGGTTTATAATCTGGGATCTGAGATCCGATATAAAAGTGGGTTCTAGATCCTAGGATGGATTTGGATCTAAAGTCCGAGATCCAGGGTAGAATTGGATTCTAGATCCTAAAGTGGATTTGGATTTGAAGTCTGAGATCCAAAAGTGGAGTTGGACTCTGGATCCTAAAGGGAAATTGGATCTGAAATCTGAGATCCAAATGTGAAATTGGGTCTTGGATCCTAAAATAGAATTGGATCTAAAGTCTGAGATCCAATATGAGTGTTGAATTTTGGATCTTAAAGTGGATTTGGAGTTAAATTCAGAAGATGAATCAAGGATTTCTAAGTCTGATTTGAATTTGGGAAAAGGAATTTTAGAAATTGAATTTTGAATATACAGATGAATCCCAAAGTCAATTAAGACCTTGGATTTGAAGTTTGAATTTGAAATTTATGAAAATGAATCAAGAATCTCAAAGTTAAATTGAACTTTGAGTTTGATTGGAGCTTTTGAAAATGAATTTGAAAATTCGAAGTCAAATTGAACTTTGGAATCTGATTTGAATTTGAATATATAAAAATGAATTTGAGACCACAAAATTGAATTGAACTTTGAGATTAAAAATAGAATTTCGAAAAATGAAAGGATGAATTGGATTTGAGAAGGATTGAAGATAGATTGAGTAAGATATTTACATTACTTGGAGTTTTGAAAAAAGGAATTTTGGAGAATATGATGTGGTTCTATCCTAAATGATGAATGAATTTAAAGAATTTGAGTTTAGATTTTGAAAAAGCTATCTTATTCTTAAACTGAATTAAAATAAGATTCAAGATATAATACATCCTTGACTATGGTCATTGAATGTATTATATAATAGTCTATATTAAATTCAAGAGAAGAATAAAATACATTTGGTGCTTTTATTGAATTTAAAATGAAATTAACTCTCAATATACCGTGACTATGGTCATTGGTATATATTTTGAGTCAATTTTAAGTTAAATTCTAATAAAAGGAGAAAATATTTAAGGAAATATGATGAATTTTAAAAATGGATCCAGTGTGGATCCAGTGTTATTTTGTAAAAGATAAAAATACTAAGTTTTGTTCCCACCCTGACTATGGCCATTGATGTGGATCATCAACTTAGGATTAATTTACCTCTTACGAAATGGTGCACGTGCCATTCGTGTTTCACCAATGTAAGATTTTGAGAAATAAAGGCAAAAAATGCATGAAAGTGAGCAATTCATGATGTTTACAAACGCTCATTCATTCTAAGAGCTGGAAATGTAAAGTTTTCATCATCTTATTTATTTATAACAATTGGATTTGAGAACATCAAAAAATATTATGGTGGTTATATTTGTATGTACAAAAGAGAAGGAATTATCTACGATCCACTTGTAAAAAAATGGTAAAAATATAATGATTATGATAGTTCAAGAGTGAACTATCATAAAAAGAAGAGAAGAATTTACAGTGGTTCTTGCGAACCACTTGTAAAAGAATGATAAAAATATGGTGATTATGATAGTTCAAGAGTGAACTATCATAAAAAGAGGAAAAGAATTTACAATGGTTCCTATGAACCACTTGTAAAAGAATGATAAAAATATGATGATTAGGATAGTTCAAGAGTGAACTATCATAAAAAGAGGAAAAGAATTTACAATGGTCCCTATGAACCACTTGTAAAAGAATGATAAAAATATGATGACTATGATAGTTCAAGAGTGAACTATCATAAAAAGAGGAAAAGAATTTACAATGGTTCCTATGAACCACTTGTAAAATAATGATAAAAATATGATGATTATGATACTTCAAGAGTGAACTATCATAAAAAGAGGAAAAGAATTTACAATGGTTCCTATGAACCACTTGTAAAATAATGATAAAAATATGATGATTATGATAGTTCAAGAGTGAACTACCATAAAAAGAGGAAAAGAATTTACAATGGTTCCTATGAACCACTTATAAAAGAATGATAAAAATATGATGATTATGATAGTTCAAGAGTGAACTATCATAAAAAGAGGAAAAGAATTTACAATGGTTCCTATGAACCACTTGTAAAAGAATAGTTCAAGAGTGAACTATCATAAAAAGAGGAAAAGAATTTACAATGGTTCCTATGAACCACTTGTAAAAGAATGATAAAAATATGATGATTATGATAGTTCAAGAGTGAACTATCATAAAAAGAGGAAAAGAATTTACAATGGTTCCTATGAACCGCTTGTAAAATGTGATGATTATGATAGTTCAAGAGTGAACTATCATAAAAACAGGAGAAAAGGGGTTACGGTGGGGATTTGTTATGAACATCATACTATTGTGGCACTTGACATGGTCATGAAAACGTAATGAATCGCCGCAGTGGCGCTGTGAAGGTGGCTGTAGGAAATTACAGCAACTACTGTTGATATGAATGGTGGTGGGTAACAGTTGGTTAACACATAAAATGAAGATGTTATATACATAGACCCAGCAGGATGAGTGGTGAAGTAGTGCTATGTGTAATATAGTGAATCAATCAAATGTACATGTAATGAAATGAGGATTGCTGTAGTAAAATGTGAGTTACTGTAGTGAACTGAGAATTAAACTAATAAATACATATATAATGAAGCATGAGTTGCTATAACAAAACAGGAACTGATGTGATAAGAGAATCCGATGCCCCAGATAATATAAAAAGAACGCATACCTGTAGACGTCTTCCTTCAAGAAAAGAGGGGTAACCAGCCTAAAGTGAAGACATGTATATACAGTTTATCAAAGAGTGTGATTAATAAAATTCAAGAAACCCATGAAGCCACTATAAGCCTTGTTCAATCATGCATGATCTTATCTAGTAAATGACTCTGTTTCCTGAACATGTTGACTGGTTATTCTGGGAGATTGATTAATAATCTATACCAAGCCAAATAATTAATCTCTCTCTCTTTTTAATGTGCACCTTTTGCTTTCTCATAATATCTTTTAATATCAAAGAAGATTTGTATCTTTCTGGTAAAGTTGTTACTCTCTTTTCTACTTCGCTGTCCACTAGAGTTTGTGAAGCACTTGCTTTCTTCACAGTAGACTCCCTGCTAGTTTTGCTTGATGGCTTCATCTCTTTCAACTTGGACTGCTCTAAGGGCTTAATTGTCAATGAGTTGGCCACTTTATCCTCATGGTCTGAAGTGGAAAACTTCACTTTCATGGCAGAAGTTCTTTTTGACTCAGTGACATTGGTCATTTTGGATTTCACACCCACATCAGCTCCTTTCACTGGAAGTTTTTTTTTTTTACTACTCTTAGCGGATTCAGTTTCTTTTACAGTTGATTCCACTACTTTGTTTTTTTAGGTGGTTTCATTGTTGGTTTCTCTTGATTGATGCCTTCAGATAAAACCCCCTTTTTTTTTTTAAACCTGGGAAAGTGGTGTTTTCCCAGTTACTCGCATACATTCCCTTAGGTTTGATCTGAAGACAACAACAATTATCAGTTATGGCTACAAAAGCATGGTATACAAAAAACAAACACACTATTACAGAAAAAGTTTTAAGCATAATGTCAAAAAGGTTTTCTTACCTTACAACAGCATGCCAAAGTCATTGAGACCAAGAAACACCAACCCTACAAGCACCATAGGCATCCATCCACACTCGGCATTTTCTATTGCTGCTTTGTCAAAAAAAAAAAAATTTGTGCAAGAAATGCTGCCTGCATCTATTACCGTTGGTATTGATAACATTAAGGCCTCTAATGCTGATGATGAATCCCTATTCACAGGAGTGACAAATAAGATACACTTCTTGGGGAAACATAGATTGACAGAGCCCCTTTTGAGCAATATCATCAAATATCAAAGCTCAACCCAGCACAACATACAAAATTCAAATTACACAGGTTAATCTTGATGTAATATTGACAAATACAGAATATAACTGGGATGCCAGATTTAGATATAACAACAATATATAAAGGAAGGGCAAGGATATAAAAACGTAAATCAATTGAAGAGATGTCATTATACAACAATACTACAGGGGAAATACAAATTTGAACCATGAAATCAAAGGAATTGCTGGGAAAAGTGAAAAAAATAATCCTAGAAATGGGTCATTCAAAATCACAGAGGCGACCCCTGATATTCATAGGTCGATTGTATCTATAGACAACATCCTATGATTAACAAAGTTAAATTATTAAATCTTTCAAATGGCACCATAACAAAGCTGAATGCACCCAAGTGGATGGATCAGGGCAGAATATCTCTAAATATGCTTAATGTATAAGTTGACATGCAGGACACTAGTTCATGCAAACTAGTTAGAAGCAATAATGTTGAAACCGGGTGCTGATTTGCAACTTACGAATGTTCATGGAAATAGGTATTGAGATGCTGGAGGTAGCCGTGAGGCTACACAGGAATTACATTGGCTACCTGTCATTTTATCATACGCACCTGTGCAGAAACACTAACAACATTCTCCTATCCAATTTACATACTCAAGCATACATCAGTTTTCACGCAGAAAGGGGACATTTCACTACCAACTTAATCGACATCTGTGAAAATACAATAACAATGATTTTGCAGGAACAAATAGACATTCTGTAGGAAGGTAAAAGAACATTATATCTTCTGCAAAAGTTTGTTGTAGAACTGATGCTAGGTAAGGAAGTGGCTAAAATATATATATATATATATATATATATAGACATACATAGGAATATGAGATATAATGAAGCATATCATAAGGTTAAATAAAGGCAATTATTTATGAGATGCAAAATATAACCCAAATGAAGGAAGACCATAGCACGATTTAGGAGTCGTAATATGATGATGCTGATGCTATGAGAATGAAACAGATAACACGAGGGGATTCTGGATTGTCATTTGATTACAGAGGAGGTGGCAAATGTGCTCGATATACCATAGATAATCTACCTTAACAAGAAATCATTAAGAAAGGAAAATCACAACTGCTATGATAATGGAAATCAACATATAACCAGAATAAGAAACAGAGATTCAAAAATGGCAGAAAAATAGAAGGAAAAAGAAAGAAAAGAAAGAGGAAAAAAAAGGTAAATAAATAACTAAATATTGGAATCAAAGAATTCCTTTTACTATTGCAGCAGGTGGGCCGATCCTGCTACAGGCAGTTCGATCCCACCATCTTGCCTTAGGATAAAAAGAAGAGAATGTAAAAGGAAAACAAAAACCAAAGGAAAACAAAACAGACAAGATAAAGCAGTGCTATGAAGAGGAAAAGAGTTTTTGAAGGGAATCAAAGAAAGAATTACTTACCTGTGGCTGCAGACATTTTAGAACAGTCGGCTTCCTTCAGTCGGATGAGGGATTGGGGAAAGAGAAAGCTGGGAGAAGAGATAAGAGGAAGGAATGAAGGGGAAGGAAGAAGGCGATGGGAGGGTGAAGGCGGATCCGTGAAGGAGAAATGGGGAGGTGAAGAAGCGGTCGATGCATGAAGGAGAAGAAGGTGGAGGGGTGATAACGGTCAAAATGAAGGAGTCCAGGGCTTTGTTAAATAGGAGAGGAAGGTCTGAGAAGAGATCGGTTGGAGATGGGTGGCCGAAGAGGAGGGTTTGGCGATGAAGGGCCGAAGATGGGGATGACGGTTGTTGCAGATGGAGGGGCTCGCACATGGGGGTGTGCGACGAGGGTTCGGCTGGAGGTTGTTGGAAAAGTGGAAGAAGGGAAGTCGGCAAAGGGGGGAAAATGGCGAGAGTCAGGGAGAAGGCGCTCCTCCCGTGGAGTTCTTTACGAAAAGGAAACCCTAGAAATTATTTTTGAAAAAGGCCCCTGTTATTTCAAAATTTTACAAAGAGGGGGTTTCTTAATATATTTTGCCTAAAAGGTGCTTTTATAAAACTCAAATTTTAAAAAGGTGTTTCCAAAAAAAAAAAAAAAAGATTATTTTGCAAAATGATGGTTTTCAAAAGAGGTTTTTCAAAAACTAATTCTTTGTTTGTTTTCTTATTTTGCATTTTCCATTTTTTTGTATTTTTGTAATAGAAAAACTAAGATTTAAAGTTTAAACACTAAATTTTTGTATTTTTCTAAGAAATATTAAAAAAAAATGTTTTCTCGAGAATTTCGGGCCATCTTGGGGAAAATTTCTTCAGAAAAAGGGGTTTGGACCCAGGTTTTGAGGAAATGTTCGAGTTTTGACAATCGAATCGAGAAATACAATGTGATGGATCCAGACAGATGTCGGACGGACTGTCCGAGCTACTTGAAAACTATTTTTGGTATTTTCTTAAAAATTGGATAATGAGACTCAATTTTGGATCTGGACAATGGATCCGGATCTAAAATTAATTTAAATATATAAAATGAATTTAATTTCAGTAAAGCGTGAGAAAAGAACTGGAATTTAGATTTTAAAATGACTCATTTGCTCAAAAGATGAATTTAGGGGCAAGAAGGGAATATTTAAAAGATTTTGAAAAATTTTGGGTGTTCACAACAACCTTTTAAGAAAAGACAATATCGGAGGAATTGATAGACAATTAAACAGGTTATCCCATCACCAGGGATTGGGTCACCACAAAACTTGTGATAATTGCGTTACCATTTTTGTGATAACGGAAAATGCACCTTGTTACCTAGGCGAGGTCATCCATCATGATAAAAGATATTTGAAGAAGAATAGAAGAAAATGTCTCATCACTAGGGGTGAGGTCATCACGAGAATCGTGACCATTTATGCTATAAAACAAGATAAAAGAATAAAATTTGGCCCAAAAAGCTTTTTAACAGAACAAAAGTTGATCTTTATTGATGACAAATTCAAAGACGAAGAGAAGGTGGGCAGACAGTTTGCCACCATTCTCAATATTCAGAAGATACATTGGGTCCAGGAAATACAGACAAATGAATGAAGGAGTCCCAAGTGTATTTTGTTACATGGTATGCCCCAGACCACTGATCTGACTGCAAATCGAATTCTGACATGTGGCCTGCCGGGAAGCGAGTGTTGACACGAATCTGCCGCTGCGAGAACTGTTTGAGACACCTCTCTGGCTGATAGTCGACACAGAAGAAAGAGCCAAGCAATTTGTAATGCTTGCTACGAGCATAAGTGTAGCGAGGAACTAATTCTTTTCTGTCAAAGTAATCCCAAAGGATCTCTTCCTGATGCAAACTCTCGATCGAAGCTCAATACTGAATGGCAGAATTCGGCTTCTTGTTGTTGAACCTGAAGGAACTGGATTTTGATGGCACAGGTCGCAGGAACCAAGACTGCAGGGCATAAGTGCATCCTTCTACCAAAATGGTCTCTCCAAGGGCGAAACAAGCTAAGCCTCGGTAGAGAAAGGCTAGAGCTACCATGGACACTGAAAGTTGACGGGTTTGCTTGCTTCCCCATCTTCGAAAGAGTTGGGTGACTCTGACATCGATGAAATTCTGACCGTCTTGGAAGAATGTTAATCCCACTGTGCATAGGACCATGGCATGCTGGATTCTTTCTTTCGCTGCTCAGAACAAGGTGTCAACTTCTTCGTAGGCTCCATACTTGCCATAGAGCCCGAACAGATCGATGAACTGACTTCCGTTGATCTCAGTGAGAGGCCAAGATCTGCTCCCTGTTGCCCTGGCTAATGCTTCTCGAATATCTATCCCCTTGACGTTGATCATGAACTGTTGCTCGATCGGATCATCTGGCTAACCAGCTGGCTGTAGCAATCCCATAATGTCATTGAATTTGTCCATCAGTAGAGTCATTTCTCCCCATGGAAACCAAAATGTGCAGGTACGTGGATTCCACCGTTCTGCCATGGCTTGAATCAGACTGTCATTGATGGTTCGCTTGCCCACTGTCAATGCCATCTCCAATCCACAATCATCCAAGTGATCTGGGAACATATGCGAGAAGGTGGAGAACCAAGAATAATACCACCGGAAGAAGAAGGAATGAGTCTGGATAACCCGATGATTTGGGGATCCATCCTTTATCTGATAGAAGACATGATCTCTGGGAAAGACAACATCGAGGGAATCAGACGCCATTGGAATGATACTAGGAAAAATGAGGAGAATTAGATAAAATGCAAGACTTACAGATAGACTTTTGAAGAAAAAGAGGATAGATATAACTCCTGAAAATTTTGAAAGATCAAGAAAATTTAGAAAAAGAATTTCCAGGTTTTTTTTTTGAGAAAATTTGATATAAAAGAGAAAAGGAATGTAGGTAAAGGAAAAATATATGCCTGGGGTTTCTGAAAATAATGCAAAATTTTGAATAATATACCCAGGGTTTTGAAAAAGATGTTTGATATATAGAAGAATACACGGAAACATCGCATAATCAAAGCTGCACTGTTATCATCGCAAAATTTTTAACTTTTGTGAGTCAAACTGACCTTTGAAAAAGTTTTTGAAAATAACTCGCCTCCGTTTTAAAATGCAGGATAATTCCAAAGAATGGGACTTGCCTGTCGGTACGAGGTTCAACCGTTCCTGGCACCTTTACCAAGGGTAATTGAACCAATGATCAATTATGTGCTTAGCTTTGCTCAACTTGTCTAAATCATGTTCTATTTCCTAAATGCACAAAGAATCAGGCATGTGCTATGAATTTCTGAAAATGCATATTTGAAAACATGATGTTTGCTTCAAAGATTGGAAAATATTTGGAGATTCTTGGAAAATATAACACTTGGAAAATCGTGAATCATGGTTGAGATATTGTATCTGAAAAAGTGAAAATGAATTTCTGAAGAATCTAGAGGTTTTGTGAAAATCGATTTTGAGAAATGTGAAATAACTTTGGAAATTCAAACTTTGAAATTGAAAATATAACTTAGAAAAATCGAATTTGGAACTTGGGAAATACTTGAAATATCATTGGCAAATCAATATTTTGAGAAAATCGATTCTTGAATAAGACTTAGGAAATTTTTGAGAAAACTGATTTTTCTGAATTAAAATTGAAATTTGCAAATGCATGAATTGAATGAATATGGATTTGAAATACTTGATTACATTTTGAAGTTAGCCTAAGAGTGTAGGCTGAATGTGGCTAATACGAAGATTACAAATCTAGGTATCATTCGTATTCTGACTATGGCCATAAATACAAATTCCACCAAGTTTTTCAACTCCATAAGAGCTAGTGCACATGCCATTCGTGTAGACCATAGTGAATTTGAAATATGCATGAATAATGCATTCATCAGACATTTAATATTTGCAGAATTAAACTATATGCAATGCAATCCTAGTCTAAGCTGAAATTTAAATTCTTATTCCAAATTTAATTTAATTTACATCACTATTGAATTTAAATACATGAAAAATAAAATCTTCAATGTACCTGCAAAACTAGAAAGCTTGGTTAGTGAATATATGTTGGCTTTTCTAGATTTATCCAGCAATATCTGGAAATTACAGGATTTTGCTAGACATAAGCCTTTTTGCCATGATTTTCTTAAATCAAAATGATGAAATATGAAATAATATTGAATAAATATGAAAATTAAATTTGAAATTTCGAAATTGGGGTCAAAATGACCAAAATACCCCTGATAGCAAGACTATGGCCTTGAAATCAGGGTTTTTAGAAAGATATTTTGTAAAATGCAAGTTTTAAAATCCAAATAAGAATAAATTAAACTAAGTATGATGTGAAATGATTAAAAGTATGAAAATTAGGGTTTTGGAATTTCCAAATTTAGGTCAAATGACCAAATTGCCCCTGATAGCAAGACTATGGCCTTGAAATCAGGGTTTTCTGAAATAGATTTTGATAAAAATTTGAGATTTATGATTGAAATAACACAAAATAAAACATGAAACATCCTAATATGATTCTAAACATGAACAAACCCTAAAATCACACACTTATGCACGAAAATCAAGAAATATCACAAAAATTGTGATTTTATCAGTGTTTTTGGATCTTTAAGGTATCCTGTTTTGCAATTTTATTAATTCAGACATCAAATGGATTCCAAATTTCATAAAAATTGGAACAGACACTTATTATAACCCTAAAATCAGATTGGAATTGCAAAATTAATTTTTTGACATTATTTTAATCCGAAAATTGCATTAACAACCTAAAATAAGCTATTTTTAACCTAGGTCACCAATCAGTTTCAAAGTTATACCCGAATCAGGGGTCAATTCTCCATGAAAACTTCTGAATTTTTAAAGAGATAAACTAGGAAGAAAAACAGAGATTTCCCAATTTACATATTGAAAAAACCATCTCTGGTTAGGGAGAAACCTTTCCAACAATCTGAACTAGAATCTAACAAACCTAACAAGGGTTAAAACAACTACTTCAGATTGAAAATACAGACATAAATAGAAAACTTAATTCAAAATTTCTGAAATTTTAACAGTAAACTGCAGACAGAAAAATAATAATACTCACTTTTTACATATCATGAATCGGATCTGTGGTTTGGGATTTATGAACAACACAAGTCTGATTAGGGTTTTGGTAAACCCTAACAAGTTTTAAATTTAAAATCACATTTTATGTCAGAGGAAAAATACTAAACAGATATCAAAAAATCTCAAAATTTCACAGTAGATAGATCTAATCAATATAAATCCATGGCACTTTACATATCTCAAATAGAATATAGGATGAGAAAAATATCATCACAGCAAGTTACCTTCCTGATTTTAACAATGATTTTAAAGCTTTAAAAACCCGATTTGTTGTCTGATTTTTCTGACAGGGTTCCCGAATTCCAAAATCTCTTACTTTTTAAAGTGATTTATTTACATACGCATGTATCACATATAAAAAAATCAGTAATTAACAATGAATATTTCAATCCGAAACAGCATGATCTTTTCTGTTCTAAACTAAAAACACACAGAAATCTAAGAAACTTGAGAAAACATGCATTAACTAATGAAAAACAATAAAATAAACACTAAAACAGTAAAATAAAAATTATTTCTATTCTAGAAAACGTGTAATAAACATGGATAAATAAATAAATAAATAAATAAAATACAGGGAATCAATGGTTGAAATTTGATGTTATCTTTAAAAGCATGGATTTAACTTATTAAAAGGGTAAATCACATGTTTTATCGGTTAATAATATAAAAAATAATGCGATAAATGATTCTAATGGATTAGAATCATGAAAAACAGCATGGAATAGAGTTAGATCATCTTATTGAATTGATTTTGGGGTTCGTGGATGAAATCCATGGTTAAATCCATGAACACAAGAGTTTCCATGGTGAAATCTATTGAAAAATCATAAAAAACTAATACAAAATAATAAAATAATATTAAATAACTCACCTTGGGGCTGCAGCTGCAATGGAGGAAGGTGGAGGTTCTGAAGAGGAGAGAGAAGCCACGAAAATTTGAGAGAAAAAGAGCTCCCTTTGACCCCCTTTAGGTCCCCTATTTATAGATTTTTATTTTTATTTTTATTTTGGATTTGTTTAGGAAGAGTTTTGATTTTTTTGGACTCTTTTTAATTGTTTTTTATAAACCACATGGGGAGGATAATTTTTTTAGAGAATTCTAACCTAAATGGACTCTAATTAATCCCTAATTAACACCTAATTAAACTCTAGAAAGTCCAAATGTGGCACCACCTAGTATGGACCCACATTTGGTTTTTAAAACTTGAATTTAAAACCTTTAAAAACCAATGGTTTAAAATTTAAATAAAATGGATTTTTAAAATTGATTTTGACTCCTCTAAACCCCTAACCTAACTAGGACATTGACTAACCCTAGTCTAACCTTGACTTCTTCAAATGTGGCGCCACCCCGAGTGGGCCCCACTTGAATTTTCAAAAACGATTTTAAAACTTAAAAATGAGAGGTTTTTCAAAAGAGATTCAAACGTAGACTTGGAATTAAAAGTTTTTGAAATGGCATAGAGTTTCAACTGGGTCAGAACTCCTCTGGATATGGCTCCAACTGAGTGGACCCCACATCAGAGTTTTGAAAATTTGAAATAAATATTGAAAATGGCTTTGAAAAGGGGTTAAAATCAATAGTTGAAATTCAAAGTTTTGAAAGTAGAGTCTCAAGCGAACTGGAACTCCGGGTTAGAGTCCTAGATTTTTAGAAGTCTGTGATTTTGGTTTTTAAAAGCCAAATGAAGGAGTTTTTGAAAGGATTTCATCGAAAATGGTAAAACAAGTCAGAAAATACAGTCAGGGTTAGATTCCTAACTCAATCAGAACTCTGAAATAGAGTCCTGAATTAACTGGACTCTACAAAATGACCTAATTTTTGAAAAACAAATGAAAATAGAAGTAAAAATAGACTTTAGAATAAACTCCTGACTGGATTAGGACTCTAGGACAGAGTCCTGATCAGACTGAAACTCTAGATTTTTTTTGGTATTTTCTGAAAAACAGACTAAAGAACTTGTGAAAGCAGTGAAACAATAACAAGTATTGAAATAGAACAGAGTTCTGATTCAACTGAGACTTTGAAGACAGAGTCCTGATTGAACTAGGACTCTCAAATTTTTGGATTTTCTGAGAAAACAAATGAGAGAATTTTGAAAAACAGTTAAAAATAGGATAAAATTGAAGTTTTGGTTCAGAGTTCTGATCTGATTAGGACTCTGAGAAAGAGTCCTGATTCGATCAGAACTCTAAGAATTTTGGTTTTTTCTGGTAGGCAAATGATTAATTTTAAGCAAAGCTTTTGAAAACCAGTGAAAATGAAGTGAGAAAATCAAATTTGGATAGAGTCCTACTTTGATCAGGACTCTGGGGTAGAGTCCTGATTTGATCAGGACTATGAGACAAAACCTCAGAATTTTGAAATTCTTTGATAAAAGTGTAATAGTTTTGGTAGATTAAAAAATTTCTGAAAGATTCTCTCAAAATTGAAATCAGGATCAGAGTCCTGATCCAACTAGGATTCTCTGAACAGAGTCCTGCTTTGACTGAAACTCTGAGTTTCTGACTCATTTTGAAAGATTTGATTGAAAATAGATAAAATAGCTGTAAATGATTAGAGTTCTAATCCGATTAAAACTCTGAAGAAGAGTCCTGATCCGACTCGACTCTTGAAGAAGAGTCCTGATCCGACTCGACTCTTGAAGAAGAGTCCTGATCCAACTAGGACTCTAAGATTTTGGCCAAAACAGAAGATTTTGAAAGGTTTTTTTTTTCGAAAACAGGTAAAAAGGTAGTAAAAATTAGAGTTTTGATCCGACTAGGACTCTGGAAAAAGAGTCCTGATCAAACTAGGACTAAAATTTTTGGAGATTTTTGACAAGTAAAGGAATCCAGAAGCGACACCACCTAAATGGGTCTCATCTGAGAATTGAAATCAGTTGAAAATTGAGTTTAAAATGAATCCAGATTGTTTTCTGAGAAAACATTTCGAAATATAAGGTCCCGGGGTTGGAAAATGACAGAATGTTGAATAAAATCCCAGGTTTTAAAAATAATTTTGAAAGAGAAGTTTTAAAACTCAAATCTGGATTAAATATTTTGAAAACATGAGTGTTGGATCTCGAAAATGAGATGTAATGACATGCAATGCTATGCAATGCAATGAAATGATATGCTGAATTCATGCAATGATAAGCAATGACACATGAAATGGATGAATACTGAATAAGGAGGAAAATTTGGGGTGTTTACATGCACAAACAAGGATGCGCACACAGCACTCCCTAAAGGCTGACTCTAAATGCAATATTTGAAATGGCTTGTAGGACCTTAATCCTAACTCTATGGTTCAGATCATCTGATTCCAATCATAGTATGCCGATATACTCAAGCCGAAGCTCGAAGTATGTGGCATAAAAATATTTCGCTGGTTCTAAGGTAATGGCTTCCCAACATCCTTGAGCGCCTACCGATATACCTCAGACTATGAGCCTTAGGTACGTGGTAGGGGGGCGCGAACCCAAATAAGTGGTCCAATTGTAAGTCTCTCTCCCGAACTATGGTTCAGTGAGACAGCCCAGCAACGTGAAGACCGGGACAATATAGGTAGGGTTGTTTTCGAAAACATGCTCAACATGCAATAAAACCAGAAAGCTCTAATGCAAATCCTAAAGAGATAGAATTTAAAATGAAGAGAAGTATACACTTACATACATTGTTTTGCATTCAATCCTTAGAATTGAGGTGAGTTGTATTTCAGACCTAAGTCTAAGTGAGCATGAAGAAATTCTCCTCAATATGGTCCTACCAAACCATGCTTAAATCCTATATGCTTTTATGTCAGTGTGATCATGCAAAATTTTTCCTCTCATTCCTCTTTTTCCTTCTCTTCGCTTTTCTAGCCTCTATTCCCTTTTTAAAGGGGAATAAAAAGATAGAAAAGAAGAGAGAATGAGAAAAGGAGAGAAGCGAGAGGAATTTTTTTGCAAGGTCTCATCTGACCAAAATTTTGAAAAAAAAATGTTTTAAAATTACTCGCCTCCGTTTTGAAAATCTGCGAGAAAAATGGAGAGACGGGGCTCGCTCATCGGTACGAGGTTCGACCGTTCCTGGTGCCTTTATAAGGGGTAATCGAACCAAGGATCGAATTTATGCCTTTTTTCTTTGCTAAAACATTATCTAAGAATTTATTCTTAGTCTAGATGCACAAGGAATCATGCTTGTGTGAATGCAAAGATATATGCTCTTTTTGAGAAAATGATTTGGAAATTTCCAAGTATTTCTGAGATGAATTTGATAATGGAGTGAAGAAATGATTCAAAGGATTGAATTTTGATTTTAGATTTTGAATTCAACTCAAGATTTGAAATAGATCTGGAAGAAGAGACTTGAAAGTCTTTAGGATGATCGAGATTTGGAGAGATAAGTGTGTGGATGAAGAGAAAAAAAATTTAGAATTGGAATTTTGAAATAAGAATGGTTTTTCAAAATCATAATGGACTTTGAATTGGGATCGATTTTCAAGAATCGACTTTGAATTCAATATCTAAATAGGAATTTGAATTGGAATTTAGACTTGAGAAATAAATTTGAAATTGGCTTTGAGATTTGGAAGTGAAATTAGATTTGAAAATCTAAAATGAAATTTTGATCTGAAGTCTAGTATCCAAGATGGAACTGTATCTGAGATCTGAGATGAGGTTGGATCCTGATTTTGGAATTCTAAATGAAACTGGATCTGAAGTCTAAGATCCAAGGTGAAGCTGAATTCTGGAGTCCTAAATGGAATTGGATCCGAAGTCTAAGATCCAAGATAAAGTCGAACTCTATATCCTAAATGGAATTGGATCCAAAGTCTAAGATCCAAGATAAAGTTGAATTTGGGATCCTAAATGGAATTGGATCCGAAGTCTAAGATCCAAGATAAAGTTTGAATTTTGTATCCTAAATGGAATTGGATCCGAAGTCTAAGATCCAGGATGGAATCGGATCGGGAATCTGGAATCCTAAATAAAGTTTGGATCCAAGGTCTGAGATTTGGTTCTAAATCTGGAATTGAATTTTGAAAGTCCAAATGGGATTTTTGAAGATGGATCTGAGTTTTGAAAACCCAATTTGAATTTAAAGCTTAGGAAAAATCGAATTTTGAAATTCAGAATCAATCCCAAGATTTTGATTTTGATTTTGAATTTGAGAATCAAGACTCAATCTGAAGAATGAAGGGTGAACTTGATTTTGATTTTGAAATCAGAAGACGAATCAGAAATTTTAAATTGAACTTTGAAATTGGATTTTGAGATGTTGATTTGAATTTTGGTGTTGACTAGAATTAGAATTTGAATTTTGAATATACAAATAAATTTTAAAGTCAAATTTTGAATTTGGAATCAGAAGATGAATCAGAAATTTCAAGGTTGAATTGGACTTTGAAATTGATTTTTAGATATTGATTTGAATTTGAATTTGAATCTTGAAAATGAATTTGGAACTTCAAAGTTGATTTGAACTTTGAAATTTGATTTGAATTGGAAATTTGAAGTTTTGAAGACAAAATGAATTTGAAATTTCAAAGTCAAATTGGACTTTGAAATCAAATTTTGGGTCTTGAAATGAGATAGAATTGGTGAATTGAAATAAAATTTGAAGAAAGATATTCGAGATCACTTGGATTTTGAAAAAGAATTTTGAAGATATGATGCAATTCTATCATAAATGATGAATGAATTTAAAGAATTTGAAATTGGATTTTAAAACCATATTTTATTCTTTAAGTGAATTAAAATAAGATTGAGGATATAATACATCCCTGACTATGGTCATTGAATGTATTATATAATAATCATATTTAAATTTAAGTGGAGAATAAAATATCTTTTGGTGATTTTATAGAATTTAAAATGAAATTAACTCTCAATATATCCTGACTATGGCCATTGATATAATTTTGAGTTAATTTTAAGTTTAAACTCTGATAAAAGAAAAATATTTGAAAGTATGATGATTTTTGAAAAGGATCCAGTGTGGATCCAATGTTATTCCATAAAAGATGAAAATCCTAAGTTTTGTTCACATCCTGACTATGGCCATTGATGTAAATCATCAACTTAGGATTTAATCGCCTCCTATTGGAATTGTGCACGTGCCATTCGTGTTTTCATTCGTGAAATTTTGAATTAAGGAGCAAAATGAGATGAAACAAGTGATTTCCAAGATATGTGCATGCTCATACATTCTAATCTAATGCTTGAATTTTAAAATTCTCATTAACATCTAACTATTACAATTTTTGGATTGAATTGAGATCAAACTCCTAAACTAAGAAAGGAAAAGCACTTCTACCTAATTCCTGCAAAAATCTCAAGTTTAGCACAAGCAGAAGGAGATGTTACATTGACAACCCAACATGCATATGTAGATGCCTAGTAGCTAAATGAGAATATACACATCTAATACACACGAGTAATCTCCTAAGTTAGGGAAAAAGAAAAAAAAGTGAAGCTGGTGATGCCTATATGATAAGCTAAGCTAGTGGTAAAGCATAGACTGCTACTGAAGGCATGTATGGGTTGATCCCTATACTAATGGACATATAGTAGCTCAGACAAGTGGGTAGGACATACAGGGAATGAAAATGGGGTAGTTGTGCATTTGATGTAATGAGAGAGCAATATGCTGGGGATGCTTGAAATGAATGATTTATGAATATTTATGTCAAAATCTCATAGATGCATGAGGTCACAACAGTGCTTTGCACCACTGCAAGTGACAAAAAAAAGAAAAAAGAAAAATACAATAGTGTTTCCTACTGATGTAGGTTCAGATGAACCGTAATTTTGTTTTGCACTGCTATGAATGTAGGAAGATCACAACAATATTTTATACTGCTGCAAAATGCAAGAAGGATACATTAGCGCTTTGCATTGTTGTGGGCTTAGAGAAATCATTGTTGTACCTTACACTGTTGTGAGCGCAAGTAGAAGCTGGAAAGTGTAGCAGCGAATCCAATGGTGGTTTTGCAAATGCATGTTGTAGGTGTAGCAGCATGCTATGTAAAGATGGGAGATGTTGAATGTGAATAACAAACTGGATATGGCAAAAATGTTGTGCACAGGTATGTACAAAAGAAAGTGTCATGCAGGTGGTGTCTAGTTTCATGTTATTGATAAGAACCTACAGTACAAGACTACTAACATCACCACTAGTATCTTTTAGAGCCTCAGTCTCTCCAACGTGAACTTCCAGACAGGCAGCCTACTCCTCCATCAAACTGACAGATCCATAAAGCTTCATCTTCAGCTAAACATTCAGATTCCCCTTTTCTTTTTATATAATTCTCTGAACAATTTCAAAAGTAATATAGAAGGGGCATGAGTTTGCTTTTTGTCATTAAGTTCTATTGTACTGATCCAAATCTATAGCAGAACGTTACATGGATACCAGATTAAGGATGCACAAACCATGACATGAGGTTAGGGTATGAGGGTATTCCTACAGAAACAGGAATCATGATGGGATTTATACCTTATCTTCATAAATGTGGATGATTATCCCAGAACACGTTTCATATCAGAAGAATACCATCAGATTTGACTTAAGCAAGATGTAAATAACAAAGGAAACACAACAGTAATAATATGAAACTACTGAAAACATGATAAATGTGTATTTGTATTGCCTTCTGTGTTCTAAAAAAAAAAGTGTGATTGCTGGGCATGCTAAAATAAAAAACAAACAAATAGAGGTGGGGGTATATATATACATAAATGTGATTGAGACAAATGACAGCGATGATCAACGCAGTAAATAAAGATGCAGTTAACGATGGTGATGGATAGTGAGCTGGAACACAAGGATCATAGACCCTAAAGTTGCACAATATGTAATTGCTACTGATGAAAATATAGGAAAGTTATCAAAATTGAGTATACTTACATTGATCCCTAGGGCATAACACCTCTTCTGCAATCTGGTTTCAAGAGTAAACCATACTAGATTCGCATTGCTGAATGCTAACATTAGCTTTCTGATCGTAACCCATGGGGGACCACATTGATTTCAAAATATCCACAGTGAACTTTATAGCCTCTTCTTTACATATTCATCATGGTTGCAACAGGTATCCTTAAAATCTGGAATCTAATTTTCAGAGATTGCCCTATTCCTAAAAACACCCAATCTTTTGAATAGGAGAACTTGTCTCCACCCAACAATGAGTCAATCTTATACACATTAATGATTAAATTACTTTGGTTCAACAAAGAGAGAGACGAAGGACGAATCTTCTGGGAGGAACAGGTGAAATTCCCACTGAACCACCATCAATATGAGTTTTATAAGGGTCTGATCCCATCTAATTTTAAATAATTGCTCATTATACAACTATATGATTTAAAAAGTTTCTGAAAATTTGATATTAACACTTGTTTTTTAGGCTACAATTAACTGTTCTTTGTAAGCAAAGCAAAATCATCAGCTGATGTATAATCTTAAAATTTTTAGCAGATTTATCAAGGGTGACATGGACCTGGTGATGACAAGTTATTGGGCGTGGATTGCAGGTAATGGAGAGTGCCAACTGGAAAAGAGGCGCACGGATGCAACCGTTGGAGAGGTGGCTATGTGGGCTGGAAGATGAGGGACATCACAATGCAATGCAAATGCTTACAACAAATGGGGTGGAAGATGGACTCTCATCAACTAACTTCTGACTATGGTGGATAGTTGTAGCTGGAGGCTACAAGGGCAGTAGGAATGGTCTAACGAGGTGAATTCAAGAAGCACACACATAGTGAGGGCGCTTATACTTAATACAACGCTAGGATCAATCCAATTTCGCGATGTATTTAGGCATGACACGGGGCTTGATGGAATGAAGTGGAAGAGGGAATTTCCTTCTGAAGGGTCAGTAACCGGCTTAACGTATTTAGGATGTGGGCACCCTAATCAGAAGGGAACCAGACGTTAGGAAAGCAACCCATCATCTCCACGAAATCTTCCCAATCAAGACAAGGGTTATGTACCCAGGGCATTATGACAACACTAGACAGGGGATCAAAAGGAGACACAACACCATGTTGGCAAACAAAGGAAGTGGAAATGTTGTAATTGATTATGATAATGAGAAAAAAAAGGAATTAAGCAGATTTAACCAGTAAGACAAATAATGGATGATATATGACAAGGGTAGATAATCATAACATAAAATAGCATGACCAGGTTTATCAATAAACGGAAGAAAACAAATGGCATGCGATAATGAACAACGATTGAACATACTTACACAATGATTCATCATGGGTGGATGAACATTGAAAGATCGAAAATATGAAAATATAGAAAACCAATGAAACGATGCAGAATTCAGACCATAACTATAATCAGCAAAATAGATGTAATATCAGACGGATGCTTAATGAACTAAATATGGCAAAATGATTGAAATATCATGGAACACTATTAACATAATAATTAAAATGTAACAAAAATGGGAAATAAAGGGGAGTGCCGTCAATGAATTCCCAGACACACTCACACGATGCCACCAATTTAAAATAAGGGATCCAATGTGAATCAAGAATGTAAATTCCATATGACTATCAAGATCGACAGACTAACAAGAACACAAATCTAAAATTAAAAAATAAAATAGGAATTCACCATGAGTTGGGCATCAGACTAACCATGAAACAACTAAAAGCATAAACAGGAAATCAACTAAAAAAAAGGAAAATAGAAAATCAAACATAGACAGATATTTGATCGAAAGCCATGTTGGAATGGATACTCCATTGCTCTTGCACAGAGGTGGGTTGAAGTAGCTATGAGCGCTTCAAACCTCATCCATGGTGCGTAGAAGGGGATAAAAAAAGACTTAAATAGGAGACTTGAAGGAAATGGAGAATGAAAGGGCGCTTACCAAAGAGCTGTAGGAGTCTAGAAGGAAGCAGTCGACCTTCAATAACTTCCAGGGGAGCACTAGAGGGAGAGGAGGGAGAGATCGAGCTTGGTGATAAAGGAGAGATGAGGGACGATATAAGAACCACTGATGATCCATCCCTTTGTTGTTGCCCTGCTTATATAGAGTCTGAGGAAGAATCGAGAAAGGGGTGACGGTTGAACATCAAGGGCTGGGATGGCAGCAATCGATCGAGAGGTTTTTCCACCCTTCGATCCTGCGTGAGAACTCTGCGGAAAGAGGGCCGTTGGGCATTTTCACCAGAGGTCTTGGTATTTGACAATATTTTCGAAATGGTGATCTTCTTCAACAATTTTTTCTGAAAAAGGTTTTGGTAAAAAAAATACTTCCAAGAGGACTTCTTTCTTTTGGGGTCTTCCTTTTCCGTTTTCTTTTAAACTAGGGACAACAGGAGATTTTAAAACTATTTTTGGTATTTTGGGGAAATATTTAAAAGAGGTTTGCAGGCTATTTTTCTAAAAAAATCTTCAGAGAATGGGTTTGGACTCAGAATTTGAGAAAATTTTCGGGTTTTTGAACCTCGAGTCGAGAAATATAGAGAAATGAATCCAAACGAATGTCGGGTGGACTATCCGAGCCATTCAAAAATTATTTTTGGTAATTTTAGTTTGAAAATTGGACAACGGGGCTCAGATTTAGATTTTGAACTAGATCTGGACCAAAATTAAGTCAGATATTAGAAGATTGATTTGAATAAAAAAAATTCGAGAATAAACTGGGGTTTTGTTTTTAAAATGACTCAATTTTGTCAGAAAATGAGGGTTAGGAGCAAAAAGGGAATGTTTACAATCATTTTGAAAATTTTGGGGTGTTCACAGATGCCCCTCTTTGCTACTAAGCCGGTTGAAAGCCGAGCTTAGTGGCAAAGAAATACTCCAAATTTTGAAAAATGCCCCAGTCAGTAGATCTGAGTTGGGTGTGGAAGAATTATTTTGAAAACGTGGCTTTTCAGGCTTAAAACCTTATCCTGAATGGTTCTGGGGGGCGAAATCCTCAAAAATGATATGACTGGATAATAGAAATGAGGAAATCGTGATGGGATTTTGGGTAAAGGTCTCGAAATGGTGGAAAATTAGAATTTTGATCCAGTCTTATGGGTGAGACAAGATCAACTTTTTGGGAATGAGTCAGGTTTAGCCCTTAACCTGGATGGGACGAAGATGTATCAAGATGATTTGACTGAGAAAAGAAATAAAAGTGAACCTCGATGGGACATTTTTGAGAAAGATGCCTCGTGAGATGAAACTCAAGTATGGTCCTTTCCAGGATGGATATACAAAGCATGGATTCCTTTGTGGGGAGGAACCATGATGGGAATGGGAGGATTACCTCGTCGAAACGAGGCTCAGGTTTAACCCAAACCTGAACGGAAGGTACCTCGTGGAGCGAGGTTCAGGCTTTACCCTTATCTTGTAAGGGATGACCATAGAGAATCCTCGAACGAGGAAGCCGTGATGGGACAAAAAGAAACACATTGCCAAAACGAGATTCAGGTTTAACCCTTGACCTGAGTGAGGGGGAACCGTACAGAATCCTCGGATGAAGAAACCGTGATGGGACCAGAAAGGATATCTAGTCGAAATGAGATTCAGGTTTAACCCTAACCTGAACGGAAGATACCTCGCGGAGCGAGGTTCAGGCTTTACCCTTATCCTGAAAGGGACGACCATATGAAATCCTCGGATGAAGAAACCATGATGGGACCTTCGAAGTTTGGACGAACAAATCCGAAAGGGGTTTGCGAGAAGAGAAAAACAAGAGATTCCCTAAAGCTTGGAAAATGGATGACCTGGGGAATCTCATTGCTGAGACTAAATCAGCTTTCTAAAACAGACGACCTCTCGCAAAAGGTTTGGGTGATACCTTGAGGAGCGAGGTAACAAGTTTAATACTTAGCCTAAATGGATACAGAATCCTCAAAGAGCGAGGAAACTGTGATGGGACCTCTAGACTTTGCACAACAAGTCCAAGAGGGGTTTGCAAAAGGATGAAAATGGGGGTCCCTAAAGCTTGAAAAGGGGTTGATCTTGGGTGCCTTATTGTTGAGACTGAAATAGTTTTTGACAATAACAGACCTTTTGCAGAAAGTTCAGGCTTAACCCTTATCCTGAGCGGGAACTGTCTATGGCGGGACAGTGGGGAACACAAGGAAGTGTGCAGATCCGAAAGACTCAGATCAAACAGAAGGGAATGACTTTTCAGTCCTAATGAGGGATGACGTCAGGATACGTCAAAACGAACATCAAGTTCTTACTTCATGTTGGGATAACGAGAAAATATTGCCAATAAGATGCCAAAAATTGTAGTCGATTCAGAATGATTGAATTGTGCATATATGTGAAAATATCACCTCTTTCTACCTAGAGTATTAACTCCAATTGGACTAACTCTGTAGAATCAAGAATCAAACTCAAATTTTTTGCTGTTGAGCTTCTTCAAGGAAGATATCAATTTCCTTTATATGAAAAGAGAGGAAATATTCTTAGCTTCATAAAAGCATTTGAGTGAAAAGATATTGATAAAATAATTTCACATAGATAAAGATGATTCCTGAGAGTTTCGGGCAGTTTGATATCCTAGGGCTTCTCCCATGATGATCTTTTTGCACTCTTTTAGATCATGAAGCTTTCTTGGGTTCTTTTACATCATCCTTCATTTTGGAGATGTCCTGACTTTTGTCTCTTTTTTTGAGAAGGGTACATCACAGACTCCTTCATCTTGGAGATGCTTCGATCCTCCTTTCTTTCTAAGGAATTATGCTTGATGATATTGGTTCATTGGTTAAAATCTTTGGATGATAGCAGAAATCAAATATATTTTAGGGTTTGTTGGGTGGTTCATCGCAGTCGCCTTCATCTTGACAGTGCTCAAAACATTCCCTGAAAGGATCCATCACAAACTCTTTCATCTCGGAGATGATCCAACTCTTCTTTGGCCCCGGGGGTCAAGCTCGCCTATTCGTCTTCATCTTGACGACAATCGAGAGATTCCTTTTGTGGATATTTGATTGCAGCTCAAATGATTGAAGAGATATGGATTGGGTAGGTCCTTTTTACTGCCCAAGATATTTCCACTGTCTTACTGCCAAAAGAATGATCTTTAAGAATGTGCCATAGCTATGATCAATATCGATTCGCTTATGACTTTTCCACATCATTGAGTTTTTCCTTTGCCAGTCATATCGAAGATTTTTCTTTATCCTCTTGGTTGACCAACAGAAAAAGCTTGAATTCTACTCTTTTTCTGCAAAAGTCTTGTCCTTTTGAAAATAATACCGAAGGTAGTTCGAGGTAATTCTTTATGAGATGAAAGCTTTGAGATTAACAATGGTTTTTTATAGTAAATTGGCAAAGTATTATAGAAATCCTTGATGAAAGAAATCGCTCGATATCGAATCAACATGTCCATGAAAAAATTCTCCTCTCTTTTTCCCCAAGAAGAGAGACTCACACTTAGCCCTTACCTGAATGGGAAGTTGGAAATACTCCTCTCTTTCACAAAGAGGAGGTGTTTGCAAAAGGGAACTTTTGAAGAGAAATTAAGTTTTTGTCAAAACTCCCTATCTCTAGGCTTCTCTTATGGAAAGGCGGTCAAAAAATGAAGTTGAGAAAGTATCACAGAGGAACGAGCCCATCACACTCTCCCTAGAAGAGGGTCCTCTGTGAAGGGGTTGGCCAAAGATGAAAAAAATGGGGGCCATAAAAAGAAACGAGCTTCCGTCGAAGCTCTCCCTGGAAAAAGGGTTCTTTTGTGTAAAGTTGATTGTTGTTTTGCAAACTGTTCGCGAAGAAAATGAGTCCCTTCAAACTCTCCCTAGAAGAGGGTTATTGCAAATGAAAAATGGTTGCATACAAAAGGAACGAGCTCCCTCGAACTCTCCCTGAAGAGGGTCCTTCGCGAGAGAAAAATGATTGAATTTTGACAAAATGGTAACCCGAGGGTTGAAATTAAGAATTTTAGAGCTTGAATTGTTGATGATTGGTTAGTACAAAGACTGAACCTAGAGGGCTAACTTGATCAATCAGCCAAACACTAGCACGAGCGCTAGATGTACCATCACGAGCACTGGATTTGAACATGTACCAGTACGAGCACTGGGTTTTGAAAAACACACTAGTACGAGCACTGGATTTTGAAAAACACACTAGTATGAGCACTGGGTTTTGAAGATGCGCCAGCACGAGCACTCGGTTTTGAAAAACTCACCAGTGCGAGCATTGAATTTTGAAAAAGCACACCAGTACGAGCACTGGATTTTAAAAAACACACCAGTAAGAGTACTAGATTTTGAAAATGCATACCAGTACGAGCACTGGATTTTGAAAAACACACCAGTACGAGCACTGGATTTCAAAAATGTACACCAGTACGAGTACTGGGTTTTTCAAAGAGTTGAAAAAAAGAGACCGACATTCTAAGATACTTGAGAATTAAGCGAGAATGATTGTCGGTGTTTCAGGATTATCGCTTATCCTGAAGGGGGAGAAAACCCGAGTCGAAACCCGTGTTTTTCAAAAGTAAATGAATGAATGAGAAAATAGAGTTTTGAGAACTCGAATTTTCATAGGAACGATCAGTTCCGACACGAGTGTTGAATCCGATAGGAAGTCCGAGTCGGAACTCGTAACTCCGGAAATAAGAAATATATACAAAAGGGGAAGACCCGAGTCGAAACCCGAATCTTTAAAATAATGACAAAAATGGAAAACCCAAGTTTTGAAAAACTCAAATCTTTAAAGGAACGATCGGTTCCAACACGAGCGTTGAATACGATAGGAAGTTCGAGTCGGAACTCGAAACTTCAAATGACATAAAAACCCGAGTTGAAACCCGGATCTTCAAAATAATGATAAAAATGAAAAACCCGAGTTTTGAAAAACTCGAATCTTCAAAGGAAACGATCAGTTCCAACATGAGCGTTGAATCTGATAGGAAGTTCGAGTCGGAACTCGAAACTTCAAATGATATAAAAAGGGGAAACCCGAGTCGGAACCCAGATTTTCAAAATAATGATAAAATGGAAAACCCGAGTTAGGAAACTCGAATTTTCAAATGAACGATCGGTTCCAACACGAGCGTTGAATCTGATAGGAAGTCTGAGTCAGAACTCGAAACTTCAAACGATATAAAAAGGGAAAACCCGAGTCGGAACCCAGATTTTCAAAACAATGATAAAATGGAAAACCCGAGTTGGAAAACTCGAATTTTCAAATGAACGATCGGTTCCAACACGAGCGTTGAATGCGATAGGAAGTTTGAGTTGGAACTCGAAACTTCAAACGATATAAAAAGGGAAAAACCCTAGTCGGAACCCGGATTTTCAAAATAATGATATAATAGAAAAATCCGAGTTTTGAAAAACTCGAATCTTCAAAGGAGCGATCGGTTCCAACACGAGCGTTGAATCTAATAGGAAGTTCGAGTCGAAACTCAAAACTTCAAACGATATAAAACGGGAAAACCCGAGTCGGAACCCAGATTTTCAAAATAATGATAAAATGGAAAAGTCGAGTTAGGAAACTTGAATTTTCAAAGGAACGATCGGTTCTAACATGAGCGTTGAATCTGATAGGAAGTCCGAGTAGGAACTCGTAACATCAAACGAAAAGATAAAAGGGAAAACCTGAGTCGGAACCCGGTTTTTCAAAATAAAAGACAAATGGGAAAATCGAGTTTTTGAAAACACGAATTTTCAAAGGAACGATCAGTTCCAACACGAGCATTGAATCCGATAGGAAGTCTGAGTCGAAACTCGTAACTTCAAATGAAAAGAGAAGGGGAAACTCGAGTCGAAACCCGGATTTTCAAAATAGTAATAAAAATGGAAAAACCCAAGTTTTGAAAAACTCGAATCTTCAAGGGCACGATCGGTTTCAACAAGAGCGTTGAATCTGATAGGAAGTCCGAGTCGGAACTCGAAACTTCAAATGACATAAAAGGGGGAAACCCGAGTCAGAACCCAGATCTTCAAAATAGTAATGAAAATGGAAAAACCCAATTTTTGAAAAAACCGAATCTTCAAGGGCACGATCGGTTCCAACACAAGCATTGAATCTGATAGGAAGCCCGAGTCGGAACTCGAAACTTCAAACGATATATAAAAAGGGAAAACCCGAGTCGGAACCCGGATCTTCAAAATAACGATAAAATGGAAAACCCGAGTTTGGAAACTCGAATTTTCAAAGGAACGATTGGTTCCAACACGAGTGTTGAATTCGATAGGAAGTCCGAGTCGGAACTCGGAACTTCAAACAATATATATAAAAAGGGAAAACCCGAGTCAGAACTCGGATTTTAAAAATAAAATTAAAAATGAAAAACAGAAACCTGAGTCGGAACTCAAATGAGAAGAAAATAATTCCTACCCAAGAATCGGATTCTGGAAGGATTGACAAAAAGCATGAATAGATTCCGACGATGAGGATGAGAAACTTATTCAAGATCCTCGACCCAAGGTAGCCTAAGATTTGAATTTTATTTATGATGGCTTCTAGGATTATCCCTTATCCTGAAGAGAATTTGACAAAATCGAAAAAGATTGATAGAGATTTGATAAAGAATAAAAGGAATTGATGAAAGGGAAGAATCAATGAAATTGACAATAAGAATTTAAAAAGGATTGGTAGAAATTGGCAGAATTTTAAGAAAAAATGATGACAAAAGATTTAAGAACTATCCCTTGTCCTGAAAGAAGATAAAGGACCTTGTGGGACGAGGTTCAGGTTTTATCCTTTAACCTCAAAGGGGAAAAGAACAACGGAGTACCTCATTGAAAAAGAGGCATCAAGTTTATCCCTTAACCTGAAAGGGTTATAAAGATTTGATAAAATTTAGTAAGATTGATAAAAACTTGATGAAACTTGACAAAAAAATTGATAGAATTGACAATAATTTGATGAAAAATTGACTAAATTAAAAAATAAAATGAATGTAATTAATGAGAAAATCAAGATTAACTGAAAAATTGATAAGACTTTTTAGAAAAAGAGTTCGTCTGATCATACCTGCATATGATGAAAGAAGACAAGTATAGATCAAAATAAAATGCCCCAGTATCATGGAGAAGAATATGAGAATTTAATAAAAGATCATTACTTTATTGAAAAAGGCTCTTTGAAGAGTACAAAAGGCTAGGATGAACAATTCAAGTAAAAAATCTCTTCAAATGCAAAGCATTGATAGGATCTGACAGTTCCACCCCATCTGCATTGATCAGACGATAGGAATTGCGGGGCAACACTTCCTTAACCACATAAGGGCCTTCCCAATTGAGTGACCACTTGCCCCGTGGTCGATGCTTGAGATGAGCTGTCGATCTAAGCACAAGATCATTAACTCAAAATCTTCTCTCAATAACTGACTTGGCGTAGTGCCGAGCTATCCTCTGATGATAGGCTTGAGCGTGCTCTGCTGCCTTGAGTCTCTTCTCGTCCAACAGATCAAGTTGTACCAACCTTTGTTGTTGATACTGATCAAGCGGGAGTTCAATGAGTGATGCAAACTTGAGTGCGGGCTTTTGAATGTGAAGAGGTAGCACTACTTCAGTTCCATAAACAAGCTCCAAAGGAGTAGCATTGGTTGGGGTCTGAATGGTGGTTCGGTATGCCCAAAGCGCATCGTGCATCTTCTTGTGCCAATCACAGCCTGTCTCCACAGTTCTTTCCAGAATGCTGATCAAAATCTTGTTGGTGGCTTCTGCTTGGCCATTTCCTTGAGGATAATAAGGAGCTGAGAAGTGATGATGAATCCTGAACCTCGAGCAGAAGGTCTTCATCCTCTCAATCTTGAAATGACTGCCATTGTCTGACACAATATCGTGCGGGACGCCGAAATGGCAAAGAAGATTCTTATGAATAAAAGGAACCACATGTCGGCCTTCTACCATTCACAGAGTCACGACTTTGACCCATTTGGTGAAGTATTCTGTAGCTGCGAGGAAGTATCTGTAACCATTGGATGCAGAAGGAGTGATTGGGCCTACCACGTCAAAAGCCCACATCGAAAAGGGCCAAGGAGAAACCACATATTGTAAATATGCGGCTGGTGCGTGAATGGAAGGTGCATGCATTTGACATTTGATGCACTTCCTTACAAATCAATGGCAATCTTGCTGCATGGTTTTCCAATAATATCCTGCTCGAAAAATCTGCTTGACGAGTGTTTGGTAGCCGATGTGGCCATGTGAACACCCCAAAATTTTCAAAATTTTGTAAAATTTCCCTCTTGGTCTCTGACCTCATCTTTTTGAATAAATTGAGTCATTTTTAATCCAAATTTTAGTTATTTCTCAGATTCACTGGAATCCAAATTTATGTTATATATCTGACTCAATTTCAAATCTGGATACAGTGCTGGAATTCCAATCTGAGCCTCGTTATCCAATTTTCAAAATCAATTTTACAAAAATACCAAAATAAATTCTGAAAGGCTCAAACAGTCCATTCGGTATCCATTTGGATCCACTTACCTTGTGTTTCTTGATTCGAGGTTGAAAACTCGAATATTTCCTCAAAATCATGATCCAAATCGGTTTTCTGAAGAAATCGAACTTGAATTCTCAGAAAACCTCTCTTTCGTAAATATTTCTAAAAAATACAAAAAAAAAATTATTGTAAACCCCTTTTATTTTCCTTCAATTTTTAGAGTTTTATTTCAAAAACACAAAAAATACAAAAAAAGAAAAAAACAAATCGGTTTTAGGAACCTCCTTTTTGAAAGCCTCTTTTAGCTTAAAGAGCCCTTTTTAGAAAAATCTTTTGAAAACAACCATCATTTTGCAAAAATCTCCTTTTAAATTCGTTATTTTTAAAATTCTCCTTTATATTTTGTTTAACTTAGATTTCAAATCCTTTAAAATCATAAAAAAGTTTTTTTTTTAAGAAAGGTCGCCCGATGCTGCCTCAGCCTTAAGACCCTCCAGAAAAATGGGAAGAAAAGGAGGAGGAAACAGAGGAAGAAAAAAAAGGAAGAAAAGGAGGAGGAAATAAAGGAAGAAAAACAGGAGGAAAAGAAGGAAGAAAATGAGCAGAAAAGATGCAGGAAAAGAAGGAAAAAAAAGGATAAGAAGAGAAAGGAGGAAATGAGGAGGACATTCAGCGATTGGTGGTCAGCTCTCTCTCACTCATCTCTCCTATTCATTTGGAGTTTACGAAATTTGGAGAAGTTTTCAGCCTTCTCTCTCAGACCCCTTCAGCCAAGGTGAGTATTCCTCTTCTATTCCCTTTAAATTTCTTGTCATAGCATGATTAATATATTAGAATCTGAGTTTTCATATTCCTATTTGGTGCATTTTAACCTCTGTTTGACATATTTTGATTGAGCCAAAAGAATTGAAGTGATTTGATCCTTTTAGATCAAATCCTTCTTTCAAATGGGCTACAACAAGTTAGATTTGTGCCTCAACCATTTTGGTTTTCTTTTAATGCATTTTTTTTGTCTTAATTTTTCAACATTTATGCATTCATTCATGTTTTAAGGCATTAGATTTTATGTTTAAACATCTACGCAAGTGCAGTTTGCTTTCATCATGTTCAGTTGCTTTCTAGATTGTACTTTGAATTTTGATGCATTGTAGATCTATCAATTTGTATGTAATCAGAGCTCATTTCGATCTAAATTTTTTACTACAACTTCATGTATATGTCTTTATGCTCTCCACCAAAAATCAGATCATTTTTAGTTTGTTGACTCACTTTAAAAAACGAGAATCAAAACCTGTTATTTTGAACCGTCAAGATTTTAGCAGAATCAGGACTAACTTGCGGGGGGGATTTCTCCCTAACCAAAGATGATCTTTCCAATCCGTAAAAAGGGGTGTTTTTTAAATTGAATATAGTTTGTTTATGCCAAATTTCAGCAATTTTTATGGTGTTTTCATACCTGTTTTGGGTCAAAAACCACAATCCTGTCACCCTGTGTCATTTTAACGGCTCAAATTTTGATTTATTTTTTCAGAATTTTATTTCACTAATGGGAGATCATTTTTTAATTCTGTAAAACGGGTTCTCTTCGTTTATATGTAGTTCATTCCTATAAATTTTCATATTTTGTCTTGGTCAATTGCTATTTTATTTTAATTAAATACCATAACCCTGTATCCAGATTTTGCATATGTTCTGATTTTGACCCCCATATCATGACTGTTGTAGCACTCCTTCAAAAAAATCCTATTGGATTGGCA
Organism: Nuphar pumila; assembly: GCF_984573655.1. Lineage (NCBI taxonomy): Eukaryota > Viridiplantae > Streptophyta > Magnoliopsida > Nymphaeales > Nymphaeaceae > Nuphar > Nuphar pumila. The sequence goes on from NC_143258.1 coordinate 55,497,357, forward strand.
ATATTCTTCAGCAAATCGTTGTTATGATTTTTTGGGTCTCTAATGATTCCCTACTACAATTTGTAGTATTTTTGGGTCTCCAACGACCCATACAACGATTTATAATGTTGTCTAGTCTTTTAACTACGATTTGTAGTGTTTTCGGGTCTCCAACGACCCCTACAAGGATTTATAGTGTTGTCCGGTCTTTTAACTACAATTTATAGTATTTCCTGGTCTCCAACAAGACCCACAGCGATTTATAGTGTTGTTGGACTTCACCATATAGCAATTTGTAGTGTTTTTCGCAAAACACTATAGTGATTTGTGATATAAATCGCTGTAAATCGCTACCCGAATTAGGACCAACTTGTCAGGGTCATATCTCCCTAACCAGAGATCGAATTTCAAATTCATAAAAAGTGGTGTATTTTTTATAGAGTCTAGTTTATTACTGTAAGTGTTCAGCGATTTATATGGTCATTTGATACCCCATTTGGATCTAAAACCAGACCCTTATCAGTCTACCTTATTTGAGCGACACAAATTTTAGTTCATTTTGTAAGAGTCATATCTCTCCAACGGAAGATCATTTTCCAAATCCGTAAAAAGGGTTTTCTTTATCTATGTGTCTAGTTTATATCTAAAAAATTTCATAACTTTATATGCTCATTTGTTATCTCAAACCTGTTAAAAACCGAGACTGGTTATAAAATTTCAAATTCTATAAAAGGTCTATTTCCTGTTTGGAAATGGTGACTTCTCAAAGTCGCCATTTTCAAACCAAAATTGCTTTTTCACATCTGTAAATTGGGTTGGTTTTTTTATTGAATTAAGCAACTTTTTCCTCAAATTTGGGAGAAATAAAGTTCGTTTAGATTGTGTAACATCCAGTTTACTGAAACCTGTCTGTTAAAATCCAATTTCTTGTTTCTGAAATTAATGCTCTAATGCTTTGATCATAACTCTAGTTTCAGAAATGATTTTGATATTTTGTAAAAAAAGAATGCTTCCTTGCTGTGTTGTGAATCCATGGGTTCATTTTGAGTCAAAATTAAATCGTTTAAGACTTCCATCTACTCAGAAGGCTCTGACAGGTTCACCTTCAAAATCCTGATTCTGCAAAATCCTGTCTTATCTGGATAAGAGAATCCAAATTCGGTCTTTACTCAAATGATGGCTCAACATTGTCGATTTTACAACATTCATTAGATTGTTAAGCATCTGCATGTCATCTTAGAAATTTCTAAGATCATTGATCATTCATTCATTGCATCTTTCAAAACTGACTTTATAAAAAAACATTGCTTTGTTAAAAGGAAGTTAAAATGGGCATTTTATCACTTTTAAATCCAAATTTCCAAACATAACTCCTATATTTCATAAATTAAAAATGAATTTTATCAAGTTGGAATGCCTTGACTTCATTTCAAACGAGCTTTGGAGTTTATTTGTCTTTATTTCAATCATTTTCAATAGATTTTCATAAAAATCTCAATTTCAAGGTTAAACTCACTTTGAACTCAAGCTTTAAAATGTATTTATATGTTTTAAAGCCCCAATTTCAAAAATTCAAAACTCCAAAGCACCATTTTCAATTGTTTTCATGAAATCATGCATCATATGCGTTTATTTTGTTTAATTTTCTTTATCTTTGAGGCATAAAAGTCTAATTTTGGATGTATTCTTCAATTTTTCAATAATTGAGGGAAAATCCATAAAAGCCTACACTTATTTCTAACAAGTTTGCTCATTTTGCAGGATTTTCAATTTTTGTTATTTTTTTTTAATCGTTGTATCAATTCAAAGGTTGTAATAAATCAATTAATGAGAAGTTTACTTTATGCTTAGTTTAGATAGAATGAGCATGTAGTTTAATTTTTCATTTTTCATAATCAATATATTGCATTTTTATTTTCATTTTCAATAACACTATGGTGAAACACGAATGACACAAGCACCATTCTAATAAAAGGTGATTAAATCCTAAGTTGACGATTTGCATTTATGGCCATAGTCAAAATGTGAACAAAACTTAGGGTTTTCATCTTTTATGGAATAACATTGGGTCCACACTGGATCTCTTTTAAAAAACCATCATGTTTTTCTAAATATTTTCCTCCTTTATCAGTGTTTAATTTAAAATTAACTCAAAACATATATCAATGGTCATAGTCAGGATATATTGAGAGTTAATTTTATTTTAAACTCTATAAAGGCACCAAAATGTATCTTACTCTTCAAATGAATTTAAATATGATTATTATATAATACATTTTATGGTCATAGTTAGAAACATATTATATCTTCAATCTTATTTCAATTCACTTAAAGAATGAAATATGTTTTTCAAAACCTAATTTCAAATTTCTTTTAATGCATTCATCATTTAAGATAGAATTGCATCATTATCTTTCAAATTATTCAAGTTATTTTTTTCTAAGTGAGTTTTGAAATAATTTTTTTTTCAAAAATAGCCTTCATTTCAAAGTTATCCTTTTTCTAATTTCATTCCCAATTTCATGCAATTTCAATTCCTTATTTTCAAAATTAATTCTCTCTATTCAATTACATTTTTCAAACTTCACTTCTTCAATACTTCAATTTTAAGTTTAAAGTTCAATCTTTTGACTTCTAAATTCAATTCTAACTTCTGATTTTCAAATTCAATTTTAAATTTTGAATTCAATTTCCAGATTATCGATTTCAATGCTTTTAAATTCATTTCAAATTCTTGAATTTCAAAATCGTCATCTGACTCGCGACATCTTTCAGTAAATCGCTATTGCGATTTACTGTACCTTTCCATAAATCGTTGTGCGATTTATAATGATTTTTAGCAAACCGTCATGTGATTTACGGTGTTGAGATTTATCGCGTTTTTCAAAAAATCATTGTGCGATTTACAATATCTTTCAGAAAATCACTATTGCGATTTACAATATTCTTCAATAATTTTTAAATCAATTTCTGAACTTTCGGGTCGTTCCCTAAAAGATGTTTCCAAAATTCATTCCCAAAATCACTTGGAAAATCTTAAATTTTCTGAAGCATTTCTAAAGATATGCATTCTTCTCAAGTTCAAAATCATAGCACAAGCCTGATTCAGTGTGCATTTAGGACTTAGAATAATTACTTAGATAAATTTAGGCGAAGCAAAGGCATGACTTCGATCCTTGGTTGGATTACCCATGGTAAAGGCGCCAGGAATGGTTGAACCTCGTACCGACGAGCGAATCCCGTCTCTCCATTTTCCCGCAAAATTTTCAAAACGGAGGCAAGTGATTTTTTAAAACATTTCCTTTGTCAAATGAGACCTTGCAAAAGGGTTCCTCTCTCTTCTTCCTTTTATTTTCTCTCTTCTTTTCTGTCCTTTATTTTCCCTTTAAAAAGGGAAATAGAGGCTAGAAAGGCAAAGAGAAGTAAAAGAGGAATAAGAGGAAAAATTTTGCATGATCACAGAAGTTGGCGACCGTGATGGCACCCATCTTCGTTCGGTTGAATTTGTGCCTTTTGCTTTGCTTTGATATTTTCTAAGTATTTATTCTTCAAATGTCAGCTTCATTTCCATGCAAACCTTAGGAGCCTAGACTCTGTCCCAGCTGGCATAATGCATATAGGGTTTAAGTATGGTTTGGTAGGACCATATTGAGGAGATTATTCCATGCTCACTTAGACTTACGTCTGAAATACAACTCTCCTCAATTCTAGGGATTGAATGCAAACAATGTATGCAAGTGTATGCTTCCCTTCATTTAAATTCTATCTCTTTTAGGACTTGCATTAGAGCCATCTGATTTCTTGCATGTTAAACGTGTTTTCGAAAACATCCCTACCTATATTGTCCCGATCTTCACGTTGCTGGGCTGTCTCATTGAACCATAGTTCGGGAGAGAGCCTCATAACTGGACCACTTATTTGGGTTAGCGCCCCCCTACCACGTACCTAAGGGCTATAGTCTGAGGTATATCAGTAGGTGTTCAAGGATGTTGGGAAACCATTACCTTAGAACTGGAGAGATATTTCTATGCCACGTACTTCAAGCTTCGGCTTGAGTATATCGGCGTACCTTGATTGAAATTAGATGATCTGAACCATAGAGTTAGAATTAAGGTCCTACAAGCCATTTCAAAATATTGCATTTAAAGTCAGCCTTTAGGGAGTCCTGTTTGTGCATCCTTGTTTGTATAGCTGTGATTCTGTGATGTTTATTTACTTCTTATATATTACCTTATATTTTCTAAAACCCTAGGTATATTATTCAAAATTTCCCCTTATTTTCAGAAACCCAGGTGTATTTTTCTTCTCATTTTCTAATTTCTTTAATTCTTTTTTGATCCTGCCTGCAATTTTTCTAATTTTTAAAAATTTACCATCTATTTTTCTAAAATTTTCTTCTATGTATATTCTAAATCTATTCCTCACCTTTTTTATAATAAAAATCTCTTTCATCAAGAGATATCTTTTGGATCATATTCTAAAATTGTTTATTTCTTCTCACGGGAAAATGATACGATTGTCGTGCCTTTTCATGCGGACTCAATCCCTAGTGGTGGGGTATCTTTTGTCAATTGGATTTCTTCTCTTATCAAAATTTCCTTCGAAATCTTTTTAAAAAGGTCCCATTCTATCCTACAGAGAGCATTTGACATCATAAGGTGGTTCAGACAAGATCAAAGACCGCACCACTCTAGCACCTCAGTCACAAAGCAGAAAGTGAGAAATGGACTCTCAGAGGTTTGCCAGAGAAGGAGTTCAGGACAACAAGAATGAGATTGATCCTGCTATATATCGGTTGTTCAAAAAGATGATGGTTGAGATATTATCCGAGCAGGCTGAAGCCAGTTTCGGAAAAGCTCCCACCAAGGAAGAGGCACCTGCCACCTTCCCAATGAGCAAGCACAACGATAGCAGTACGGGAAGTTCTAAAACCAGCGGGGGCAGCAACAAAGGCAACCTGGGCAATCAAAGCAGCAATTTGGAGCAATCTAGAGGCCAAAAGGGAAAGTTTAGCAGAAACCAAGATGAACCGCTTCAATCCACACCTTCGCAGAAGGAGAAGAATCAGAGAGAGCCAAAACACAAAGATTGGAGCAGTAACCGAGATTTCACCCCCTTAGATGAGCCACTGGACAAAGTTCTCGAATACATGTTGACCAAGAGATTAGTCAGGCTCCCAAAATCCACGAGTCCTTCCACTATTATGGGAAAATACAAAAACCAATTTCGCAGGTTCCATCAGACAACAGGGCATGACACTGATCATTGCTTTGTGTTCAAGAACATTGTTCAAGATTGCATTGATAAGAATCTTCTTGTTGAAGACAAAGAAGAAAAGTGCCCAATCCCCCTAACCAAGCATGCTCAGTCCAGCTCTCAGAAAAGGGTCGGCTCTCCACAAAAATCAGGCAAGGCAAAGAAGACAAAGCATGATGGTTGGAGTTATGATCGCGAGTTTTCCCCTCTAGGTCAGCTAGTCGAGGAGGTTCTTGGATACCTGCTCACGAAAGATATGATCAAACTTCTAAGAAGAGTAGATCCTTCGGTCACCACAGGAAAATAGAAAGAGTGTTTCTGCAAATTTCATTGAGTAAGAGGGCACGATACAGAGCATTGCTTCGTCCTAAAAAACATCATACAGGATTTCATCGACAAAGAAATTTTGGTACCAGAGAAAGGAGAGGAGCAACCTGTAGTTCCAACCTAGACTCTTTCGGACCACTCGGAGAATTGAGGATGTCAAAATTTTTCCTGTTTTCCTCCCTTTTTTTCAGTCACCTTGTAGGGGCAGGTCAACCCCGCCTTTTATGTCCTTTTGGTCAAAGTATGTAAATATTCAGTATTGTTATCAGTTTCTTCTTATCAATGAAATGTCAATTTTTTTCATAAACTTTGATGTCCAATGCTTCTTTCTTTTGCCATACTGGGGCATTAAATTCCTATTCTCTTTAAAATGAGGGACAATCCTGACATCATTCATGAGAGAAATGATATTACCTATGAGGGTTTTTAAAAAAAAAATCATGAAATTTTGAAAGTTTCTGCAAAATCTTTGTTATAATAACTGAAAAATTCAAATATTTTTTGGTCCAACCTTTTCCAAAAAAATAACCCTCGGGTTGATTTTCTTTTCTAAAAAAATGATGTCAAACCATTATATTCAAAAATCAACCCTTGTAGTGATCTTATTATCAGTTTCAAACCATTATCTTCAAAAAATCAACCCTGGCAGTCAATCTTCTTTTTCAAAATTAGGTTTCAAACTGTTGCCTTCAAAAAAATTGACCCTCATGATGATCTCTCGCGTTTGATTCCCTTTCAAAGATCAGTTCTGCTACTAATCCTTCTTCTTGCGATGGATTTTCTTCTCGAAATGGTTTCTCACTTGTCTTTCAAATGAATATTTTCCTTTTCACTTTAAAGATCCCACGTGCAGGCAGGATCAGGCAAACTCTTTTTCTAAAAATCTTATCAAATTTTCAGTTAATCTTGTTATCTTTATTAATTTCATTCATTTCATTTTCCAATTTAATCAAATTTTTGGTCAATTTATTATCTATTTTTATCAATTTTTGTCAAGTTTTATCAAATTTTCATCATTTTTTTTTTATCAACCTGTTCTTATAACCTTTTCAAGTTAAGGGATAAAGCTGATGCCTCTTTTCAAATGAGGTATTCTTTTACCCGCTCATGTTAAGGAAAAAACCTGACCCTCGTTCTCCGAGGTGTTCCCATTTAGGATAAGGGATAATCCTGAGACCCCTCATAGGAGCGATATTGCTACCTATGAGAATTTTTTTTGCAAAATAATTTTTATCAATCTCTCTGTATTTTTGTAAAATTCTATCAATTTCTCTTTATTAATTTCCCCCAAAATTTTATTCTTTCATTTTTTACCCTTTCAGGTTAAGGGATAAACCTGATGCCTCCTTCCCATGAGGTATTCTTTATTTTCCCCTTTCAGGTCAAGGGATAAACCTGGACCTCGACCTTCGAGGTATTCTTTTACCCACTCAGGTTAAGGGAAAAACCTGACCCTTGTTCTTTGAGGTGTTCTCATTCAGGACAAGGGATAATCCTGATACCCCTCATAGGAGCACTGATGCTACCCGTGAGAATTCCTTTCCAAATTAAATTTTCAATAAATTTCTTTAAATTCTTCTCTATTTTTATAAATTTTATTTTTTCCCCCTTTCAAGTTAAGGGATAAACCTGAATTATTTCTCATAAATTCCTAAATTCACATCAAATTTTATTCTATACTCCTTCAGGATAAGGGAAAATCCTGAAGCCGTCATAAATGGATTCGAGTCTTAGGCTATCTTGGGTCAAGGATCTCAAATGAATCTCTCATCTTCTTCATCGTCAGAATCTATTCAGGCTTTTTGTCAATCCTTCTAGAATCCGACTCCCGGGTTGGAATCATGTCCTTCCCATCTGAGTTCTGACTCAGGTTTTTGTTTTCATTTCATTTTTATTATTATTTTGAAGATTCGCGTTCCGACTCAGGTTTTCCCCTTTTTATTTCGTTTGAAGTTTTGAGTTTCGACTCGGACTTCCTATCGGATTCGACACTCATGTTGGAACCGATCGTTCCTTTGAAGATTCGAGTTTTCAAACTCGGGTTTTCCTTTTTTTCATTATTTTAAATATCCGGGTTCCGACTCGGGGTTTTCCCTTTTATATGGCGTTTGAAGTTCCGAGTTCCGACTCAGACTTCCTATCAGATTCAACGCTCGTGTTAAAACCGACCGTTCCTTTGAAAATTCAAGTTTTCAAAAACTTGATTTTCCCTTTTGTCTTTTATTTTAAAAAACTGGGTTCCGACTCGGGTTTTCCCTTTTATCTTTTCGTTTGAAGTTACGAGTTACGACTCAGACTTTCTATCAAATTCAACACTCGTGTTGGAACCAATCGTTCCTTTAAAAATTCGAGTTTTCAAAAACTCGGGTTTTCCCTTTTGTCTTTATTTTAAACAAACCGGGTTCCCACTCGGGTTTTCCCTTGTTATCTTTTCGTTTGAAGTTACGAGTTCCGACTCGGACTTCCTATCGGATTTAACACTCGTGTTGGAACCGATCGTTCCTTTGAAGATTCGAGTTTTCAAACTCGGGTTTTCCTTTTTTTTCATTATTTTAAAGATGCGGGTTCCGACTCGGGTTTTTCCTTTTTATATATGGCGTTTGAAGTTCTGAGTTTCGACTCGGACTTTTTATCGGATTCAACACTCGTGTTGGAACCGATCATTCCTTTGAAGATTCGAGTTTTCAAAACTCGGGTTTTCCTTTTTTATTATTTTATAGATCCGGGTTCCGACTCGGGTTTTTCCCTTTTATATGGCGTTTGAAACTCCGAGTTCCGACTCGAACTTCCTATCGGATTCAACGCTCGTGTTGAAACTGATCGTTCCTTTGAAATTTCGAGTTTTCAAAAACTCGATTTTCCCTTTTGTCTTTTATTTTGAAAAATCGGGTTCCGACTCAGGTTTTTCCTTTTATCTTTTCATTTGAAGCTCCGAGTTCCGACTCAAACTTCCTATCGAATTCAACGCTCGTGTTGAAACCGATCGTTCCTTTGAAAATTCGAGTTTCCAAAAACTCGATTTTCCCTTTTGTCTTTTATTTTGAAAAACCAAGTTCCGACTCGGGTTTTTCCTTTTATCTTTTTGTTTGAAGTTGCGAGTTGTGACTCAGACTTCCTATCGGATTCAACGCTCGTGTTGGAACCGATCATTCCTTTGAAAATTCGAGTTTTCAAAAACTCGATTTTCCCTTTTGTCTTTTATTTTGAAAAGTCGGGTTCCGAATCGAGTTTTCTTTTTTATCTTTTCGCTTGAAGTTACGAGTTCCGACTCGAACTTCCTATCGGATTCAACGCTTGTGTTGGAACCGATCGTTCCTTTAAAAATTCGAGTTTTCAAAAACTCGATTTTCCATTTTGTCTTTATTTTAAAAAAACTGGGTTCCGACTCATCTTTTCCCTTTTTATCTTTTCGTTTGAAGTTACGAGTTCCGACTCGGACTTCCTATCGGATTCAACCCTCGTGTTGGAACCGATCGTTCCATTGAAAATTCGAGTTCTCAAAGTTCGATTTTCTCATTTATCCTCTTACTTTTGAAAAACCGGGTTCCGACTCGGATTTTCCCCTTTATCTTCCATTTTGCGATTCCGAGTTCCGACTCAGATTTTCCCTTTTGATCCAATGCTCGTATTGGACCAAAGTTTTCTTCGTTTCCCGCTTCAGAATAAGGGATAATCCTGAAACACCGACAATCATTCTCGCTTCAAATTTCTAAATATCTTAGGAGTGTCAGTCTCTTCTTCAAAATCTAGTGCCCGTACTGGTGCATTTTCAAAACCCAGTGCTCATACTGGTGTGTTTTTTAAAATCTAGTGCTCATACTGGTGCACATTTTCAAGAACCCGGTGCTCGTACTGGGGCATTTTTGAAACCCAGTGTTCGTACTGGTGTGCACTTTCGAAAACCCACTACTTGTACTGGTGTGCATTTTCGAAACCCAGTGCCCGTACTGGTGTGCATTTTTGAAAACCCAGTGCTCGTACTGGTGTGCATTTTCGAAACTCAGCGCTCGTACTGGGGCATTTTTCAAAATCCAGGGCTCGCACTAGTATTTTTTTCAAAACTCAGTGCTCGTACTGGTACATTTTCAAAATCCAGTGCTCTTACTGGTACAACTAGCGCTCGTGCTAGTGTTTGGCTGACTGATCAGTTAGCTCTCCAGGTTCAATGTTTGTACTAACCGTTCATCAACATTCAAGCTCTAAATCTAAATCGCGACCTTCGGGTCATCATTTTATCAAGAATTCAATCTTTTTCTCTTGCGAAGGACCTTCTTTTGGGAGAGTTCGAGGGAGCTCGTTCCTTTCGCATGCAACCATCTTTCGTTCGTAAGAACCCTTTTCTAGGAAGAGTTTGAAGGGACTCATTTTCTTCGCGAACAGTTTGCAAAACAACAACCAACTTTACACAAAGGACCCCTTTTCTGGGGAGAGCTTCGACGGAAGCCCGTTTCCTTTTGTGGCCCCCGATTTTTCTCATCTTTGGCCAACCCCTTCACATGGGACCTTCTTCTCAGGAGAGTGTGATGGACTCGTTCCTCGGTGATACTTTTTCAGCTTTGTTTTCGGTCGCCTTTCCATAAGAGAAGCCTAGAGATAGGAAGTTTTGACTAAAACTTATTTTCTCTTCGAAAGTTTTGTTTTGCAAACACCTTCTCTTTAGGGAAGAGAGGAGTATTTCCAACTTCCCATTCAGGTAAGGGCTAAGCCTTAGTCTCTCTTTTTGAGAAAAAAGAGAGGAGAATTTTGTCATGGATGTGTCAATTGAGTGTCAAGCAATTACTTTCATCAAAGATTTCAAGAATACTTTGCCAATTTGCTATAAAAAACCATTGTTGATCTCAAAGCTTTTATTACACAAAGAATTACCTCAAACTACCTTTAGTATTATTTTCAAAAGAGCGAGACTTTTGCGAAATAAGAACATAATTCAAGCTCTTTCTGTTGGTCAACCAAGAGGATGAAGAAAATCTTAGATATGATCGGCAAAGGAAAATTCAATGATGTTGAAAAGCCACAAGTGAACTGATATTGTTCATAGCTATGGCACATTCTTAAAGATCATTCCTTTTAGCAATAAGATAGTGGAAATATTCTGGGCGATAAAAGAATCTACCCAATCCATATCTAAGCTGCAATCAAATATCCGTAAAAGGGATCTCTAAATTGTCATCAAGATAAAGACGAATATGCAAGCTAGACCCCCGGGGCCAAAGAAGATTTGGATCATCTTCCAGATGAAGGAGTTTGTGACGGATCCTTCCAAGGAATGTTCAGATCACCGTCAAAATGAAGGCGACTGCGATGAACCTCCCGACAAACCCTAAAAGATATTTAATTTTTGCTATCATCTCGAGATTTTTGACCAATAAAGCCAACGTCATCAGTATAATTCCTGAGAAAAAGAAGGATTGACGCATCTTCAAGATGAAGGAGTTTGTGACGTACCCTTCCCCGAAAAAAGAGAGAAAAGTAAGGACATCTCCAAAATGAAGGATGATGTAATAAGCTCCTTCCAAAAGCCCAAGAAAGCTCCATGGTTCAAAAGAGTGCAAAACAATCATCATGGGAAAAGTCCTAGGATATCAAACTATCCGAAACTGCCGGGAGTCATTTTTATCTACGTGAAATTCTTCAATCAATATCTTTCCACTCAATTGCTTTTATGAAGCTAAGAATATTTCCTCTCTTTTCATATCAAGGAAATTGATATCTCCATTGAAGAAACTCAACAACAACAAATTTGAGTTTGATTCTTGATTCTACAGAGTTAGCCCCATTGGAGTTAATACTCTAGGTAGAAAGAGGTGATATTTTCACACATAAGCACAATTCAATCATTCTGAATCAACTACAATTTTTTTTCGGCATCTTATTGGCAATATTTTATTGTTATCTCAACATGAAGCAAGAACTTGACATTCATTTTGACGTATCTTGACATCATCCCTCATTGGGATTGAAAAGTTCTTCCCTTCTGTTTGATCTGAGTCTCTCGGATCTGCACACTTCCATGTGTTCCCCACTGTCCCGCCATAGACAGTTCCCGCTCAGGATAAGGGTTAAACCTGAACTTTCTTCAAAAGGTTTGTTATTGTCAAAAGCTATTTCAGTCTCAGCAATGAGGCACCCCCCTTATCAACCCCTTTTCAAGCTTTAAGGACCCCCATTTTTCATCCTTTTACAAACCCCTCTTGGACTTGTTGTGCGAAGTCTAGAGGTCCCATCATAGTTTTCTCGCTCTTCAAGGATTCTGTATCCATTCAGGCTAAGGATTAAACCTGTTACCTCGGTCCTCGAGGTATCTCCCAAACCTTCTGCGAGAGGTCGTCTGTTTTTAAAAAGCTGATTTAGTCTCAGCAATGAGGCGCCCAAGATCATCCATTTTCCAAGCTTTAGGGAACCCCATTTTTCTCTTCTCGCAAACCCCTTCCGGATTTGTTCGTCCAAATTCCGAAGGTCCCATCATAGTTTTCTCGCTCTTCAAGGATTTTGTATTCATTCAGGCTAAGGATCAAACCTGTTACCTCGCTTCTCGAGGTATCTCCCAAACCTTTTGCGAGAGGTCGTCCGTTTTTAAAAAGTTGATTTAGTCTCATCAATGAGGCGCCCAAGATCATCCCTTTTCCAAGCTTTAGGGAACCCCATTTTTCTCTTCTCGCAAACCCCTTCCGGATTTGTTCGTCCAAATTCTGAAGGTCCTATCACAGTTTTCTCGCTCTTCAAGGATTTTGTATCCATTCTGGCTAAGGATTAAACCTGTTACCTTGCTCCTCGAGCTATCACCCAAGCTTTCTGCGAGAAGTCATCTGTTTCTAAAAGTTGATTTAGTCTCAGCAATAAGACGCCTCAGATCATCCCTTTTCCAAGCTTTAGGGAACCCCATTTTTCTCTTATCGCAAACCCCTTTTGGATTTGTTCATCCAAATTCCGAAGGTCCCATCACAGTTTCCTCGCTCTTCAAGGATTCTGTCAGGCTAAGGATTAAACATGTTACCTCGCTCCTCGAGGTATCACCCAAGTTTTCTGCGAGAGGTCGTCTGTTTTTAAAAGCTGATTTAGTCTCAGCAATGAGACGCCCTAGATCATCCATTTTCCAAGCTTTAGGGAACCCCATTTTTCTCTTCTCGCAAACCCCTTCCGGATTTTTTCATCCAAATTCCGAAGGTCCCATCATGGTTTCTTCACCCGAGGATTTTGTATGGTCGCCCCTTTCAAGTTAAGGGTTAAGCCTGAACATCGCTCCACGAGGTACTTTCCATTCAAGTTAGGGTTAAACCTGAGTCTCGTTTCGACTAGATATCCTTTCTAGTCCCACCACGATTTCTTCATTTGAGGATCCCGTACGGTCCCCCACTCACGTCAAGGGTTAAACCTGAATCTCGTTCTGACGATGTGTTTCTTTCTGTCCCATTACAGTTTCTTTGTTTGAGGATTCTGTATAGTCGCCCTTTTCAAGTTAAGGGTTAAGCCTGAACCTCGCTCCATGAGGTATCTTCTGTTCAGGTTTGGGTTAAACTTGAGCCTCGTTTGCCGAGGCAATCCTCCTAACCCCATTTTTTTTCTCCTTTCGCAAAACCTTTCGGATTTGTTTATCCAATTTCGGAGGTCCCATCATGGTCTCTTCATTTCAAGGATTTTGTATGGTCATCCCACTCGAGTTAAGGGATAAACCCGTTTGTCTTATGTTTCCATGAGGTATCTTCCTTTTTAGGTTTGGGTAAAACCTGAGCCTCGTTTTGACGAGATTCCTCGTTTCAACGAGGTGTGTTCTCTCAGTCCCATCAAGGTCTTCCTCATCAAAGAAATTCATATCTTTCATATCCACCCAGGAAAGGATCATACTTGAATTTCATCTCACAAGGCATTTTTCTCAAAAATGTCCCATCAAGGTCTACTCATATTCCTTTCCTCATCCAAGTTATCTTGAGATATCTTCGTCCCATCCAGGTTAAGGGCTAAACCTGAATCATTTCAAAAGTTGATCTTGTCTCACCCACGAGACATGATAAAAATCCTTATTTTTCACCATTTCGGGACCTTCGCTCAAAGTCCCATCATGATTTCTTCATTTCTATTATTCAGTCATATCATTTTCGAGGATTTTGTCCCCCCAGAACCATTCAGGATAAGGTGTTAAGCCTGAGAAATCATGTCTTTCCAAATAAATTCTTCCACACCCAGTTTAGATCTGTTGACTGGGACATTTTTTAAAATTTGGAGTGTTTTCTTTGCCACTAAGCTCGGCTTTCAATCGCCTTAGTAGCAAAGAGGGGCATCTGTGAACACCCCAAATTTTTCAAAATTTTGTAAAATTTCTGATGTCTTCTTTATAATCGTTGTAATTTTGAAAAGATTTTTATATGTAAAACATGTGAAAACCAGACATCAAAAAATAAAAACCGGTTCTCACTAGTGGATGAGACCAGGTCGAACTCAGAGAACGGGAATATTTTGTATTCAAACACACAAATCTAAACTAATCTTTATTGCCATATTATTAAAATGTAAAATGTTCGAGCAAAGTAAAAACAACTATCTATTACAATAAATGAATACCCTTCGCAGAGGGCGTAAAGTGCAATATTTACAAACCCAATTAAATTCCTAATTCTAAAAATAAAAGCAAAAATCTTCTACTCGTGCGCTTCCGTGTCACGTATGTGCTTCAGCTCCACTCCTGTGCGATCCTGCACAAATCACAAGAACACGAGCAGTACAAGAGATAGAAGGAAAAACTATACTAAACACAGTTTATGCTAATTCAATGCTAAAACAAAACAGGAATTGTGATAAGTAAAATGCAGATGGACAATACTAAAATGCAGAAAATAGACACTACAAATTACGAATAGAATGCTAAGGGAGTTACAAAATGATGAAGGTAAAATACTAGACTTGTTATATGCTATTTGAGATTGTTTCGGATCAACTGACGTGGAGTGGAGCGAAAGGCATATGCATGCCTATATGACATTGCAGCATAAACATGAATTTGTTGATTCAATGTTACCGCAGCTACATAGCAGATTAAGATGAAGCAATATCAACGTTGAAGATTGGATTTGAACAGGTAGCAGAGCATTAAAGATGATGCTATTCACAGAAGCATATGCAAATGATATTCATGTTCCAGTTGCTATGCTAAGCAGATGAACGTGATGCAAATATGATGGACAAAAATCAGCTACTGTAAAAACAAGTCACTGAGAATCTGTAAAAACAGAGAATCAACTAATGGAATTATTAACAGTAACTGTTGTAAAAGCAGCTACTCTACTCAACAAAAATCAGATCCAATGCCATGCTTCCTTGCATAGGTAATGTGCTTAGATACATAGTGTTGGTGCGGAGAATCATTAAATGCCTAAAGTGTAATCGATGCAGATGCTACTCAATCTGATCCAACACAGTAGATGCTTCACCGTTGAAGTATGTGATAATGTTTATAGATGCTGTAATGAGCGGATCTGAGAAGATAATCAACGCAATTGACACAACACAACAAACACCTTATGCATCCAATGATCAAATGAACTTCAGCCGATCACACTTTGCTAGGCATTGGATGGGCCAAACCACATCAAATCGGATTTCTGTTGGATCGTTAAAGAGGAACCATAGCAGATCGAACTCTGATGTTAAGATAAACAGCCGATCGATATTTTTTTATGATGGACCGATATACACTAGATCGGCTCACAGTAGAGCACAAAATTCCTGTGAATAAACTTTGCTGGTGAATTCACAATGCTTAGATTCAACTTTCCTACTGCTTCAGACTCAATTCAACGAAAACAAATTATATCAGATGATCTCAATTACAATTTTATTAACTAATGATCTACATTCAGACTGGAATTTGAATCAACGTGGACAATCAAAGCAAAAATGCTTACAGTGAACTCAAAACGAAATTACAGGATTAAAGAAACAAGGACAGGAAACCAAAGATGCAGAAATCAATAGCTGAGTTACATTTTCTTTTCTTAAAAGAGATTCACTAATCTAAAACACGATTAGACAGACAAAAGAAGAGGAGAAAAGGGACTTACCGTGAAACGGAGGGGTTAGAGGAGAGGTGGACTCCTCCCGTACACCGTCGCCGTTGAAGAAGCACCTCCACCGGAAAAGAGAAGAGAGAAATAGGGAGAAGGGGAAGGAAGGGTTAGAAGAGGTGAAGGGGAAGGGTTAGGAAAGAGGGAGAGATGCACAGAAGAAGACGCCTTATTTTTTCTGATTTTGGGTTTTTAAAAGAATTCAAACCGGTTGACCGATTTGTTTTCAATATTTTTCTTGGTTTTAAAAAAACCCAAACCGGTTAAAGCGGTTTGTTATTATATTTTTTTCAGTTTTTTAGTTTTCAAAAATCACAAACCGTGTAATGGTTTGTTTAAAAAAAAAAACAAACTATTTAAAAGAGTTTTTTTTTATTTACTAAAAACCTCAAACTAACTAAACTACTCTAATCTAAAGATTATTTAAAAAATTATTTACACTAACCTCATTTCAAAATATATCTAACTCGATTTTTAACTCTAATTTTTATTTTATTTTTCTTATTATTATTTTTTTTATTGAAAACTAAAACTAAAACTACTATGTTAATATCAAACATCAAAATATGTACTAAAATATACAAATAAAGCTATTTTTTATACATTTTCTGTTTTGAAATCATTTTAGCTCATTTAACGAAAACTAGCATAAACTTGGGTTTTTAAAATATTTTTTTCATAAAATCATGCATATTTTAATGTTAATTCTCCTTGAAATATATGCATGATCAAATACCCCCATGCTTATGTTTTGCTAGTCCTCGAGCAAACTAGACAAATGCATGAAATGAAAACTATCACCTAACTCACTTTCGTAGAAATCACGGTTGCATTTAGCTCATGCAACAAGCCCTTTCAACCCCTGGGTTACCCCAGTGGACGAGTAAGGTCTCGTGAGGGTTTGCAGTGATGCTACCCACAAACATCTCTGTCATGTATGCAAAATATTACACATCCTCATAAGTAGTAGATAATCAAAGACTTTATTTTCACAAATATTTCCTGTTATTTCAAAATCATAATATAATTAGAGTCTTTTATATACCACCATAGAAAAAGAATTTTTTCACTTTTCTAAATATCACAATTATTTATGTTTTATTCTTAGAAAATCCAATAAAAACATATTATTATTTACTTATCCTCACTCATATGTTTTCTACACAGGTTTTCTCAATCACACTTCTAAGCACTGAACTTTTCTTTCTTTTTAAGCTCTTTTCTTCATTTTTCATTTTTCACGCTTTTTCTTTTTGTGTATTCATTCCTCTCTTATAGCTTGCGTGTGGTCTGCTTTTATGCCTTGTGCAATGTCAATATCTTCTATACTTTTTCAATGTATACCAAAAGATATCAACTAAGATATAAAAGTGACTTCCTTCATTCACCCTTGCAACGTGAGAGTCAAACATTTCAACTTGTATCTGTTCTCAGCTACTTAGGATCACAAAGTTTTCCACTCTCCTTTTCAAAATGGAATTAAAAGTTTCAACTTACATCTAAGTTCCATCTACTAAGGATTGTGGAATTATCCAAACAACCTAACACATGCTCTTTTTCACTTTTTGAGCTCATTTTTACGCTTTTGTTCATTTGCTTAGTTTTTCAAAAATAAAACTATGCATATTCATATTTATGATTCAAAATAAACTCTAACATGTATCTATTATCATTTCTTCGAAATCCGCATAAACAACCATAATTTTTAGATCCATGTCAGAAATTTTTTTCGTGGGGCTTAAAAATCCTCTAAAAATATCAGATTTGAAATAACATTCATATAAGTTCAAACTCTTTCTTTAAAAATCTACTTTTCATGAGAGATGTGTAAACATGTGCAAGAACGTGAACAGAAATATTCAAGGTGTGCAAACTACACCCTCCCCCATGCTTGAATGACACTGTCCCAGTGGCACTCCCCCATGCTTATATGAAACTGCATGAATGCACATGAGAGGAAATAAATGAGGGAAAAGAGTAGAATGACCTGACATGAATTAAAAATACACGTTCTATAAATGTAATGAATGCAATGTATACATGACATGACATGAAAACCATGAATGAAACAAAAAGAACATGAAAAACTCATGAATAAAATGAAAAAGAAAAAAAAACAAAATAAAATCTATAAATTCTAATCAAATCTAATAATATACATGATATGGGTTGCCTCCCATAAAGCGCTAAGTTTCATGTCCCCAGCCAGACGGATCTCTGGAAAAATCCTTCATCGTCCATGAGATCAATGGACATAAAGTCAGGCTCAACCGGGCTCTATGTAGAAAAGAGTGTCATCTGTGACACTACGCACTGTGTTTCCATCCCTTCTACCTCTAAATGTAGTATCATGGCTCTCTCGACATGAAGAACGGAGATTAGTCTCATCTAAGAGACTGGTTAGGAAATGAGAGTCTAGGACCGACCGACTATCAATGAATGCAACTTCAGACAAGTGGTGAATAGGATCTAGCTTGACTTGGTCAAGCACCTTCTGCATCTGTACCTCTTGCTTACTGAAAAGAATAGGCGATCCTAAAGGCTGAGCAAATGGGGCTTTATGAATATATGATGACTGTAACAACTGAGGGCCTTGCCCCTTCTGCTGAGGTATCATGAAAATCGACTTGTCAGTAGAAGTGATATGGGGCTAATAAGTCGATTCTTGAATGGGATGATACGCCTTCCCGCTTTGAAGGGATGTATCAGATTTGACTTGCACAGGGTGTGAATCTGTGGGTTGCAAGTCAAATGACATGGACTCCTCTCCCTTGAATGTGACAACAGACTGACTATGAAGGTTCCCCTGGCTTTGCCTACTGAAGGTCCTAATCAACTGTCCCATTTGAATCTCTAGCTTGGCTATTGACTGCGTATGGGAGCTCAGAACAGGTAATATCCTATCTTGGAAAGATTGACTAGGTGAAGGCTCATGAGAATGGGGTTGAGTATAAGCAGGTTGTGCTGGGGGATGAACCTGTGGAAAAATGGGATGCTAGTAACCTTGTGAAGGGTTACTGGGCCTATACTGTGTCTGGGAGGGCTGATGGGATAGGGAAATAGACTGGTTTCGCCAACCTGGGTTATATGATGGTGCAAATAAATCAGGCATGGGTTTAGCGAAACCTTAGGCAACATTCACCTGCTCCTGAACGAATTCAAGATATAATGGCGCTGCCGGACAATCTGAAACACAATGTGCAGGGCTAGCACACTCTTTCTATGGGACTTCTCGAAGAATTGGCTAGGAATTGATCTAACTTCCTACTCAACTGGTCGACCTTGGTACGCAAATCTAACTCGGACCCTACTTCAGAAATCCCTATTTTCCTAGGACCACTGCGCAGAGATGTAGTCCTATCGAGCCATGAAGACAAGGTATGATGCATCGTGTTTTCACTCAAAGTCTCGAATAGAGACCACGCCTCGTCCTCACTCTTGAGCATAAAAATGCCCCCACAAGACGAATCAACCATTTGACGATGCTTCTCAGTAAGCCCGTCATAAAAATACTGCACCAACTGCCAACGAGGCACCTGGTGATGGGGACACTTGCGGAGAAGATCTTTCAATCTCTCCCAAGACTCGGGAAACTGTTCTCCCTCAATTTGAGAAAAACTGGTTATAGCTTTACGAAACTGATTCGTTTTACCAATTGGGAAGTACTTTTTGAGGAATTTGCTGCATTCCTTCCCAAGTAGTAATATGAACCGTCTCAAGAGATTTTAGCCAGTGCTTGGCTTTATCTTTGAGAGAGAACGGAAACAAAGTCAACTGCTTAGCGTCGTCTACAAAATTATTGATTCGCACAGTCGAGCAAATCTCAAGGAATTTGTCGAGATGACGATATGGGTCCTCATTGCTAAGGCCATAAAATGAAGGTAATATTTAAATCACACTGGCCTTAATCTCAAAATGGCTTGCTCCTACATCAGGTCTCGTGATGCAGGAGGCGGGAGTATACGTATTTGGCATGAAGTACTCCCTCAAAGGATGGATCAAATGATGATCGTCAGCCATTGCGTACACCTTGGAGTAGACCGGTGTAGCACACGTCCTAACTTTGGGTTTTCTACCTAACTAACGCACTAAGCGGCCAAACCACTCAAACCACAAAGCGAGTAAACTAAAAACAACAAAAACTAAACAAACACCACGCAGTTACACATAACAAAGATGATGCAAAAGAAATATGAAATCTATGTGTACGTTACCAATCGTACACAGTCACCTCCAAGGGGATCCTAGTAGGTAGGCTGTGTAGAAACGTAAGCTCGTCTCTACGATATGCACATACGTGGTTCTAAACCTAAATGCAACAAACACTAGGCAATAGAGTGAATACTAATATTACGCCGTTCCTCGACAACGACGCCAAAAATTTGATGTCTTCTTTATAATCGTTGTAATTTTGAAAAGATTTTTATATGTAAAACATGTGAAAACCAGACATCAAATAATAAAAACCGGTTCTCACTAGTGGATGAGACCGGGTCGAACTCAGGGAACAAAAATATTTTGTATTCAAACACACAAATCTAAACTAATCTTTATTGCTGTATTATTAAAATGTAAAATGTTCGAGTAAAGTAAAAACAACTATCTATTACAACAAATGAATACCCTTCGCAGAGGGCGTAAAGTGCAATATTTACAAACCTAATTAAATTCCTAATTCTAAAAATAAAAGCAAAAATCTTCTACTCGTGCGCTTCCGTGTCACGTATGTGCTTCAGCTCCACTCCTGTGCGATCCTGCACAAATCACAAGAACACGAGTAGTACAAGAGATAGAAGGAAAAACTATACTAAACACAGTTTATGCTAATTCAATGCTAAAACAAAACAGGAATTGTGATAAGTAAAATGCAGATGGAAAATACTAAAATGCAGAAAATAGACATTACAAATTACGAATAAAATGCTAAGGGAGTTACAAAATGATGAAGGTAAAATACTAGACTTGTTATATGCTATTTGAGATTGTTTCGGATCAACTGACGTGGAGTGGAGCGAAAGGCATATGCATGCCTATATGACATTGCAGCATAAACATGAATTTGCTGATTCAATGTTACCACAGCTACATAGCAGATTAAGATGACGCAATATCAACGTTGAAGATTGGATTTGAATAGGTAGCAGAGCATTAAAGATGATGCTATTCACAGAAGCATATGCAAATGATATTCATGTTCCAGTTGCTATGCTAAGCAGAAGAACGTGATGCAAATATGATGGACAAAAATCAGCTGCTGTAAAAACAAGTCACTGAGAATCTGTAAAAACAGAGAATCTACTAATGGAATTATTAACAGTAACTGCTGTAAAAGCAGCTACTCTACTGAACAAAAATCAGATCCAATGCCATGCTTCCTTGCATAGGTAATGTGCTCAAACACAGTGTTGGTGTAGAGAATCATTAAATGCCTAAAGTGTAATCGATGCAGATGCTACTCAATCTGATCCAACACAGTAGATGCTTCACCGTTGAAGTATGTGATAATGTTTATAGATGCTGTAATGAGCGGATCTGAGAAGATAATCAACGCAATTGACACAACACAACAAACACCTTATGCATCCAATGATCAAATGAACTTCAGCCAATCACACTTTGCTAGGCATTGGATGGGCCAAACCACATCAGATCGGATTTCTGTTGGATCGTTAAAGAGGAACCACAGCAGATCGAACTCTGATGTTCAGATAAACAGCCGATCGATATTTTTTTATGATGGACCGATATACACTAGATCGGCTCACAGTAGAGCACAAAATTCCTGTGAATAAACTTTGTTGGTGAATTCACAATGCTTAGATTCAACTTTCCTGCTGCTTCAGACTCAATTCAACGAAAACAAATTATATCAGATGATCTCAATTACAATTTTATTAACTAATGATCTACATTTAGACTGGAATTTGAATCAACATGGACAATCAAAGCAAAAATGCTTATAGTGAACTCAAAACGAAATTACAGGATTAAAGAAACAAGGACAGGAAACCGAAGATGCAGAAATCAATAGCTGAGTTACATTTTCTTTTCTTAAAAGAGATTCACTAATCTAAAACACGATTAGATAGACAAGAGAAGAGGAGAAAAGGGACTTACCATGAAACAGAGGGGTTAGAGGAGAGGTGGACTCCTCCTGTACACCGTCACCGTTGAAGAAGCACCTCCACCGGAAAAGAGAAGAGAGAAATAGAGAGAAGGGGAAGGAAGGGTTAGAAGAGGTGAAGGGGAAGGGTTAGGAAAGAGGGAGAGATGCACAGAAGAAGACGCCTTATTTTTTCTGATTTTGGGTTTTTAAAAGAATTCAAACCGGTTGACCGATTTGTTTTCAATATTTTTCTTGGTTTTAAAAAAACCCAAACCGGTTAAAGCGGTTTGTTATTATATTTTTTTCAGTTTTTTAGTTTTCAAAAATCACAAACCGTGTAATGGTTTGTTTAAAAAAAAAAACAAACTATTTAAAAGAGTTTTTTTTTATTTACTAAAAACCTCAAACTAACTAAACTACTCTAATATAAAGATTATTTAAAAAAATATTTACACTAACCTCATTTCAAAATATATCTAACTCTATTTTTAACTTTAATTTTTATTTTATTATTATTATTATTATTTTTATTGAAAACTAAAACTAAAACTACTATGTTAATATCAAACATCAAAATATGTACTAAAATATACAAATAAAGCTATTTTTCATACATTTTCTGTTTTGAAATCATTTTAGCTCATTTAACGAAAACTAGCGTAAACTTGGGTTTTTAAAATATTTTTTTCATAAATCATGCATATTTTAATGTTAATTCTCTTTGAAATATATGCATGATCAATTTCCCTCTTGGTCTCTGACCTTATCTTTTTGAATAAATTGAGTCATTTTTAATCCAAATTCCAGTTATTTCTCAGATTCACTGGAATCCAAATTCATGTTATATATCTGACTCAATTTCAGATTCGGATACAGTGCTAGAATTCCAATCTGAGCCTCGTTATCCAATTTTCAAAACCATTTTTACAAAAATACCAAAATAATTTCTGAAAGGCTCAGACAGTCCATTTGGTATCCATTTGGATCCACTTACTCTGCGTTTCTCGATTCGAGGTTCAAAACTCGAATATTTCCTCAAAATCAGGATCCAAATCCGTTTTCTGAAGAAATCGAACTTGAATTCTTAGAAAACCTCTCTTTCGTAAATATTTCTCAAAAATACAAAAAAAAAAAAATAGTTGTAAACCCCTTTATTTCCCTTCAGTTTTTAGAGTTTTATTTCAAAAACACAAAAAAAATACAGAAAAAGAAAAAAACAAATCGGTTTTAGGAACCTCCTTTTTATAAGCCTCTTTTAGCTTAAAGAGCCCTTTTCAGAAAAATCTTTTGAAAACAACCATCATTTTGAAAAAATCTTCTTTTAAATTCTTTATTTTTAAAATTCTCCTTTATATTTTGTTTAACTTAGATTTTAAGCCCTTCAAAATCATAAAAATGTTTTTTTTTTAAGAAAGGTCGCCCGATGCTACCTCAGCCTTAAGACCCTCCAGAAAAATGGGAAGAAAAGGAGGAGGAAACAGAGGAAGAAAAGGAGGAGGAAACAGAGGAATAAAAATAGGAGGAAAAGAAGGAAGAAAAAGAGCAGAAAAGAAGGAGAAAGAAGGATAAGAAGAGAAAGGAGGAAATGAGGAGGACATTCAGCGATTGGTGGTTAGCTCTCTCTCTCTCTCATCTCTCCTCTTCATTTGGAGTTTACGAAATTTGGAGAAGTTTTCAGCCTTCTCTCTCAGACCCCTTCAGCCAAGGTGAGTATTCCTCTTCTATTCCCTTAAAATTTCTTGGCATAGCATAATTAATAGATTAGAATCTGAGTTTTCATCTTCCTATTTGGTGCATTTTAACCTCAGTTTGACATATTTTGATTGAGCCAAAAGAATTGAAGTGATTTGATTTTTTAGATCAAATCCTTCTTTCAAATAGGCTGCAACAAGTTAGATTTGTGCCTCAGCCATTTTGGTTTTTTTTTAATACATTTTTTTTGTCTTAATTTTTCATCATTCATGCATTCATTCATGTTTTAAGGCATTTGATTTCATGTTTAAACATCTACGCATGTGCAGTTTGCTTTCATCATGTTCAGTTGTTTTCTAGATTGTACTTTGAACTTTGATGCATTGTAGATCTATCAATTTGTATGTAATCAGAGCTCATTTCAATTTGAATTTTTTACTGCAACTTCATGTATATGTCTTCATGCTCTCCACCAAAAATCAGATCATTTTGAGTTTGTTTGACCCACTTTAAAAATCAAGATTCAGAACCTGTTATTTTGCACTGTCAAGATTTTAGGAGAATCAAGACTAATTTGCAGGGAGGATTTCTCCCTAACCAAAGATGATCTTTTCAATTCGTAAAAAGGGGTGTTTTTTAAATTGAGTCTAGTTTATTCATGCCAAATTTCAAAAATTTTTATAGTGTTTTCATACCTATTTTGGGTCGAAAACCACAACCCTGTCACCCTGTGTCATTTTAGTGCCTCAAAGTTTGATCCATTTTGTCAGACTTTTATTTCACTAATGGGAGATCATTTTTCAATTCTGTAAAATGGGTTCTTTTCGTTTAAATGTCTAGTTCATCACTGTAAATTCTCAAAAAATTTCATGGTCAATTATTTTTTTATTTTCATTAAATACCAGAACCCTGTATCCAGATTTTGCACATGTTCTGATTTTGGCCCCCATATCATGACTGTTGTAGCACTCCTTCAACAAATCGCTATTTGATTGGCAATATTCTTTAGCAAATCATTGTTATGATTTTTTGGGTCTCTAATGAGTCTCTACTATAATTTGTAGTATTTTCGGGTCTCCAACGACCCATACAAGGATTTATAGTGTTGTCTAGTCTTTTAACTACGATTTGTAGTGTTTTCGGGTCTCCAACGACCCCTACAATGATTTATATTATTGTCCAATCTTTTAACTACAATTTGTAGTGTTTCTGGGTCTCCAATGAGACCCACAGCGATTTATAGTGTTGTTGGACTTCACTATAGTGATTTGTAGTGTTTTTTGCAAAACACTATAGCGATTTGTGATACAAATCGCTGTAAATCGCTACTCGAATTAGGACCAACTTGTCTGGGTCATATCTCCCTAACTAGAGATCGAATTTCAAATCCGTAAAAAGTGGAGTCTTTGTTATGGAGT
Source organism: Nuphar pumila (assembly GCF_984573655.1). Classification (NCBI taxonomy): domain Eukaryota; kingdom Viridiplantae; phylum Streptophyta; class Magnoliopsida; order Nymphaeales; family Nymphaeaceae; genus Nuphar; species Nuphar pumila. The sequence continues at coordinate 55,522,190 of NC_143258.1, forward strand.
CTAGTTTATCCCTGTAAATATTTTGTGATTTCTATAGTCATTTGATACCCTATTTGGATCTAAAACCAGACCCCTATCAGTCTACCTTATTTGAGCGACACAGATTTTAGTTCATTTTGTAAGAGTCATATCTCCCCAACGGGAGATCATTTTCCAAATTAGTAAAAAGGGTTTTATTTCTATATGTGTCTAGTTTATATATAGAAAATTTCATAACTTTCTATGCTCATTTGATATCTCAAACTTGTTAAAAACCGAGACTGGTTACATAATTTTAAATTCTATAACAGGTCTATTTCCTGTTTGGAAACGGTGACTTCTCGAAGTCGCCATTTTCAAACCAAAATTGATTTTTCAATTCTGTAAATTGGGTTGGTTTCTTGATTGAATTGATAAATTTTTGCCTCAAATTTAGAAGAAATTGAGTCCGTTTAGTTTGTGTAACATCCAGTTTACTGAAACCTGTCTGTTAAAATCCAATTTCTTGTTTCTGAAATTAATGCTCTAATGTTTTGATCATAACTCTAGTTTGAAGAACGATTTTGATATTTTGTAAAAAAGGAATTCTTTCTTGCTGTGTTGTGAATCCATGGGTTCATTTTGAGTTAAAAATAAATCGTTTAAGACTTCCATCCACTCAGAATGCTCTGACAGGTTCACCTGCAAAATCCTGATTTTGCAAAATCTTGTCTTATCTGGATAAGAGAATCCAAATTCGGGCTTTACTCAGATGATTGCTCAGCATTGTCAATTCTACAACATTCATTAGATTATTAAGCATCTTCATGTCATTTTAGAAATTTCTAAGATCATTGATCATTCATTCATTGCATCTTTCAAAACTGACTTTATGAAAAAACATCGCTTTGTTAAAAGGAAGTTAAAATGGGCATTTTATCACTTTTAAATCCAAATTTCCAAACATAACTCCTGTATTTCATAAATTAAAAATGAATTTTATCAAGTTGGAATGCCTTGACTTCATTTCAAACAAGCTTTGGAGTTTATTTGTCTTTATTTCAATCATTTTCAATAGATTTTCATAAAAATCTCAATTTCAAGGTTAAACTCACTTTGAACTGAAGCTTTAAAATGTATTTCTATGTTTTAAAGCCCCAATTTCAAAAATTCAAAACTCCAAAGCACCATTTTCAAATGTTTTTATGAAATCATGCATCATATGTGTTTATTTTGTTTAATTTTCTTTATCTCTAAGGCATAAAAGGCTAATTTTGAATGTATTCTTCAATTTTTCAATAATTGAGGGAAAATCCATAAAAGCCTACACTTATTTCTAACAAGTTTGCTCATTTTGCAGGATTTTCAATTTTTGTTATTTTTTTTTAATCGTTGTATCAATTCAAAGGTTGTAATAAATCAATTAAAGAAAAGTTTACTTTATGCTTAGTTTAGAATGAATGAGCATGTAGTTTAATTTTTCATAATCAATATGTTGCATTTTTATTTTCATTTTCAATAACACTATGGTGAAACACGAATGGCACAAGCACCATTCTAATAAAAGGTGATTAAATCCTAAGTTGACGATTTGCATTTATGGCCATAATCAAAATGTGAACAAAACTTAGGGTTTTCATCTTTTATGGAATAACATTGGGTCCACACTGGATCTCTTTTAAAAAATCATCATGTTTTTCTAAATATTTTCCTCCTTTATCAGTGTTTAATTTAAAATTAACTCAAAACATTTATCAATGGCCATAATCAGGATATATTGAGAATTAATTTTATTTTAAACTCTATAAAGGCACCAAAATGTATCTTATTCTTCAAATGAATTTAAATATGATTATTATATAATACATTTTATGGCCATAGTTAGAAATGTATTATATCTTCAATCTTATTTTAATTCACTTAAAGAATGAAATATGCTTTTCAAAACCTAATTTCAAATTTATTTTAATGCATTCATCATTTAAGATAAAATTGCATCATTATCTTTCAAATTATTCAAGTTATTTTTTTCTAAGTGAGTTTTGAAATAATTTTTTTTCAAAAATAGTCTTCATTTCAAAGTTATCCTTTTTCTAATTTCATTCCCAATTTCATGTAATTTCAATTCCTTATTTTCAAAATTAATTCTCTCTATTCAATTACATTTTTCAAACTTCACTTCTTCAAATTCTTCAATTTTAAGTTTAAAGTTCAATCTTTTGACTTCTAAATTCAATTCTAACTTCTGATTTTCAAATTCAACTTTAAATTTTGAATTCAATTTCAGAATTTGATTTCCAGATCTTCGATTTCAATGCTTTTAAATTCATTTCAAATTCTTGAATTTTAAAATCGTCATCTGACTCGTGACATCTTTTAGTAAATCGCTATTGCGATTTACTGTACCTTTCCATAAATTGTTGTGCGATTGATAATGACTTTTAGCAAATCATCATGTGATTTACGGTGTTGCGATTTATCGCGTTTTTCAGAAAATCATTGTGCGATTTACAATATCTTTCAGAAAATCACTATTGCAATTTACAGTATTCTTCAATAATTTTTAAATCAATTTCTGAACTTTTGGGCCGTTCCCTAAAAGATGTTTCCAAAATTCATTCCCAAAATCACTTGGAAAATCTTAAATTTTCTGAAGCATTTCTAAAAATATGCATTCTTCTCAAGTTCAAAATCATAGCTCAAGCCTGATTCAGTGTGCATTTAGGACTTAGAATAATTACTTAGATAAATTTAGGCGAAGCAAAGGCATGAATTCGATCCTTGGTTCGATTACCTCTGGTAAAGGCGCCAGGAATGGTTGAACCTCGTACCGACGAGCGAATCCCGTCTCTCCATTTTCCCACAAATTTTTCAAAACGGAGGCGAGTGATTTTTTAAAACATTTTTTTGGTCAAATGAGACCTTGCAAAAGGGTTCCTCTCTCTTCTTCATTTTCTTTTCTCTCTTCTTTTCTGTCCTTTATGTCCCCTTCAAAAAGGGAAATAGAGGCTAGAAAGGCAAAGAGAAGTAAAAGAGGAACAAAAGGAAAAATTTTCAATGATCACAGGCCACCACAAATTCCCTCATGTGCCTCTCGGACAACTTCCATGGCTTCATCCTTTTCTAAGCATCTGGCGTACTCAGAACTGAACCCACGATGGTAAAGAGTATTTGCAAGGATGAAATAGCGAGCTGACATGCGTTGGATAACACGTTGCTCTCTTCTTGGCATTTCCGATGGAAATTCACCAGTCTTAATAAAGTTTTTGATGTCTTGATACCAAGGCTTCTCATTTTGAGTGACTTGGTTTACTTGCTCAGTTGCCGATCTCAAAGGAACGACAAAATTCATTGTCTTTAAAAGACAAAATAGAGCCCAGGCAGGCTAGGCCATCGGCTATATGATTGTATTCCCTCTTGACATGATTGAGCTGAAATTCTTCAAAGTTGCCTATGAGAGCTAAGGCAATCTTCTGATAGGGAATAAATTTTGAATCTTTGACTTTTCACTCAACATTAACTTGACTGACAACAAGCAAAGAATCACCAAAGGCATGTACTCTTTTGATGTTGAAATCTTGCAAAATTTTGAGGCATTGTATTAGAGCTTCATATTCGGCCATGTTGTGAGTACATTGAAAGTTGAGTTGGAGAGAATAAGTGATCATCTCCTTGTCGGGAGTGATTAATAAGATCCCAATCCCTATACTAGATATATTCCTGGCTCCATCAAAGAACAAGGTCCAGACTGGAGATTCTTGGATGCTACGGATGCGATCATCGGGAAAATCGTCTTTCGCCTTGATTTCTTCTGTGGCGCCCCAAACCCCGACTTTGGAAAAACTAGGAAATTTCTGTGAATTTTTTTTTTTGAAAGGTTTAAATAGAAACAACGGAAAGCAAGGTGCTGGAAAAACAACAAAGCCGCGAGTCTGGGCGGCCACCACAAGTAAGTGCAACAAAGTAGACAACAGTTTAAAATAAAGTACAACCACCAGTGTAAAAAGGGCATACAGCCCAACAGTTTAAATACTACAAAAATAAGAGTACAAAAAGTCCAAAATAGGGAATACATCCCAATGACACCCACAACCCAAAAACCACCAGGTACAAAAGCTACAAGGTAAGTGTGTGGGTCCTCCGAGCCTCCACCACGTATCATCGCATCCACACTATACCTGTTCGTCACCTACATCCCCATAAAACGGGGTCAGACCTCTTGCGAGGTGGTGAAGAAACAACCACAGGCATAAACATATATCATATAAAAAGGAAAACAATAACAGAACTGACAAGTGTATGTGCTTGTGTCAGGTAAGTGCAAAGTGACAAGTACTAGTCAACAAGCTGGAGTAACAGGGAACAAGTAGCTAAAGCAGCAAACTGAACTGTAACGAGTACTGAGCAGCAAGTAACTAAATTAACAACTAAAGTAACTGTAACATGTACTCAAGCAGTAACAAGTTCTGACAACAAGTAGAGTAACAAAGTAGCGACTGAAACAAGTAAGGTAACTGAAGTAAAGACTATAGGACAAGCAAAGTAACAACTACTGTAAGTCAGCTGTTTGGTTAGTCTTTAAGTTCTTCTGATTACTCCTTCGGGTACGCGAAGGAAACCTCGCATTTTGTGAGACATGCACCCGTCTGTTATTCAATTTACAGTGTGGTTGTAAGACCCACGAATTTTATGAGGAATTACTGTCTGCTTTAAGTTGATATGCTTATATTTCATGTGGTTATGAGGTTTATTCGCGTAATTGACTATGATTGAAGATGCTTTGTGTTTTGGCTTTGTACGCGCGACCCGAAAATCGCATAAATATACTGTGTAACTAAGAAGTGCTTAATTCTGGATGAATTAATCTTTGGAATTTTAAGAGTCAATTTATAATGTATTTTTGTAGTTTGTCCCCAAAATTGGGACCTATACGACATAAAAACCTTGTCAGTGCATGTGAATTACGAGTTTTGCTCTACGATTGGACCCAAATTGTAATATGCTTGTTTTTCGCAAATGAAAGGCAATTTTATTGAAAGACATCAAGAATTTCATATTAATTAAGGTTATACAGAGCACTAAATGATTTATTAAAATTTATTTAATATTTTAATGCATTAATTAAGCATTGTTTTGAAAGCATATTTATAGACGATTTTGGATTTGGACTGGATCAACTAGGAGAGGACCCAAATCCATTGGGCGTCCTCCCTAGAGAACGTTTTTAGTCATGGTTGACCAGCTGGTCAAGGTTTGACAAGTTGGGTGGCGATTTTGAAAGTTTTTGCATGGTTTTTGAAAAGAAGGCCATGATTGACCCTTTGTCTTTTCAAAGACCTTCATGATGGAGCCTAGAGCTCATTATGAGGAGGCGTTTTTCCAATAAAGAAGCATGGGGCTGGCGCCCCATGGCATTTTTGCAAGGTTTTTGAAAGAATTCAAATAACAAAACTCGATTGGGTGAGTAGGGTGGCAGCCAAGGGCACCCCTATGTAATTTCTTCAAGTTTTAAAGGTACTTTTCAATGGCATTCTTGAAAAGCTTTTTAAAAGTTTCATAAGATCAACATGCATTGGATGTGGGCTGGCTATTGGGGGGCGTGGGGCACCCCAGCCGTCGATCACTCCTCTTTAGATCTTAGCCATCCATTTTATTAAACCTACCTATTTAAGTCTTGAAGAGAGAGAAAGAGGCATTCATTTGGACTATTTTTTTGAGGAGTCTCTCTCTCTTCCCCTTCCTTCCCTTCTCCAAAACCGTGAGTGAGAGAAGAGAGTGGTGAGTGTGAGTGAGTTTAGTTGCAGCTCTAGCTGTGGTATCCCTTCCTCCATTCCAAAGCCTTGGAGGTGAGACACTCCTACACAAACCCCATGAAGGTGGATTTCGTTTGAGCATGCTTACATTGCATTTTCTTTTGTTTGTTGCGGAATGTGGTAGTGAGTTGCCATTTGAAATCGTTGGGTTCTTTGTCATTGAAAATGTTTTGGGTTTCAGCATTGAAATCATTTTGGGTTTTACTCATGGCTATCGTTTTTCGTTGCATGCATTGCATTAATCAAAATAGTGGCTTGAGTAGTTGGGTTTATTCCCATTTTCGATTTTTTGAGCTAGTTGCATGCATTTTGAATAGGGTTTCATTTTGAGCAAGTTTTTACACGTTTATGCATTCTTATGAGCTTCCCTTTCATACATCATTATGGGATCGATTGAGCAAGGGTATGGGTGTTCTCATACTTCCATGAACTACTATCACTTGTTTATTTAGAAATCATGGGTTTAAGGGGTGTGTTTGCATGCAATGAGATGGTGTTTTCGATTTAGCATGCTTAAATGTATTTTCGACATGCAATGAAGTATAGGTACCAAGAAATCATTTTTGGTTTGGTTTGTCTTTATTTTCCATTGCACGGCCAATTTATTGGGTTGAATCATGGCAGCCACGGTTCTGCCCTATTATGGCAGCGAACCGTGCTACCAAGGCTTTCACTATTTTTCTTTTTGGCAAGGAGTCCTTGGACTGACCCTTCGTCCAGCAGTCGTGCCGCCGTTCTCGGGTTCGGGCTATGCTGGCCTGGGTTGGTCGAGCTGAGCCCCTTTTCTCCTCTTCAGCCACTCATTTTTTGTTGGGCATCCAGAAATTTCTTGACGCATTTTTTGTGTATGAGTGACCCACAGGCCGACCACGAATGGGTCAGCCTGGGCGTCCTTTTCTTCTTCCTGTGGCTGGTGGAAGCCGTAAGCTGAACCGAGTTCGGTAGGTGGGGCGTTAAGCCTTTTGCTTTTGGGTTTCGTTTCATCCCTTGCCGAAGCCTTGCAGCTGTTAAGCTGCAGCTGGGTGTAGGCAGTAGGCTTGCACCCCACCTCCTTTGGCGCTGGCTGAATGCCAGCTGGGTCTGGACTCACGGTCCAGACCGTGCTGAACGTGAGTGAAAGTGCATTAGGATCGAGGCAACGAACACTAGAGGGGGGGTGAATAGTGCTTTTAAAAATTGTCTGCGGAATATAGAATGATTTTGCAAATCTCAAAGCAAACACACAAAGAACACAAGATTTTATCCTGGTTCGGTCTAACCCGACCTACATCCAATCCCCAAGCAAAACCCGCTTGAGATTTTCACTATCAACCTTGTAAACTACAAGATCACACAGACCATAACTGGTCCCACTTTCAGTAACAACCCTACTGAAATCAAACAACTCCTTTACACCAAGGAGTCCTTCTTTTTACAGAAAAGAAATAACAACTTACAATACAACCTATGAGCCTTCCTTTTGAATGCAAATGAGATGCAATTGGCTTTTGAGGTTGTTGAAAATACTCTACTCACGAATTCACTGTCTCTTAAAGTGATTTGAGTGAAAAACTGAAGTGAAAATATCACGTGAGTGAGAAAACAAATACTTGAATGAATAAGAGTGAAAAGCAATAAGTAAATGATTCAAATCGATTGAATTCTTGTTTCTATTGTTGTTTTTGAGTGTAAAATGCACTCATATTTATAGTTCAAAGATTCCATACGTTGAGAGTATGAAAGGGTGTCAAAACTGTCCATTTCGAATAATCAAAACGTTTGAAAAATGAAAAGACACGCCTTTTTGAAGTTTCAGGAAAACGACAAAATTAATCGACTGAAACATCAGTTAGTCGACTAATAGTTAGTTATTAGTAGACTGACAGTTATCGTTGGTCGACTGATCTGTTAATCGAGCCGTTTGAAAATCTGAACTTTTAAAACTTAGTCGACTTGAGAAAAGTTAGTTGACTGATAATATCATCAGTAGACTGAAAAACCTTTTAGTCGAATGCTGCTAAAATCTTCTGAAAAACAAACATTCTGTTCGGTCGACTGATAAAAAGCATTAGTCGACTGCTGCTAAATTTTCAGAAAACACATGTTCTGTTCAGTCGACTGATAAAACCATTAGTCGACTGCTGCTAATTTTCCAGAAAACAGACATTCTGTCCAGTCGACTGATAAAACCTTTGGTCGACTAATTTGACAAAAATGACTTTTTAGAAAATATGGCGCGAAAGGATTAGTGGACTGGTAAGTCTATTGGTCGACTAATAAACATGAAAATTTAAGAAAAGAGTTTTCTAAAAAGATTTTCATGAGGGTTTTTTTAGAAATTTTTTTCTAAAGACTTTTAAGGTGAAATGCAACCTAAATATGCACTCTAAGTAAGGCTCTTACAAGAATCTAAGACTTTTAATGAATTAAACATTTGCACACTAGTCTTCAAAGATTCTTCATCGAATTCTTCAATTTGTTCAATTTCTTCATAGCCTTAGCTGAAATGCAGTTGATTCCACTTGCTCATCATCAAAACCTTGTACTTGAAGTATCATGTATGGCTTCATTGTCGTAACAATCTCCCCCTTTTTTATGATGACAAACTTAATCAAAGATGAAGCATTTAGATGCATAGATGAAGATTTTACTCCCCCTATCAATATGCTGCAAAACATTAAAAGTTAGCACATTTAAATCACATATTGATTGGTTTGCATTTCCATTCATCATTTCTTCATGCATTTAGAAATACATTCATTCAAAGCTTTCTTTTTCTTTTATTTTTGCATTTCTCATGCAAGATCTCCTGCAATGTAATTGCTATCATCTTTTTCTCCCCCTTTGTCAGAATAAAAAAGAGTAAGGGCAAAAATAGCATAAGCAAAATAGAGATACAAGTTTAAAATATTACAACCCATAGAGTATGAAAGTTCAGACAACAAAGATTAGAAAAGTGAGTTAAGCAAATCCTTGATTAAAGTAATCTCTTTCTGAATCGAAGATAGTTGTTAAGTCACATCTTCACAAAAAGTATGTTGATGTAGCTCTAAAGCTTCCAGTCTCTGCATAACTTCATCATGGTCTTGACTTGTCGAAAATTTATTTCTTTTTGCATGAGATGAAGGTGTCGCAGAAGGTGAAGGTTCAGAAATTGATGGTTCATTAGGATCAGATGGTTCAGTTTGATCAACATTTAAAGGAAGCAGATATTTAATTTTCATTCTTTTAAAAATTGTTTGATCAAAGAATTCTTTTTGCTCAATGTATTTTTAATTTGTTAAAGGAACTTTGAAATGTCTAAAAATACAGGTTAAAAGACAACCATAAGGAAGAAATGGTTTTTGTTTCCACAAATTTGTAAAATACACATTGGCACAGTTGACAGAAATATTTCCAAATAAAACATAAAGAGTCGTAGATAGATCTGTGGAATAATAATCAAAAGAACCAGTTTTGGGTAGAACATTGTGGGCAAGGATTCGTCCAGCAATGCGTGCACGAGTTTGAAGATTAGTATTTTTTAAAAAAGGGCAGTGAGGTGCTCCTGGAAGAAGAATTTGTTCAAAAACTCTTTCATCATTCAATTCAATAGTGTTGAAAAAGAGTGTCTGAAGGTGGAATTTCAAGAATATCTCCAAGTAATTTCGAATCAAACTCGATTTCAACATCACGAACAAGAGAGAACAAAACTCCAGTTTCATTATTCATTTGTAAATTCATGTAAAACAAGTAAATAAGAAACAGATAGTGAAGGGTATCTGCACAAGCATCAAAAAGATGTGAAATTCCAGAAAATAATTCTCTTATATTGTAACGAGAAAATAAGTGAAATAGAACATTTCAGCCTGGTAAAATAGGTAGTGCAGAAATTGATCCAAAAGTATCATAGAGAAGAGGATTGCGAAGCAATCTTAGTGAAAAACCATGTCTTGAAGTAGGTGTAGGAGGAGGAGAACCCAAACCTTTTGCAGATACAGACTTCGTACGAGGCATGGTTAAAATAGAGTTACTAAAAACAATGACGGCTTCCAAATGATTTCCGGCAGAAGTAGAACGTTGTCCGGCGATGTGAAACAGAACCAGAGGAGGATACAATGGCTGACGACGAGTGAGAAGTCGGCCACAAGGGGATTCCGGCAATGCACTGTCACACAAGAGGGTTCCAGCGTGTTTTGAAGATGCGCCAGTTACTGCAGGAGGATTCCGGCGTTTCAAGATCACGACCAGAAGACTCCGGCGTCTCCTTGTTACGGTAAGAAAATCCCAGCGAAAATGGGATCGAACGGCACTGCGAGGGTTTTTCGGAAGAAAGAGAGGCAAAAGAGAAAGAGGGTTTTCGGTTTTTAAGGGTTTCGTTTTTAAGAAAAATGAAAAGGTACGAAAACGAAGTGAAATGATGCTTATTTTAAAAAGAATGGGTGTTTTAAAAATCCAAGGGGTATCGGGTCCCTTCATTTAAAAATTTTAAAAAATTTTAGTCGACTAAATCTTTATCGGTCGACTAAGAATGTGCGACTCATTCTAAAAATATCATCAGTCGACTAGAAATATATCGGTCGACTAATATGGTGCGATACATTCCAAAATTTAAAACACCAGTCGAATAGAATTTTATCGGTCGACTAATATAGTGCGATTTTGAGATTTTGTTCAAAAATCAGCATTTTTATAAATAAAAAAATGAGCAAATACCTAGTTCTCTCCTAATTCTCATTAAATCTTCATTTTTAAGAGGTTTAGTGAAGATATCGGCATGTTGTTCTTTAGTGGAAATAAAATTTAACGAAATATCTCCTTTTAACACATGATCTCTTAAAAAATGATGTCTAACTTCAATATGCTTAGTTCTTGAGTGCTAAATAGGATTTTTCGAAAGATTTATAGCACTAGTGTTATCACAATAAATAGTTGTTGTGGAGTAATTCAAACCGAAATCTTTTAAGGTTTGTTTCATCCATAGTACTTGTGAACATGCTAAACTAGCCGCTATATATTCTGCTTCAGTTGTTGAGAGTGATACTGAATTTTGCTTTTTACTAAACCAAGAGACTAAGGAATTTCCTAAGAAATGACAAGTTCCACTAGTACTCTTGCGATCAGATTTACTTCCTGCAAAATCTGCATCACTATATGAAACCAAATCAAAGGAAGATGATTTTGGGTAAAACAAACCGAAATCTGAAGTATCTTTCAAATAACGAAGAATTTGTTTTACTGCAGTTAAATGAGATTCCTTTGGATTAGCTTGAAATCTTGCACACATACAAACACTAAACATAATATCAGGTCAACTAGCAGTTAAGTATAATAGAGATCCGATCATACCTCTGTAGAGCTTAGTATCTACACTTTTACCATTTTCATCTTTATCAAGAGAAGTAGTTGTACTCATAGGATTCCTTCTTGATTTCGATGAGTCCATCCCAAATCTCTTGAGAAGTTCTTTTGTATACTTAGCCTGATTGATGAAGATTCCTTCTTCAGTTTGCTTTATTTGAAGTCCAAGGAAGTAGTTTAATTCGCCCATCAAGCTCATTTCAAACTCTTCCTGCATAGCTTTAGCAAATTCTTTACAGAGAGAATCATTAGTAGAACCAAATATTATGTCATCAACATAAATTTGCACAATAAGAATATCTGAATTAAGATTTTTAATAAATAAAGTGGAGTCTACCCGACCAATGGAAAAACCAGATTGTTCTAGAAAATTTTGTAGTCTTTCATACCACGCTCTTGGTGCTTGTTTGAGTCCATACAAAGCTCTTTTCAATTTGTAGACTTTTTCTGGATATTTCTCATTTTCAAAGCCTGGAGGTTGCTCTACATAAACTTCTTCATTGATGTGTCCATTTAAGAATGCACTCTTAACATCAATTTGATATAACTTGAAGTTCATGTAACTAGCAAAAGCAAGCATCATTCGAATTGACTCTAATCGAGCCACTGGTGCATAGGTTTCATCAAAATCTATGCCTTCTTCTTGATTATAACCTTGTGCCACTAGCCTTGCTTTGTTACGAATGACTTCACCATTTTCATCCAGCTTATTTCGGAAGACCCATCTTGTTCCAATTACCGGATGATCCTTTGGTCTATCAACTAGATCCCAAACATCATTCCTAGTAAATTCATCAACACAAGCCTCATTGATATTCTTTGGTTCTAATTTAGATATGAAAGCAACATTTGCAATATATTTTTCTAACTGCCTTCTAGTTTGGACACCACTCTTTATTTCACCAATAACTTGTTCATGTGGATGATTAGGAACTTCTTTCCAAACCGGTTGAAGAGGAATATTTTCTTGAGAAGTACTCTCTATCAAGGGTTCTTCTTGAAGTATTACTTCTTCTCCTTCGCTTAGAGGTATAACCTGCTCACAATTCTCATCAAATGCAACATGTAAAGATTCTTCAATACAAGATGTTCTTTTATTGAAAAAATGATATGCTTTACTTCTAGAAGAATATCCAAGAAATATTGATTCATCTGATTTTGAATCAAACTTATCAAGATTATCTTTGGTATTTAACAAGAAACATTTACTACAAAAAATTTTGAAATATGAGATCTTTGGTATACGATCATAATACAATTCAAAACATGTTTTATGTAAAATTGGTCGAATAAGAACACAATTTAAGATATAACATGCTGTATTAATTGCTTCAGCCCAAAAGTATTTTGGTAAATTTTTATCTTGAAGCATGGTTCTAGCACATTCTTGCAAAGTTCTATTCTTTCTTTCAACAACTCCATTTTGTGGAACCGCTCTAGGAAAAGCAAAGTTGTGAGATATACCATGTAAATCACAAAACTTTAGAAAAGATTCATTTTCAAATTCACCACCATGATCACTACGAATTTTAATAATAGATGTAGATTTTTCATTTATAATTCTTCTACAAAGTTTAGAAAATTCTGAAAAAGCATCATTTTTGCTTTTTAGAAAAATCAACCATGTAAACCGAGAATAATCATCTACTATAACAAAAGCATACTTGCTACCATTCAAACTTTGAATTCTAGATGGTCCAAATAGATCTAAATGTAAAAGTTCAAGAGGACGTTTTGTTGAAACTATATCTTTTGCTTTAAAAGAACTCTTGATTTGTTTACCCCTTTGACAAGCATCACATAAGTGATCCTTTTTATATGGTATTCTAGGTAGGCCTCTTACAAGATCATTCTTGGATAACTTTGAAATAATTTTAAAGTTAACATGTCCAAGTCTCTTGTGCCATAACCATTGAATTTCATTTGAAACAATAAGACATTTTTCATTAAAAGAGGGTAATTCATCTAGATATAGTTCATACACATTGTTCCTTCTTTTACCTTTAAAAATGATCCTTTTAGATTGAAAATCAGAAATTAAGCATAAATCATTTTCAAAAGAAACATGAAAACCTTTATCACATAATTGACTGATAGATATTAAATTATGCATTAAACCATCTACTAAAAGAACATTTTCTATCAAGGGAAATTTTGGATTACCAATATTACCAATACCTATCACTTTTCCCTTGTTATTGTCACCAAAGGTGAAGGTTCATCCATCCTTATTTTGGAGGGTGGAAAATAACTCCGGCCTTCTAGTCATATGTTTGGAACAGCCGCTGTCCAATATCCATTCGCTCCTTATGTTGTGTACCTACAACAAAATCAGAAAACAGAGCATTTGACCCCTTTCTATTTTCGGGTCCATGAGAGTTAGTCTTAGGAACTCATATCCATTTGGATTTTGGTTTCCTTTGATAATAAATATTCTTTCTATAAAAGGATTTAGAATAAACATGTCTAGAATAATCATATCTAGATGCATTTCTATTTGAACTAGAAAGTTTAGTTTTATGAACAAAAGGTTGAGAATAATGTCTTTGATTTTTCACCACATAGTTTGGTCTATTTTGAGTATCAAAGAAGCTATATCCTAATCCGGTTTTATTAACCGAGCATCTTTGATAACCAAGAAGTTTTTCTAGATTCTCTTAACCATTTGTGAATTTGATCACTATAGAAAGAAGATCATTTGACTTTTCTTTAAGACTAGATATTTCTTTTTGTAAGAGATTGGTTCTAACTCCAATTTCTTTTATCTCAAGTGCTTGGCAAGAATTTTCCTTCTTGAGATCTTCTATTTCTCGAAGTAACACTTTATTTTGAGAGTCAAGAGTTAAATTTTCAGTTTTTAACTCTTTATTTTTAGAACTAAGACTCTTAAATTTAGCATATAAATCATTAAATGCTTCAAATAACTCATCATAGTCAAATTGACTTACCAAATCTTCTTGTGCTACAAAACACATGTTTGTGACTTCTTCATTTGATTCTTCATCGGTAGAGGAGTCACTATCATCCCAACATGCTTGAAATGCCTTTTTCTTCTTGAATTGGTCCTTAGGCTTGAATTTGAGAAGAGGACAATCTTTCTTGATATGTCCTGCCTTTTTGCAGTTAAAGCACTTTACTTTATTGGGAATGGAAGAATCTGCTTTCTTTGACTTTCTTTGAAATCTTCCCTTTTTGATGAATCTTCTGAATTGCCTTGTGATGAGGGCAATATCTTTATCTTCATCTTCATCTTCATCTTCTTCTGAATTTTCTGAGTCAAAAGTAGCCTTAAAAGCAAGAGATTTCTTCTTAGGCTCTTCTTCTTGTCTGTCTTGAAGTTGGACCTCATATGCCATTAGGTTACCAACTAAGTCTTCAAGAGTGAGAGTATTGAGATCATTTGCTTATTCAATAGCAATGATTTTTCTCTCCCATTCAGGAGTTAAACACCTTAGAATCTTTCTGACTAAATCCACTTGTGAATATTCTTTTCCAAGGGATTTCAAAGTGTTAGTTATATCAGTCATTGTAGTTACCATGTCCGATATAGATTCATTTTGCTTCATTTTGAACAATTCAAATTTATGAACTAAAGAAGCAATTTTAGATTCCTTTACCTTTGACGTACCTTCGTGAGTTACTAGAAGAGTATGCCAAATTTCATTTGCTGTAGAGCATTGAGAGATGCGATTGAATTCTACCTTGTCAACGCCACAATATAATGCATTCATGGCTTTGGCATTCAGTGAAGCAGTCTTCTTTTCATCATCGGTCCATCGGCTGAAATCAGTTGATAGAGTTTGGTACTTTTCTGAAACAACTCTCCAGATATCGAGATCCATGGATTGCAAGAATATTGTCATTCTTACTTTCCAGTATCCATAGTTTGTTCCGTCGAAGAGAGGAGGACGAACAGAGGAGCATCTTTCTTTGTGTTGAGATGTTGTAGTTGCCATGCTAGATGATGGTCAAATCAAAGTAATAGCAAACCTGTGCTGTGATACCAAATGAAAGTGCACTAGGATCAAGGCAACGAGCACTAGAGGGATAGTGCTTTTAAAAATTGTCTGTGGAATATAGAATGATTTTGCAAATCTCAAAGCAAACACACAAAGAACACAAGATTTTATCCTGGTTCGGTCTAACCCAACCTACATCCAATCCCCAAGCAAAACCCGCTTGAGATTTTCACTATCAACCTTGTAAACTACAAGATCACACAGACCATAACTGGTCCCACTTTCAGTAACAACCCTACTGAAAGCAAACAACTCCTTTACACCAAGGAGTCCTTTTTTTTACAGAAAAGAAATAACAACTTACAATACAACCTATGAGCCTTCCTTTTGAATGTAAATGAGATGCAATTGACTTTTGAGGTTGTTGAAAATACTCTACTCACGAATTCACTGTCTCTCAAAGTGATTTGAGTGAAAAACTGAAGTGAAAATATCACGTGAGTGAGAAAACAAATACTTGAATGAATAAGAGTGAAAAGCAATAAGTAAATGATTCAAATCGATTGAATTCTTGTTTCTATTGTTGTTTTTGAGTGTAAAATGCACTCATATTTATAGTTTAAAGATTCCATACATTGAGAGTATGAAAGGGTGTCAAAACTGTCCATTTCAAACGATCAAAACGTTTGAAAAATGAAAAGATACGCCTTTTTGAAGTTTCAGGAAAACGGCAAAATTAGTCGACTAATAGTTAGTTATTAGTAGACTGACAGTTATCGTCGGTCGACTGATCTATTAATCGAGCCGTTTGAAAATCTGAACTTTTGAAACTTAGTCGACTTGAGAAAAGTTAGTCGACTGATAATATCATCAGTAGACTGAAAAACCTTTTAGTCGACTGCTGCTAAAATCTTCTGAAAAATAAACATTTTGTTCTGTCGACTGATAAAAAAACATTAGTCGACTGCTGCTAAATTTTCAGAAAACACATGTTCTGTTCAGTCGACTGATAAAACCATTAGTCGACTGCTGCTAATTTTCCAGAAAACAGACATTCTGTCCAGTCGACTGGTAAAACCTTCGGTCGACTAATTTGACAAAAATGATTTTTTAGAAAATATGGCGCGAAAGGATTAGTCGACTGGTAAGTCTATTGGTCGACTAATAAACATGAAAATTTAAGAAAAGAGTTTTCTAAAAAGATTTTCATGAGGGTTCTTTTTAGAAAAGTTTTTCTAAAGACTTTTAAGGTGAAATGCAACCTAAATATGCACTCTAAGTAAGGCTCTTACAAGAATCTAAGACTTTTAATGAATTAAACATTTGCACACTAGTCTTCAAAGATTCTTCATCGAATTCTTCAATTTGTTCAATTTCTTCATAGCCTTAGCTGAAATGCAGTTGATTCCACTTGCTCATCATCAAAACCTTGTACTTGAAGTATCATGTATGGCTTCATTGTCGTAACAGTGAGCACACCCTCCATGGTCTGGACCAATCGGTCCAAACCTGGACCGACTGTTGGTGGCTGAACCACGCAGGGTCTGGAAGCACGGTCCAGACCTATCTCCTAAAGTTTGCATTAGCCTAGCATGTGTCTGGACTAAACAGTCCAAACCCAGGGTCGTCCTTTCTCTACAGACCCCTGCCTTGTCCCCTCCTTGGACCGGACCCACTCGGTCCCGGGATTTGGGCTTTTCACAGTTTGCGGGACAGCATGGCTTGCTGTCCCTCTTTTCCTTTGTGTCGGCCCCAACAGCATGCTGGTTGTTGTCACATCGTTTTAGTTGCTGCCTCAAGTGGTTCAGCAGGGCCACCATTTCTTCGGATTTGCTGTGTGCGCACATTGCCATAGGGTATCGGGTGTTAGATGCGCGTGGTCGGTCTGTGTTGGACAACTCCAGCCCGCCGCTTGTTTCCCCTTCGTTTTGCCGCATGTAGTGGGCTGCTTGGCAGCTCCAGACTGCAGCCCATGGGGCTGCATGGGTGTGTGTAGCATGGGGTCCAATACCCCACTAACTTTACGGTTTTGACTCGTTGTGTTGCAACGAATGGTGCGCGCCGACCAGAGCAACTTATGCATATTCGGTTATGAATGCATAAAGTAATGTTGAATTCATCGTCGTGGTCCGATGGACTCCCACTTGTGTCCTTGTGTTCGCTTTGCAATAGAACGCGATTTTCGTGCTAAGGGCACCCTATCAAAGGCTTCTAAATAAAAAAGGGTTTTTGCGTAGTTAAGGAACCATTGGCTCATGTCGATTGAAATAAATATAGCGTTGGCAATCCCCTTGTCATACATATTTGGCATTATGACACTCTGTTTAATGCCTTTCGTAAATTAAGGTTTTTATGATAGTAAGAAGCTGATAGCACTCCTCTTGCCATATATGGCACGGCCCAAACTACGTGTTTATATACGCAATCATCACAAGTTAATGTTTGCAAGATATCATAACAAATTACGTAATACATTGATAAACCCATCAATATGGGTAATGTAATTGCATATCCCTGTACATGTGTTTGTTTTGCTTAGAATGCAAATTGTTGCAATTGATGCCTTCTTGAATACCTTCAAAATAAGGTTTTACTTATTTATGAACCCATGGCATATATCATCAAATTAATGAAATCATCATATTCGTTTTAATCGAATGAATGATTCAGTTTGACAAGGTTAGTGCATGTCTTCCCTTAGTATGAAGGGAGTTCGAGGCACTTATGGATAATCGTTGTCTTTTGAGACTTATGCGACCATTAGAACTCCTTGGCGAGTCCTGTTGCGAGCAATGGCCCCACTTTGCGAGATGAGCTCGCTTATGGTTGAGAAACAAGGTTATGAACCCTGGCAGAGCTTCTGAGTCACGCCTTATCGTGACAAATGCTTCTAACTGTCTCATCATAATGTGCAATGTTTGTATAGTCACTTGGCTAGTTCTCGCACTTATGACATGATGCACATACATGTCCACGTGTATTTATACACAGTTCACGATGTTACATCAATAATTTTACGTTCTGTGATGCATACCTCTTCTTGTTGCCGTGACCATCAACAGTATGCGGGTTGCGGGACAATACAACTTGCTGCCTATCTCCGTCTTTTTCTTCAGTTGGACCCTTATGGTTTGCTGTCACCTCGTCGTGGGTGCTGCCGTAGTCCGGCAGCACAGCCCAAACCGAGCATGCCTGTGTGTGCTTAGTGCCTTTTCTCACCAATGTAGTTGGTAAGGTTGTCGGTCTTTTGGGGACTTTTCCAACACACCTGTTGGATTTTTCCTCCTTCTCGTCTCGTTCTCACACTTCAATTGAGAGTTCCGGACTGCAGCCTATGGGACTGCATTAGTACCTACGATACGGGTCCCAATGGACCAGCTGCCTAGGTCTGTACTATTGTCCAGACTAGCGGGCCACGTGGACTCGCGTGGCAGCAGCACCTTTATGATGTTTTGGAGACTTCGTTCCCGAGTTGTGCGGCTGCAGCACTTTGGCTGCATTCTAGTTGGGAGGTGCTACGGGTTTTGGGCAAAGCTTAGCCTTAGTTGCAACCAGATTAGGTTGATGCGGCTGCAGTTTTGGCGCAGCGGAAGCGTTCGGGCCTCATCCTTGTAGTTTCACAGTCTTTTGCATGAGTTAGCTAGTTGACTAGCCGTACTTCGCAATTGCATGACATAGTTGCCACTTTACCTTTTTATAAACATCTGTTTTTGTCGCCACCACGATAGCGAAAATAAATAATTAAATATGTATTTGTCACGCGTGCAATGATATGCTAAATGCATTGGAGTTAGCACTCTCCGCTATGCATGGTTCGTCAATTGTAAAGCTTGTTAACGCTTGTGTATAAGGTGATTCAGTGTAAACCTAGGAAAACCCTGTGTGTTTATTGGCTTGCGTATCCGAATGCTTGGGTTCGATGATTCGAACGCTTTGTCTTCACCAAAGTGATCATGTATGTTAGTTCGAGGATATCAATGTTAGTTCGGAAGATGATCTGAGAATCCTCAAAATCGGTTCGAGTTTAAATGCAGATAAAAAAGCAAGACTCATCCAATTCCTCAAGAAGCATCAAGAGGTATTTGCCTGGACTTATGAAGATATGCCAGGGTTAGATCCCAAGCTGGTTGAGCATAGACTCAAATTGAAACCAAATTCCAGACCAATCAAGCAGAAACTGAGGAAGTTAGACCCTCGAGTTGAGCAGCAAGTTAAGGAAGGACTTGAAGATTTGTTAAAAGCAGGCTTTATCCGAACCATAGATTACCCCGATTGGTTGGCAAATATCGTGGCAGTTCCTAAAAAGAACGGAAAAGTTCAGATTTGCATTGATTTCAGGGATCTCAATAAGGCTACCCCAAAGGATGATTATCCACTTCCCAATATTGATCTTTTGATCGATAGCACAGCGGGCCATGCCATGTTTTCTTTTATGGATGGATATTCAGGATACAATCAGATCAAGTTGGTCATTCATGATCAGTCAAAGACTTCTTTTACTACACCATGGAGAACCTTCTGCTATACAGTCTTGCCATTTGGGCTCAAAAATGCCGGGGCAACTTACCAGAGGGCAATGGCCATTATTTTCCATGATTAGATGCACAAAAATATGGATGCATATGTGGATGACATTCTGGTCAAATCTAAAGAAGAGGAAGATCACCTCTGTAAGACCCGCAATTTTTCAGTATCTTTCTGAAAAAAATTCATGAGGCATTTTCGAGTAAAAATAGCATCTGAACCCGAAATACGAATCAGATCGATTTGTACGAACCAGTTATACTTAGGATATTCGTCGATTCACGAATATATGCTCAAACACTCTAGAAGCCATAACTTCTTACCTAAACGAAATCAAAGGATTTTCTCGAGCCAACTTTCTTAGTTACGTCAATACGAAGAGAATGGCGTACTCAGATATTTTCGGAAAAAATTGTCGAAAACCCAAAATTTTTGCGGGACCCACAGAAATGTTGGTGGGACCCACAAAAATATTTCTCAGAAAATATCTGGTGGGGCCCACAAAAATATCCCATGGAAATATCCATGTGGGCCCCACTCCAAGGAACCTCTTGGAATTTCTAGAATAGCCAAGGGTAAAAAGGGGATTCTGAAACTTGGGGCCCAAGTTTCAGAATCTATAAATAAAGGAGCCCCCCTCTCTTTAAAAATCGCCAACCCCTCTCTCTCTCCTCCTTTTCCCAAACCTCCCCTACCTAGCCTAGCCCACCTGAGCCCACCTGACCTGGTCTGAGCCTGCCTGACTTAGCCTGAGCCTGCCTGACTTGGTCCTAACCCACCTGACCTAGGTCTGAACCATCCTGACCTAGCTCAAACCCAGTTGACTTGACTTGAACCTAGTTGGGTTTGAAGTCAAAGTCCTTTTTGGTCCAGCTTTTGGTTTGGATTTCTGAACCCAGACTTAGCCTACTTGGGTTGAGTTCGAACCTGCTGAACTTAGTTGACTTGGACCGAACCTAGTTTGGTTCAAACCACTTAGGTTAAGCAGCTTGACCTTCTTTACCTCTTTCTTAACTAGGTCGACTTCATCTGACCTAGTCTGACCTCTTGACGAAAGGATCGAAGCTTGTTCAAAGCGTTGGATCATTCGGAAGTCGTTTCTTCCGCAAATTGAAGTAAGTTCGCTTCATTAAACCATCTCTCTCAAGTATTTGATTGTTTGTATATAGCATATACTTTCTGAAGTAGTATCTTGCTTTAGTTCTTGGTTGAGCCCTCTAGGACACTTCGGTGTTCACGCGCTCGCCTCGTAACTATTGTCAGATATATATGTTCAAATACGCAGTATATGCGTTCTTCAAAAATAGTATCTCGCCCTAGTTCTTGGTTGAGCCCTCTAGGACACTTCGGTGTTCACTCGCTCGCCTCGTAACTATCGTTGGATACAGATCTAGGTGTATATCTGTTGATTCTGCCAACGCGTCTTATATCGCACAGGCTATGTAATTTACCTTTGTCGTCGCGTCGTATGATGCCAAGGCTCCCTGTTTTCTACACTTTTCGATTAATGCATTTCCGATTATGCATTTACTTACGCCGTCGCGTCGAACGATGCCAAGGTTCATGCTTTCTGCAATGTATTTACTTACGTCGTTGCGTCGAACGATGCCAAGGCTCCTGTTTTGTTATATATGTAGAATATTTCGTTCAGTTACACACCCTGAACAATAGTATATGCATTTCCTTTACACCGCCGCTGTATAAAGCACAAACCTTTGCTTATACTACATATATGGCACGTAAATGAGCATTGAAATGGAGATCAAACTTCAAATCGCCCATGCGATTCCCTGACCACTCATCGTCCAAGATTCTGCTTGACGAATGAAGCCCCTATTGGAAAGGCTTCGGTTTTTGGCAAAATGCTCTTTACGTAAAGACTAAGTCAATTACGTATGACCTAGCTGTGACGCAGGATTCCTGTAACCTTGATAGATGCAAAGTACGCACAACGGTGCACATCCATTTCCCGAATTAAGCGTAGCGATTTCTCACCAAAGCGGGGAAATACCGCTGAAATAGATAAAAGAAACACACGCTTTCTACGTAAAAGAGAGGAAGTGCTGCTCAAATTTCTGAAGAAGCTAATTATAGCTCAGAAAGAACGTAGCAGGATACTTTGACATATAGCAGAGTGCTACCCGGTTCATAGATTGCCTTCTAGGAACGTAGAAGGGTTCGTCGCACCACTGCCGGTAGAGCAGGGGAGGTGCTGACAAAATGGTTGGCAGAAGAGCTGCCGGTACCAGTTGAACGACATAATGATGTCTGTTGATGGAACGATGTCAGAACGGCTCGTATCCTTGCGCCTACGAGGGCACCTTGCTCGTAAGGGCCGCTGAGCCGGAGTAGAGGTTGTGCCTTGACTAGGTTTGGTCTCGTTGCGTAAAAATACGCCGAGTAGCCGATCTATTTAGATCGAGTCATATGCATGCTCATTGAAAACGGTTACGCAACCAGACTCATAAGGGCCGAAGAGCCAGAGTGTGTTGTTTCCACCCAAAGAGATGTGATGCTCACGGTGGTCGAAGTGCCAAGAGCGGTGTTCTGCATGCATATGAATAAGACTTAAGGTCGCACATGCCCCGCGGTTGAAAATTGTGTTAGGGGTACCCCCTCAGTAATGACTGTGTTGGGGCGGACTGAATGGGGTCGGGTACATACTCCCGTAGTGCTGAGGCACGGGCTGCCTAAATGGCATGCAGATTCTGTCCAAGTAATTATAAGACTGGCAGACCCCTTCAGGAATTATGCTCACTATGGAATGACAGTGATGGTACAGCCTTGAGTGACACGTATTTTTCTTTGGACCTGATAGAGTCCACGATGGCCTCAGTCACTCATGAGTTTTGGGGTCGTGGTTATCCTTAAGATCTAAGGATTGAACCCAACTACTGCAAGTAGAGGATGCATCTGAATATGGGCCTAGTAGGGTTCTCCCAGTTGAAACACACTGCTCTACTATGGATAGGGTCAACAGGCCTCTGGGGTATCTAAAATACATAGAATAATCAACCCCCAGAACGTCGCGTTGATGCCCGGACAATGCTTCGCCCGCGTACCAAGGGTGGAAGAGGTTAATTATCGAAACAATGCATTAGCTTAGGTACAACGATGTTTTGAATGTATAAGTGGATGACGTGTTGAGTCAGTCCTGCATAACCTTTGTGAAGGTGTCATGTTCGGTATACTGCTGGACCGACTGGGCAAAGACCCGTGTTGTATCCGCACGACTAAGCGAAGCTCGAGGAGTTGTCCTTAGATGCGTGGGATACGGATGTGTCAAGCCTAAAGGCTTGAGCTAGACATCCATTTGTAACCCTGAAGAGGTCAAAGCTAAGTCGTAAAGACTTAAGCGGTTATTCTAACTCATAGTCTTGAAGAGGCTTATGCGAAGTCATGAATACTTGAGCGAATATTCAACTCATAGCCCTGAGGAGGCTCTTGCGATATACGCTAAGTCTTGGAGGCTTGAGCGTCGCTATTACGAACTACGACCCTAAGTGGTCAAACGCATTGCTTGAGTTAAATGGTTACATGATTGCATGCTTACCAGACCATCAGTGCTTCTGACCCCGTTTAATGGGGATTTCAGGTGTTGTACCTGCGTGGCGATATGCGGAGCAAGGCGGAATCGAGTTCCAGGGTTTCTCTAGACAAAGTTGTATTGCTTCCTTTTTATTGAACCTACACTGCTTTTCTAAGCAGTAGTGTTGTAATAAACCTGTGGTTTTCGATAAAATGGAACACTTTGGTGGTCAATGAGTTGCTTGGCCACATACCTGCAACATGCTCGGAGTTTTCTAAAACCGACGACTTATTATCGTCTGATTCTGCTGCTAAAAGCTTTTCTAAGTTCCGCTGCAAAGAAAAAAAAAAAGAAATTCATGAAAATTTTAACTTAGCTTTGTTTTGGAAATCTGGGGCGTTACAGAATTGGTATCAGAGCACGTGTCTGAGAAACCTGGTTCGAGATCCGTCTTGTTCATCGTATCACACTGTAAGTATAAATCTTACACTTTTTCTGATTTGGGTATATTTGCGTGAATAGATAAATGGATCCTAGGACAAGGAGAACCATGCTGAGCGAGGAGTCCCATACACAGGGCTTCCTGCTAGAGACACTCAACAGGCTTGTGTCTGCCATTCGTGAATCAAGACAAGCACCAGCCCCACCTCGTAATGAGAACCTTGGAGGAATAACATATGAAAAGTTCCTCAAACTCGACCCACCTGTTTTCGTTGGCAGTGCCAATCCAGAGCTTGCAGAAAGCTGGATCGAGAAGACAGAGCGCACTTTTCTGGTACTGGGAGTACCGGAAGAGAAAAAGACTAACTTCGGCACATATAGGCTGAAAGATAATGCACGAAAGTGGTGGGATACCACTAAGATCATTAAGTTCTCTCAGCTTGAAGTCATCCCTTGGAATGATTTTCGGAGAACTTTCTTGGATAACTACTTCCTGTTGCACTCCAGAAATAAGAAAAAGATGGAGTTTCTGGAACTAGAGCAGGGTGGTATGAGTCTTATCGACTATACTACCAAGTTTCAGAACCTGAAACGGTACTGCTCTCGGTTAGGGCCGATAAATATATCAACGAATTTCGTGAAGGGCTACGATCTCGAGTTATAACTAGCATGCCCCAAACATTTCAAGCCGCCGTGGCAGCAGCTTTAAAGATTAGCGCAGACTGGGAGCGATGCAAAGGGGTCGTAGTAAAGCGACCGATAGCAAGTAATGGGAACAACAAGAGGACGTTCCCCGGTGGTCAGGAATCACGACCAGTTTTTTATAAATGAGATTTTCAGGAGAACAACTTTACTTCACCGGCCGAGCGGCCATTACAGATGGTAGATGCTAATCAGCCCTACCAACAACCTAATTTTCGATACCCGAGGTGTAGCTCAGATCATCTCGAAGGGGTTTGTCCTCGCGATACGGGAGGTTGCCTGTATTGCGGCAAACCAGGGCATCGTGTGAGAGAATGTCGCAAGAAGGCCTCAGATCTTCAACAGAGAAATATGGGATCTAGAGGACCCTCTAAACAAATACAACAACAACGACTGCCACTACCCAGGATAGAGCAGAAACCTGTGGCAGGTCGTGTTTATGCGGTGACAGCCGAACAACTCACGGATAATGATCGTATCAAGGAATCTAAATACCTTGATAGATAGAGTTGTAATGGGTAAAAAGCTATCGAAAGACAAGATCCAATGAATGCTTGAGACAAGTGGCTTATGACCTTGTGTACGGTCATCTGGATCGATATGTATCCTTGCTCTCTAAAGTAATTTTGGATTTGTCAAATTAAAATCTTAAGTGCTTATGCCCAAAAGTTGATGGCTATAGACCCCATGATTGAGAAATTAAGTTTGCGTAATTAGAACGTTAAAAGTCGCTTAATAAAATAAACCATCGAGGAATTGTTCCCAAGAAGAGAGTCCTGTGAGGTTTTACATATTCAAGATCAGATCGTCTAGCCAGAGCGAGCCTGTGAGGGTATACAGCTCCGTGCGAGTGTATATGTTCCAAAACCACTAGATTGGCTAGTATGATTCTGTGAGGGTGTACTGATCCAATATCAGGTAAGTCTGACGAAGGCGAACCTGTGAGGAGGTACGTTTCCAATACCAGGTAGTCTGACAGGAGACTTATTCCAATATAGTTAATCTCTAGAAGAATGATCTGTGTGTATGAAATAGTTACACGATATAGCTATGTTGATAGCCGGTTGGAAGAACATTGATTCAACAGAACTGTCGTGGTTGTAGCGTAATTTGAACTCAGATATGAGAAGCATACCTCGTTGATCATGAATCATGATATGAGGTTATGATTGGAATAAATACGATGTTGAACTAAGTTAACAACATTATGAATCTAACATATGGGTGAAATATCCCGAGTTACGCACTTAGTACACTTAACTGAATTTTGCGGACGAAATTCCTTTAAGGGGGTAATGATGTAAGACCCGCAATTTTTCAGTATCTTTCTGAAAAAAATTAACGAGGCATTTCCGAGTAAAAATTGCATTTGAACTCGAAATACGAATCAGATCGATTTGTACGAACCAGTTATACTTAGGATATTCGTCGATTCACGAATATATGCTCAAACACTCTAGAAGCCATAACTTCTTACCTAAACGAAATCAAAGGATTTCCTCGAGCGAACTTTCTTAGTTACGTCAATACGAAGAGAATGACGTACTCAGATATTTTCGGAAAAAATCGTCGAAAACCCAAAATTTTTGCGGGACCCACAGAAATGTTGGTGGGACCCACAGAAATATTTCTCAGAAAATATCTGGTGGGGCCCACAAAAATATCCCATGGAAATATCCATGTGGGCCCCACTCCAAGGAACCTCTTGGAATTTCTAGAATAGCCAAGGGTAAAAAGGGGATTCTGAAACTTGGGGCCCAAGTTTCAGAATCTATAAATAAAGGAGCCCCCCTCTCTTTAAAAATCGCCAACCCCTCTCTCTCTCCTCCTTTTCCCAAACCTCCCCTACCTAGCCTAGCCCACCTGAGCCCACCTGACCTGGTCTGAGCCTGCCTGACTTAGCCTGAGCCTGCCTGACCTGGTCCTAACCCACCTGACCTAGGTCTGAACCAACCTGACCTAGCTCAAACCCAGTTGACTTGACTTGAACCTAGTTGGGTTTGAAGTCAAAGTCAAAGTCCTTCTTGGTTCAGCTTTTGGTTTGGATTTCTGAACCCAGACTTAGCCTACTTGGGTTGAGTTCGAACCTGCTGAACTTAGTTGACTTGGACCGAACCTAGTTTGGTTCAAACCACTTAGGTTAAGCAGCTTGACCTGCTTTACCTCTTTCTCAACTAGGTCGACTTCATCTGACCTCTTGACAGAAGGATCAAAGCTTGTTCAAAGCGTTGGATCATTCGGGAGTCGTTTCTTCCGCAAATTGAAGTAAGTTCGCTTCATTAAACCATCTCTCTCAAGTATTTGATTGTTTATATATAGCATATACTTTCTGAAGTAGTATCTTGCTTTAGTTCTTGGTTGAGCCCTCTAGGACACTTCGATGTTCACGCGCTCGCCTCGTAACTATTGTCAGATATATATGTTCGAATGCGCAGTATATGCGTTCTTCAAAAATAGTATCTCGCCCTAGTTCTTGGTTGAGCCCTCTAGGACACTTCGGTGTTCACTCGCTCGCCTCGTAACTATCGTTGGATACAGATCTAGGTGTATATCTTTTGATTCTGCCGACGCGTCTTATATCGCACAGGCTATGTAATTTACCTTTGCCGTCGCGTCGTATGATGCCAAGGCTCCCTGTTTTCTACACTTTCCGATTAATGCATTTCCGATTATGCATTTACTTACGCCGTCGCGTTGAACGATGCCAAGGCTCCTGCTTTCTGTAATGTATTTACTTACGCCGTCGCGTCGAACGATGCCAAGGCTCCTGTTTTGTTATATATGTAGAATATTTTGTTCAGTTACACACCCTAAACAATAGTATATGCATTTCCTTTACGCCGCCGCTGTATAAAGCACAAGCTTCTGCTTATACTACATATATGGCGCGTAAATGAGCATTCAAATGGAGATCAAACTCCAAATCGCCCATGCGATTCCCTGACCGCTCATCGTCCAAGATTCTGCTTGACGAATGAGCCCCTATTGGAAAGGCTTCGGTTTTTGGCAAAATGCTCTTTACGTAAAGACTATGTTAATTACGTATGGCCTGGCTATGACCTAGGGTTCCTGCAACCTTGATGGATGCAAAGTACGCACAACGGTGCACATCCATTTCCTGAATTAAGTGTAGCGATTTCCCGCCAAAGAGGGGAAATGCCGCTGAAATGGATAAAAGAAACGCACGCTTTCTCCATAAAAGAGAGGAAGTGCTGCTGAAATTTCTGAAGAAGGTAATGATAGCTTAGAAAGAACGTAGCAGGATACTCTGACATATAGCAGAGTGCTACCCGGTTCATAGATTGCCTTCTACGAACGTAGAAGGGTTCGTCGCACCACTGCCGGTAGAGCAGGGGAGGTGCTGACGAAATGGTTGGCAGAAGAGCTGCCGAAACTAGTTGAACGGCATAATGATGTCCGTTGATGGAACGATGCTAGAACGGCTAGTATCCTTGTGCCTACGAGGGCACCTTGCTCGTTAGGGCCGCTGAGTCGGAGTAGAGGTTGCGCCTTGACTAGGTTTGGACTCGTTGCGTAAAAATACGCTGAGTAGCCGATCTATTTAGATCGAGTCATATGCATGCTCATTGAAAACGGTTACGCAACCAGACTCATAAGGGCCGAAGAGCCAGAGTGTGTTGTTTCCACCCAAAGAGATGTGATGCTCACGGTGGTCGAAGTGCCAAGAGCGGTGTTCTGCATGCATATGAATAAGACTTAAGGTCGCACATGCCCCGCGGTTGAAAATCGTGTTAGAAGTACCCCCTCAGTAATGACTGTGTTGGGGCAGACTGAATGGGGTCAGGTACATACTCCCATAGTGCTGAGGCACGGGCTGCCTAAATGGCATGCAGATTCTGTCTAAGTAATTGTAAGATTGGCAGACCCCTTCAGGAATTATGCTCACTGTGGAATGACAGTGATGGTACAGCCTTGAGTGACACGTATTTTTCTTTGGACCTGATAGAGTCCACGATGGCCTCAGTCACTCATGGGTTTTGGGGTCGTGGTTATCCTTAAGATCTAAGGATTGAACCCAACTACTGCAAGTAGAGGATGCATCTGAATATGGGCCTAGTAGGGTTCTCCCAGTTGAAACACACTGCTCTACTATGGATAGGGTCAACAGGCCTCTGGGGTATCTAAAATACATAGAATAATCAACCCCCAGAACGTCGCGTTGATGCCCGGACAATGCTTTGCCCGCGTACCAAGGGTGGAAGAGGTTAATTATCGAAACAATGCATTAGCTTAGGTACAACGATGTTTTGAATGTATAAGTGGATGACGTGTTGAGTCAGTCCTGCATAACCTTTGTGAAGGTGTCATGTTCGGTATACTGCTGGACCGACTGGGCAAAGACCCGTGTTGTATCCGCACGACTAAGCAAAGCTCGAGGAGCTGTCCTTAGATGCGTGGGATACGGATGTGTCAAGCCTAAAGGCTTGAGCTAGACATCCATTTGTGACCCTGAAGAGGTCAAAGCTAAGTCGTAAAGACTTAAGCGGTTATTCTAACTTATAGTCCTGAAGAGGCATATGCGAAGTCATGAAGACTTGAGCGAATATTCAACTCATAGCCCTGAGGAGGCTCTTGCAATATACGCTAAGTCTTGGAGGCTTGAGCGTCGCTATTACGAACTGCGACCCTAAGTGGTCAAACACATTGCTTGAGTTAAATGGTTACATGATTTCATGCTTACCAGACCATCAGTGGTTCTGACCCGTTTAATGGGGATTTCAGGTGTTGTACCTGCGTGGCGATATGCGGAGCAAGGCGGCATCGAGTTCTAGGGTTTCTCTAGACAAAGTTGTACTGCTTCCTTTTTATTGAACCTACACTGCTTTTCTAAGCAGTAGTGTTGTAATAAACATGTGGTTTTCGATAAAATGGAACACTTTGGTGGTCAATGAGTTGCTTAGCCACATACCTGCAACGTGCTCGAAGTTTTCTAAAACCGACGACTCATTATCGTCTGATTCCGCTGCTAAAAGCTTTTCTAAGTTCCGCTGCAAAGAAAAAAAAAAGAAATTCATGAAAATTTTAACTTAGCTTTGTTTTGGAAATTCGGGGTGTTACAACCTCGATGCTCTTAGTCAAGTCTTTCAAAGGCTCATTCTTTACAAATTGAGACTTAATCCTCAGAAATGTGTTTTTGGAGTAGAGTCTGGCAAATTACTCAGATTCATAATCAGCAAAAAAGGAATAGAGATGGATCCGGCTAAAGCAAAAGCAATTATTGGCATGTCACCTTCAACTAATCTCAGGGAACTGTGAAGCCCTCAAGTGCGTATTCAGTCTATTCGCAGTTTCATTTCCAATTTGGCTATGAGATATGAACCTTTCAATCATTTTCTAAGAAAATGAGTAAAATTTGAATGGGGATCGGAATGCCAACTCTTGTTTGAGCGCATCAAGCAGTATCTCCTTAATCCACCAATTTTGAAGCCGCCAAAATTGGGGAAGCCTCTCTTATTATATATTTCCGTCAATCAGAATGCCTGTGGTAGATTCCTCGCATAGTATGAAGAAGGCAGTTTGATAGAGCATGCCATCTACTATGTGAGCAAAACTTTCATTGACTGTGAAAAGAAGTATTCTCAGATGGAGAAAACTTGTCTAGCTATGGTTTGGATATGCCAAAAATTAAGACGTTACTTGTTGACATCTGAAATCAAATTTCTATCAAAGCTTAATCATCTTAGATACATTCTTGAGCAACCATTTCTCACTGGACGGATTGCAAAATGACAAGTCCTCCTAATGCAATATGACTTAGAGTATGTTTCTCAAAAGTCAATTAAAGGCCAAGCGATCCCAGATCAGTTGGCAGATTTTCCTCTGACAGAAAAAATTAAAGCAGAGGATGATTTTCCTGATGAGCACATCTGCAATGTCCAACAACCACCAGTTTGGAACCTATTCTTCGATGACTCTAAAAATATGTCTGGCATAGGGATTGGAGTTTATTAATTACGCCAGAAAAAAAATGATCCCTTATTCTCTCAAGCTTGGTTTCCAATGCACTCATAACATGGCCGAGTACGAAGCTCTAATACAAGGCCTCAAAATTTTGCAAAATTTCAATGTCAAGAGAGTGCACGCCTTTGGTGATTCATTACTTGTTGTCAGTCAAGTTAACACTGAATGGCAGGTGAAAGATTCAAAATTGATCCTGTATCAGAAGATCGTCCTAGCTCTTGTGAACAGCTTCGAAGAATTTCAGCTCAATCATATCAGAAGAGAACACAATCAAATAGCCGATGGCTTAGTCGGCCTAGGCTCCATTTTATCCTTCAAGGGCAGTGAATCATGTCGTTCTTTCGAAGGTGGCAGACTTGAGCAACCTGCTTTCATTTCAACCATGCAAGTAAACCAGGTCAATCAGAAAGAGAAGCCTTGGTACCAAGATATCAAAAATTTCATTGAAACAGGTGAATTTCTACCAGAAATGCCAAAAAGGGAGTAGCGTGCAATTCAGTGCATGTCTACCCGTTATTTCATCCTTGCCAATGTTCTCTACCGCCGTGGGTTTAATTCTGAGTATGCGAGATTCTTAGACAAAAAAGAAGCTATGGAAATTATCCAAGAGGCACATGAAGAGATTTGTGGTGGCCATGTTGGCTATCAAACTCTCGTCAAACAGATCGTCCGAGCAGTGTACTACTGGAAAACCATGCAACAGGATTGCCATCAATTTGTGAGGAAGTGTGTCAAGTGCCAAATACACGCACCTTCCATTCATGCGCTGGCCACATATCTACAATGAGTTGTTTCTCCTTGACCATTTTCTATGTGGGCTTTCGACGTTGTAGGCCCAATTACTCCTTCCGCTTCCAACGGCCACAAGTATTTTCTCGCCGCTACAGAGTATTTCACTAAGTGAGTTGAAGCTGTCACTCTGCGCAATATAGAAGGCCGCCATATGGTTTCTTTCATTCACAAGAACATTCTTTGCCGCTTTGGCATACCACATGACATTGTTTCAGACAATGGAAGCCATTTCAAAAATGAGAGGATGAAAACCTTTTGCTCTAAATTCAAAATTTGCCATCATTTCTCAGCTCCCTACTATCCTCAAGAGAATGGCCAAGCAGAGGCTACCAATAAAATTCTGATCCGCATTTTGGAAAGGATTGTGAGAACAGGTCGAGATTGGCATGAGAAAATTCATGATGCACTTTGGGCATACCGAACCACCATTCGGACTCCGACCAATGCCACTCCTTCAGAACTTGTTTACGAAATTGAAGTAGTGTTACCTCTCCATGTCCAAAAGTCCGCTCTCAAATTTGCCTCCTTATAGAATTGTCACTTGATCAATATCAGCAGCAGAGATTAGTGCAGCTGGATCTATTGGATGAAAAGAGGCTCAAGGCAGCAGAGCATGCTCAAGCTTATCATCAGAGGGTAGCTCGACACTATGCCAAGTCCGTCATCGAGAGAAAATTCCGAGTTAACGATTTGGTGCTCAGATGACAGCTCATCTCAAGCATCAACCACGGGGCAAGTGGTCACCTGATTGGGAAGACCCTTATGTGGTTAAGGAAGCACTGCCTCGTAATTCATATCGTCTGATCAACGCAGATGATGTGAAAATGTCAGATCCTGTCAATGCTCTGCATCTGAAGAAGTTTTATACTTAAAATATTCATTCCATCCTTTTGTACTATTTAAAGAGTCGTTTCAATAAAACAATGATCTTCTATCAATTCTCACATTCTTCTCCATAATACTGGGGCATTTTATTTTAGATGTATCTGTCTTCCCTTCATCATATGCAGGCAGGATTAGACAAAAACTCTTTTTCTCAAATCCTACCAATTTTCAATCGATCTAGTGATATTTATTAATTTCATTCATTTTGTTCATTTTTCAAATTTAATCAAATTTTCATCAAACTATTGACAATTTTGTCAAGATTTAGCAATTTTTGTCAAATCTATTATTAAATTTTATCAATCTTTTCTAATACCCTTTCAGGTTAAGGGATAAACCTGATGCCTCCTTTCAATGAGGTATTCTTTTATTGTTTTCCCCGTTCAGGATAAGGGCATA
Source organism: Nuphar pumila (assembly GCF_984573655.1). Lineage (NCBI taxonomy): Eukaryota > Viridiplantae > Streptophyta > Magnoliopsida > Nymphaeales > Nymphaeaceae > Nuphar > Nuphar pumila. The sequence goes on from NC_143258.1 coordinate 55,554,493, forward strand.
AATCCTGAAAGCAGGCCACATACAGTTAAACTATGATGGTCCATTGAATTCAGAATTTTCACCAAGAATCTTTGCTTCCTAAAATTCTTTTTGAAAATCGACCTCATCTTTAAAACCCGGTCCTCGCACTGGTTATTTCTCAAACTTTTCAATCATATATTCAGCTCATTTGAAAAATCTGATCCTCGCACCGGTTACTTCTCGAAATTTTCAACTATGTACCAAGTTTATTTTCAAATCCAGTCCTCGCACTGGTAACTTTCTAAATTCAACCTTCTGATCAAAGTTTTCATTCTACAAATCAAGTTCTGACTTGAACTTCCAAAAATTGACTTACTTCAAAAGATCCAGCACTCGTTGGTCTTGTATTCCAAAAAGATTCAGCTTTTGCTGGTCATATATTCTGAAAAGATCCAGCTTTCGTTGGTCATGCATCCCAAAAGACCCAGCTCTCACTGGTCATGTATTGCAAAAAGACCCGACTCTCATTGGTCATGTGTTTCAAAGGCTCCAGCTCATGATAGTCGAGCTCCCAAATCAATATGTTCCACAAATCAAACCTTCAGGGTGCGATTTCTCAATTCTATCATTTCCAAACCTTCGGGTTCCAATTTTCTCAATTCTATCGTTTCCAAACCTTCAGATTTTTAACCTCTCAAATCCACCAGTTCTTAACCTTTGGGTTGTAACATTCTCAAAATTTCATCATTTTCTCAACCCTCGGGTTGTAATCGCTCAATTTCAATCATTCTCAAACCTTCAGATAAAACCTTTTTTAATCAAATTTAGTTTCTCATAACTTGTCGGGATTTCAAAATCAAGTTCTTCACAACTGGTCGGGATTTCAAAATCTAGTTTCTCATAACTGGTCGGGATTTCAAAATCCAGTTTCTTATAACTGGTCGGGATTTCAAAATCCAGTTTCTCATAACTGGTCAGGATTTCAAAATCCAGTTTCTCATAACTGGTCGGGATTATCAAATCCAGTTTCTCATAAACTGGTCGTGATTTTCAAATCCAGTTTCTCATAACTGGTTGGGATTTCAAAATCCAGTTTCTCATAACAGGTCAGGATTTCATAATCCAGTTTCTCATAACTGGTCGGGATTTCAAAATCCAGTTTCTCAAAATTGTTCGGGATTTCAAAATCCAGTTTCTCATAATTGTTCGGGATTTCAAAATCCAGTTTCTCATAACTGGTCGGGATTTCAAAATCCAGTTTCTCATAACTGGTCGGGATTTCAAAATCTAGTTTCTCATAACTGGTCGGGATTTCAAAATCCAGTTTCTCATAACTGGTCAGGATTTCAAAATCTAGTTTCTCATAACTGGTCGGGATTTCAAAATCTAGTTTCTCATAACTGGTCAGGATTTCAAAATATAGTTTCTCATAACTGGTCGGTATTTCAAAAATCCAGTTTCTCATAACTAGTAGGGATTTCAAATCCAGTATTTTTTTCACTGGTCTGGATTATCAAATCCAGTATTTTTTTACTGGTCGGGATTTCAAAATCTAGTTTTCCATAACTGGTCGAGATTTTCAAATCCAGTTTTTCATAACTGGTCGGGATTATCAAATCAAGTTTCTCATAATCTGGTCAGGATTTTCAAATCCAGTTTCTCATAACTGGTCGGGATTTCCAAAATCTAAATATCTCTCATCAATCGAGTTTTCCAAAGTTTGATCTTTATATCATTCCTCTAAATTTCAGCTAAAGTTCTCATCAAAATCTATATTGAGTGATTATTTCACAAAAGGATTCTGGAATATTGTGCCAATTTGCTAAAAACATTTGTTGATTCCAATATTCTTACTACACAAAAGAATTACCTCAGATTACCTCTAGTATTCTTTCCAAAAGGTGAAACCTTTTGCGAAAAAGGGATAAAATTCAAATCTTTTCCCTGTTGATCAACCAAAAGGATGAAAGAAATCTCCTCGATATGATTAGTGAAAGAAATATTCAATGAAGTTGAAAAGCTAGAAGCGAATTGATATTGATCATGGCTATGGCCCATGTTTAAAGACACCTATCTGGCAATCAAGCGGTGGAAGTATCTTGAGCTATAAAAAGAATCCACTCAATCCATATCTTTTCATTCATTTAAAGTTTCAATCAAATATCTCTAAAAGGGATCTCTCAACTGTCATCAAGATGAAGACGAATATGCGAGTTAGACCCCCAGGGCCAAAGAAGATTTGGATCATCTCCGAGATGAAGGAGTTTGTGACGGATCTTTCCAGGAAAAGTTTAGATCACCGTCGAGATAAAGGTGAGTGTGATGAACCTACCGACAAACCCTAAAAGATATTTGATTTCTGCTATCATCTAAAGACCTTTTGAGCCAATATCATCAATAGAATTCCTGAGATAAAAGAAGGGTCGGAACATCTCCAAGATGAAGGAGTTTGTGACGTACCCTTCCCTGAAAAAGAGAGAAAAGTCAGGACATCTCCAAATGAAGAATGATGTTAAAACCCGAGAAAGTTCAATGACTCAAAAAGAGTGCAAAAGGATTATCATGAGAAAACACCCAGATATCAAACTGCCAAAATTTCTAGAAGTCATCTTTTCTCATGCAAAATTCTTTTATCAATATCTTTTCACTACTTGCTTTTATGAAATTAAAAATATTTCTTCTCTTCTCATTTCAAGGAAATGGATAGCTTCCTTGAAGAAAATCATCAACGCTAAAATTCTGAATTTGACTCTTAAGACCGAGGAGTTAACCTTGTTGGAGGAAATGCTCTAGGTAAAAGAGGGAATGTCTTTTGCACATACGTACACATTTTCAAGCGATTAAATCAAACAACAATTTTATCTTATTGGCAAAATTTTCTAGCTATTCCAAGAATGAAATAAATATTCAATATCCATTTTGATGCAACCTAGCATTGTTTATATCTTCCAAAAGAGCTGCCTCCTTCAGGACAGGTATCTCGTCCTGCCCCATCACGGTTTCTTCATTCGAGAAATTCGTATGGTCGTACCCACTCAGGTTAAGGGTCAAACCTGAATTTTCTGCGAGAAGTCATCAATTTCAAAAGCTGATTCAGTCTCAGCAATGAGACACCCTAGATCATCTCTTTTTCAGGCTTTAGAGAACCCCATCTTCCTCCTTTCGCAAAACCCCTTTCGGATTTATTCATCCAAACTCCGAAAGGTCCCATCAGGGTTTCTTCGTTCGAGGATTCCATTTGGTCGTCCCCTTCAGGTTAAGGGTTAAGCCTGAACCTTGTGCCACGAAATATTTTTCTTTTTCAGGTTTGGGTTAAACCTGACTCTCATTCTGACGAAATTCCTCATTTTGATGAGGTATGTTCTTCCAGTCCCATCATGGTTCTTCCCATCGAGGAATCCATGCTTTGTATATCCATCCAGGATATGATTCTACTTGAGCTTCATCTCATGAGGCATTTTTCAAAAATGTCCCATCAAGGTCCTCATGTATTCCTTTCCTCATTCAAATTTATCTTGATGTATATTCGTCCCATCCAGGTTAAGGGCTAAACCTGAGTCATTCCAAAAGGCTGATCTTGTCTCACTCATAAGGCTTCATCAAAATTCTTATCTTTCATCATTTCAGGATCTTCACCCAAAGTCCCATTACGATTTCCTCATTTTTGTTATTCAGTCATATCATTTTCAAGGATTTCGTTCCCCCAAAAAGCCATTCAGGGTAAGGTGTTAAGCCTGAGAAACCATGCCTTGAAAAGACAAATTCTTCCACACCCAGTTTAGATCTGTTGACTGGGGAATTTTCAAAATTTGGAGTGTTTTCTTTGCCACTGAGCTCGGCTTTTAACCGGCTCAGTAGCAAAGAGGGGCATCTGTGAACACCCCAAATTTTTCAAAACAATTATAAATATCCCCTTTTGTCCCTGACCCCATTTCTTTCGAGTAATTGAGTCAGTTTTAAATCTAAATTCCAGTTTATTTCTCAGATTTTACTGAAATTAAACTCATTTTATATATCTGACTCAATTTCGGATCCGGATCTAATATCTGAATCCAAATCTAAGCTTCGTTATCCAATTTTTAAACCAATTTCTCAAAATTACCAAAATAACTTTTGAAAGGCTCAGACAGTCCATCCGGTATCCTGTTGGATCCACAACTTTGTATTTCTCGATTTGAGGTTTAAAAACTCGAATATTTTCTAAAAACCTAGATCCAAACTCATTTTCTTAAGAAATCAAACCCAAATTTTCAGAAAATCCCTCTCTTGAAAATATTTCTTAAAAATACAAAAAAAAAATATAGGCTTAATAGTTTTCAAGGTTTTATTTCAAAAATACAAATATATATATATATATATATATATATATATATGAAAAAGGCCAAAGAAAAAAACAAAAAAATCCGAAAATAATCAGAAAATATACAAAATATATATATATATAAATACAAGTAGATTAAACCTGTTTTACTAAAAATCTATTTTTTTCAACTATCGTTTTGGAAATTTTCAAAAACAAACAGGACCCCTGGAGAAGATACCCAACAGCCTCCTCTCGAAAAACTGTTGAAGGAGATCGAAGGGTTGGCAACCCTTCGATCACCCTCACTTCTCTCAGCCACCGATCTCTAACAGCCCCTCCCCTTCTTGATGATTCATCTTTTCCTATATAAACAATCATTGATAAGAGGGAGGGCATCCATTTTTTTAACAACCATCCATTCTCCACCTCCTCATTGCATTCTTCATGATCTCCTCTTTTCCATCCGTCTTTTGCTTCCTCCCTCTGGTGCTTCCCCTCTCTACAGAAGTGAGCCCTCTCAATCCTCTATCAAAAACTCTGCAAAAACAAAGGAACGATCCTCCAAAGCGTTAGCAATCCTGTAAGTATTCCTTTCTCTCTCTGTTGACTGTAATTTTCCTTAAATTTCCTGTTCATTGCCCCTTCTCTCTCTTCTGTAAGAAATTTTTTTCAGCTACACCTCTGTCATGCTTTGATATCTGTTATATTTCTGTTTCTTCCATGCTTTTCTTTTTACTGTTCACCCAGAAGCAATATCTGTAGTGTCGATTTGCCTCTAGCAATGTCAACCTACGCCTTGCGACATTGATGGAATTTGCGTATTCTTATATTTGATTTTCTTTTCCTTCGATTTTCCCCTCTTCTTCATTTGTCGTTTTTCCTGTTTTCGATATATTTTGATCTTAAGTTTCTGTTGAGGTTATTGGTTTCCTATTTTTATATGTTCCTTACAAGTTATTTCTGATTTTTTTAAATATCTGTTTATGTATTAGATCTGGTGATTTTCTTTTTTACATTTCATTTGTATATGTTCTCTTGCGTTTGGTTGATAGCATTACATCCAATCCAGCGCTTTTGACATGATCCAGCCTTTCCCTTTTGGTTTTGTCAACACTGATTTGTTTCATCAACATATTTTGTTGATTTACCTTGTTTATTAGAGTTTTCCCATGGGATTCGATCATTTCATTTCGTTCTGCTTATTTTCTCATCTATTTGATTGATTGTCACAAGAACACTCAGAATCAATTTGATTATGCATATGTTTCACCATGCGTTGGTTTTTTTTTTTTTTTTATAAGCATTCATCCCTAACCTCTGTTCATCCTGTGTATGTGTTCATTCTGCATCTTCATTGAGTCATTTATGTGTATTTGATTTGTTTGAATCTCCATAATTTCGGCATTCATATTCTCTGAGACTCTTTGTTTGTATCTACCAAAAGGTTACATAAAACTTGATTACTCTATTCGAATTTCAATATATAATTGATATCAATTTGCAGTAAAAGACAGGTATTGTTCATTGACCAAAGCTAAAAACAAAAAAAAATCTCTACCCAGTTGTTCCTTTTTTTTTTTGGAAGCACCTACAGTTGAGCATCCATTCAGGAAACCTACAAGGATGCCCATTGGTTTGGGTTGAGGTCATCCAACTCCAAAGTTGTTAGCCATGCTAATCTTGTCATTAATTGGTTGGGGCCAACCATTTCTTGAATCTGCTAATAAATCATTGGAAGGAAGTATTTTGAAAAGCACATCCTTATGCTTCAAAAGAAATTTCTCTGTTACCATATGCAAATTATGTCCTGTTGAAGAAAGGAACACAGTGTTGGGTAACAAGAAGGACATGGACAAACATTGGCTTTGCTTTGTAGTTCGATCTTTAAGGATACAGTTACAGCAATTGTTTGGGGATGTCAGTCTGTTGAAAATCGATGCTCATGCACGTGAACTACGACCATGTCTGGAACTGTGGTATCTCTCCTCGTTGGCAAGATGATGCCTTCAGTTGCGTTATGGGAATTGCTATGATTTGCGAGCCAGACTCACAAGAAATCTGACATAAAAAATATATATATATCAACTAATCTAGATAGTTGATACAGCTTGAATGGGATACCATCCTCCTCCATTTAGATTGGCTCTCTTGGACTTGTCATTGATGGAAAACACGACAAATCAATCCCCTCTGCTGCTAGTTTCTAGCAAGGATGGCATTACAAGAGCTCTTTACACAATTCTTGTGATGAGTCATAGTGAGGCCTGCGTTTCATACAGATAAAGAATTAGAACCCCCTCCATCCAAAACTTGTGTTAAGCTAAGCGTCATATGGAACCAAAACTTTGAGGCAGAGAGGTTGTACAGGGGAGGAACTTTTGGCTGAATCTGTATTTATTTCATCAGTAGAGGTACCCCTGATGATGAAATTAAAAATAGATAGTTTCTTTCTTTTAAAATGGCTTATACTAAGTGTTTTCCCTTTCATTCCCATGTATCTTACAAAGGCTAATCATCAGTTTTATCGTGGATGCATATTCAAGTTTCCACAGGTTGAGCAGGGGAATGCATTATTTCCACTCGTTCTACATCATCTTGCATTTTTTTTTAATGATGGATTAGAGATATTGGGTTCACATTTTACAGTAGCAACCATCTAAAAGGGATGACCGAAATTACATTAAGATTTATTGTGTTGATAATGTCTCGATTTACCATGAAGCTTTGATCTGTTGTGTGATTGTTTTTATGATTTGCAGTACACTTCTAATTCAGAGATTGCCAAAAGGCTTTGATCTGTTGTATGATCATTCTTAGGCAACCGATTCATTTATCGACTTGCTGCCATCATCATCACAGCTACATCATCATTAATGCTCTCTTCATTATCTCACGCCCACCCCACTGATGCACCTTCACCTAGCACTGCTGTAGCTTTTCATAAGATTTGCAGCACTACTAATACACTGTTGTGATGCGTCCCTTAGCACTACAGTAGTGTTGGGCACGACTGTAGCTTCTAACATATCTACAACAGCGCTAAGGCACTGTTGTGGTCTCTTCTTCCTACACTTACAACAATGCAGGGCATTGCAACATCCCCTTTTCAATATGATTTCTAATACAACAAGCTAATATTCTGCTGTGAAGGACTTAGCAAATGTGAGGGTTACAAGGCAGCTGAAATAATGTTGATAATCCATGTATGAAATTGAGCAAAATTCTGCTCCCCCTGCCAATAAGACTAAGTCAACATAGTCATAGTTTCATCGTGTAATTACCTAAAAAAAAACTGAAAAGGTAATGTCTAGAGCCTTATACATGTAGCCCAAACATCCATCTTCAACATATTATACATGCATCTTTGGACATTCATTTCTTCATTCAATTCATTTCAATATATGTGTTTTCTCATCCATGATATGTTAAAATTTCATTAATTTAGAGCATAGACATAACATTCCATCATCCTGCATCTTAAATACAATACAATGTTTCCATTATATATTCTCTGGCTTGTGCTAACTCTACTTTTTGCAAGAAATACATGGAAAATGCAATTCTCTTCTTAGCTTAGAAATTCTTTATTTAATTCAATGATGTAATAGTTAGATGATCATGAGAAATTTTACACCTCCTGTCTTAGGTTAGAATGTATGAGCATGTAAATAATACTTGTTTCATATCAATTTTCTTTTCCATTTCAAAATTTCACATGATGGAACACAAATGCCACACACACCATTCTAATAAGAGGTGATTAAATCCTAAGTTGATGATTTGCATCAATGGCCATAGTCAGGATGTGAACAAAACTTAGGATTTTTGTCTTTTATGGAATAACACTGGATCTCCTCTTCAAAAATCACCATATATTTAAATATTTTCCTCTTTTATCAGAGTTTAACTTAAAATTAACTCAAAATATATATCAATGGCCATAGTCAGGATATATTGAGAGTTAATTTCATTTTAAACTCTATAAAAGCACCAAAATATATATTATTCTTCACCTGAATTCTAATATGATTATTATACAATACATTCAATGACCATAGTCAAGGATGTATTATATCTTCAATCTTATTTTAATTCACTTAAAGAATGAAATATGTTTTTCAAATCCAATTTCAAAATTCTTTAAATTCATTCATCATTTAGGATAGAATTGCATCATATTTTTAAAATTCTTTTCCAAAATCCAAGTGATCTTGAATGTCTTTCTTCAATTTCTATTTCAATTCATCAATTCTATCTCATCTCAAAAGTTCAAAAACTGAATTCAAAGACCAAATTTGACTTTGAAAATTTCAAATTCATCTTATATTCAAAACTCCAATCAAATTTTAAAGTTCAGTTTAACTTTAAAATTCCAAATTCATTTTCAGGATTCAATTTCAAATTCAATTCAACATCTCAAAACTCAACTAAAAAGTTAAATTTAACTTTGAAAATTTTGATTCATCTTTTGATTCCAAATTCAAACTTCAAATTCAAAATCCAATTTGACTTTGAAATTCATTTGTATATTCAAAATTCAATTTCTAATTCTAATCAAATTTCAAAGTTCAAATCAACTTTGAAATTCCAAATTCATTTTCAGGATTCAATTTCAAGAATTTAAATCAAACATCTCGAAGTTCAATTTTCAAAGTTCAATTTAAACTTTGAAATTTTTGACTCATCTTCTATAACTCAAGTTCATCCTTTATTTTGAGCCTTGACTCTCAAATATTCAAAATCAAAGTTTTGAGATTAATTCTGAATCTCAAAAATCGATTTTTTCTAAGTGTTAAATTCAATCTGGGTTTTCAAAACCCAGATCCATCTTCAAAAGTTCCATTTGGACTTTCAAAATCCAATTCTAAAATTAGAACCCAATCTTACTTTGGATCCAGATTTCCAGAATTCAACTCCATCTAGGATCCTAGAATTCAACTTCATTTTGGATCCCAGACTTCAGATCCAATTCCATTTAAGATCCTAGATTTCAAATTCAACTTCATTTTTTGGATTCCAGACTTTGGATCCAATTCCATTTAGGATTCAGAATTCAACTTCATTTTTGGATTCCAGACTTCGGGTCCAATTCCATGTAGGATTCAGACTTCAAAATCAAATTTCATCTAGAATTCCAGATTTCAAATCCAATTCTATTCTCAATTTCAGATTTAAAACCAAAAATCCATTTTCTGATCACACCTGGACTTCTTAAATCCAATTCTATTTTCAAATTCCATTTGGATCTCTCAAATCCAAATTCCATCCTGATTTCAAACTTCGAATTTGGAATTCAAGTCCATTTCAAATTTCCTCTCCTCTCCTAAATCCAAGTTTAAAATTTAAATTCAAAGTCCATTTCTAACTTTGAAGCTTCATTTCTTTTTATCTTAGCTTCAAATCATTCTTTTCAAAGTCAGGATTTATTATCCCAAACTCTAATTATTTCAAAGACTTAGAACTTCAAAAATCTTTCCTGACCTATCTCAAGCTCTAAAGTCAAATTCAACTATTCAAAATCATTTATTCATTCCCTTATCACATCTTCAGAAATCATTTGGAAAATCTCAGGTTTCCAAAAAGTGTTTTCTCAAAAGCATACATTTCCACATTTACATTGCACAAGCATGATTCTCTGTGCATCCTTAGACTTATAATAAATTCTTAGATAATATTTTAGCAACGCAAAAAGGCATAAATTCGATCTTTCGTTCGATTACCCCTGGTAAAGGTGCCAGGAACGGTCGAACCTCGTACCGACGAGCGAATCCCGTCTCCCAATTTTCCCAAAAATATTTCAAAACGGAGGCGAGTAGTTTTTATAAATATTTTCAAAATTAAGGTCAAGTGAGACTTGCAAAAGAGTTCCTCTCTCTTCTTTCTTTTCTCATTCTCTCTTCCTTTTCTATCTTTTTATTCCCCTTTAAAAAAAGGAATAAAGGCTAGAAAGGCGAAGAGAAGGGAAAAGAGGAACGAGAGGAAAAATTTTGCGATGATCACAATTCTCCGAGTGTAAAATGAGTCAACCCTCGGTATAAGAAAAGCGAGTGCAGCCATGGCTATGGAGAGGCGGCATGTCGACTTTCCCATCTTTGCAAGAGCTGAACTGTCCTGATATCTATATAGTTTTGTCCGTCTGGAAAGAAAGCTAATCCTACTGTACATAAGACCATCGCATGTTGGATTCTCTCTTGAGCTGTTCGAGATAAGAAACTGACTTCCACAAATGTCCTATACTGTCTATAGATTTCGAGCAGGTTCACATATTCATTTCCATTCTCATCAATCAAGGGCCAAGACTTATGTCTTGTCATGCGGGCTAAAGCATCTTGGGGATCCAGACCGTTGACATTAATCAAGAATTGCTGCTCTAAAGGATCTCTTGGACGACCGACTGGCTCTGGAAATCCCATAATTTTTGAAAATCCATCTATCAATAGTCATTTCTCCCCATGGGAACCAGAAGATACACGTACGCAGATTCCACCGCTCTGCCACTACATGGATTAAATTGTCGTTGACTGTCTGATTTTCTACTGCGGATGCCAGTTCTAACCCACAATCGCTCAGATGGTCCGGAAACATACGAGAGAAGTTCTTGAATCATGAATAATACCACCGGGGAATAAAGGATCTGGTGCTGAGATTTCGATGTTCTGGAAGACCTTGTCGCACCTTGTAGGAGATGTGACCCTCAGGGAAGACCGAATCAAGTTGATTGAATGCCATCAGACTGAAAAATATGGAAAATTGGAATAAGACTTAAGAAAATACAAGAATTTTGAAAAAAATGTAGGCAGGATAAAAATGAAGCAGAAAATTCGGGATCCGAAAGAAAGGAAGGATGAAAAATTACCTGGAGTTTTGAGAAAAATAAAAGAGAATTTGGAAAATCGTTCAAAGTTTGAATAAAACCGGAATTTTTAGACAGTATATGGAGACAGATGAAAAAATTGGGGATTTTTGAAAATCATCCAGTATTTTAGAAAACTTGTGGAAAATGTAATAAAAGAAACTAACATTCAATCACATCTTGTATAAACAAGTATATACATACAACAATCTCTAAAAGTTGATTCTAGATGCACAAGTTTTGAAATAGCGGTAGGACCTTAATCCTAACTCTAAGGTTCAAATCATCTGTGTCCAATCATGCTATGCCTATATACTCGAGCCAAGGTCTGATGTGCGTGACATAAAATCAATCTCTGGTTCTAGGTTCAAGTTTTCCAACATCCTTGAGCGCCTGCCGATATACGTTGGGCTATGGCCCTTAGTACGTGGCAGGAGGGCTTTAACCCAAATATGTGGCCCAGTTGTGGGGCGTTGTCCCAAACTATGGTTCTGGAAGAAAGCCCAGCAACGTGAAGACCAGGTAAAAGTAGGTGTGGTGGTTTTTGAAAACATGAGCACATGCAAGCAAATAGAGGGCTCTAAAACCTAAAGAAGTAGAGTTTTTGAACTATTTGAAGAAGCAAACATTCTTTTCAATCAAACCTAGATTGAGGAGGGTTGTATTAGACATAAGTCTATGTGAACATGAATAATATCTCCTCAATCAGTCCTACCAAGCCATGCCTAGTCTACATGCAATCCATGTCAGCTGGGTTCAAGTCTAGGCACCTAGGTTCACATGATATCAGAAAGTAAAAGCTGACATTCCATAGAACACGATTTTGACAATTTGAACTAAGTCAAGCACACAATTGATCAGGTGAAGACAGGTCCCATCACGGTCGCCAAATTTGTTATCATCGCAAAATTTTACTTTTGCAAGTCAAACTGACCTTTGAAAAAGTTTTTGAAAATAACTCGCCTCCATTTTTAAAATGCGGGATAATTCCGAAGAATGAGACTCGCCTGTCGGTATGAGATTCAACCGTTCCTGGCGCCTTTACCAGGGGTAATTGTGTTATTGTCGCAAAATTTTTCCCGTCTTCCCTTCCTTGCGGAAGAGAGAGAGGGAAGCGCTTTCGCGCTTCAAACTTGACCGGATTTTGGAAAATGTTTTGAAATACTCGCCTCCATTTTGAAAATTGCGGGAAAATCCATGGGATGGGGCTCGACCTGTCGGTACGAGGTTCGACTGTTCCTGCCGCCTTTAACAGAGGTAATCAAACCAAGGACCAAAATTGTGCTTGACTTAGTTAAATCATCAAAATCGTGTTCTACCCTATATGCACAAAGAATTCAGGCATGTGCTATGAGATTTTGGAAAATGCAGCTTGGGAAAACATGATGTATGCTTGGAAAATATTTGGAGTTGAAAAGAATTTCTCAGGAAAAAGATGAAAGTCAATTTCTCAAGATAACTCATGTGAAAAGGGGTTTTTGAAATCACGGGAAAGTTCATGAAGATGTGGGAAAATCACGAATGGTTGAAAATCTGGGGAAAATGGAAGTGATTCTTGAGAAAAAGGTGAACATTTGAAAAGGGAAACACCTCTCAGGAAAAAGCTTCAAGTTTTGAAAGTCTTCTTGGGAAAATGATTGAAATACATGGGAAAACCCTTGTGGAGAAGGAAAATTGAAACTTGGGAAATTGAAATCCTGGGAATCTTAGCTTTGAAACACTTGGAAATCGATTTTGATTTTGAGAAAGATGAGAGACTTCTTTTGAAAATCTTGAGAAAATAACCTTTTCCATGGAAAACTGTGGAAAAACTTGACTTGGAAAAACTGATTTTGAAAAATTCTCAGAGTTTCTTGAGAAATCGATTTCTTGAGAATGAAGTTTTCTTAAGAAAATCACAGGAAAATTAATGATTTCATGATGCAAATGATATGAGTGAATGAATGCACTTTGAAAGATTTTCTAAGAAATTTGTTGGAAAATGTGTATTAAATCAAAATAAATCCTTCACATATCCTGACTGTGGCCATGAATATGTTCAGAGTTTAATTGATTTAATGCACAATGATTTGAAAACATTGGAAATATGATGTATATTTTAAGATAGCCTAGGAGTGTAGGCTCAATGTGACTAGTAGAAAGATGATGGATCTGGGTCTCGTCCATATTCCGACTAGAGCCGTAAATATGGACTCCACCGAGTTCATCAACTCCCTAAGAGTTGGTGCACGTCAAGATAAGTAGAAAATATTGTCAAAATGTTAGAAATTTTGCTGTTGATTCAAAATTTTTGAAAATGTTGCATATTGTTGCAAAGATATTCTTTCTCTTCTACCCAAAGTATTACCTCCAAATAAGGTTCACTTCGTAAAATCGAGACTTGAAATCCAAATTGCTCGCAATTGACCTTCTTCAAGGAAGCTATCAATTTCCTTGATATGAACAGGAAAGAGAATTTGATATTATGAAAGCCGTTGATGAAAGAGTATTGATAATAGAATTTCACAAATTTAAAGAGGATTCTTGATAGATTTGGCAGTTTGATATCCTGGGAGCTTCTCTCATGATAATCTTTCTGCACTCTTTTGACCCTCTAGTGTTTTGGCTACATTCTCCTTCATTTTGGAGATGTTCTGACTTTTTCTCTCTTTCTTTTTCCTCTCTTGCTCTCTTTTGGGAGGGTACGTCACAAGTTTCTTCATCTTGGAGATGTTTCGATCCTTCTTGGGCGATGGGTTTGGGGATTTTTGGATGATAGCTGAAATCAAATATCTTTTAGGGATTGTCGAGAGGTTCATTGCATCTGCCTTCATCTCGACAGTGCTTTGGACTTTCCCTGGAAGGATCCGTCACAAACTCCGTCATCTTGGAGATGTTTTGAATCTTCTTTGGCCCCGGGGGTCTATTCGCCTAATTCGCCTTCATCTTGACGACAGGTGAGAGATCCCTTTTGCAGATATTTAATTGCAGCTTAGGTGATTATGAGGAGATAGGGTTTTGATGAATGCTCTCTTTTTCTAGCGCTCAGGATATTTCCACTGCCTCATTTTACAAGAATAATCTTTAAAGATGTGCCATTGACTGTGATCAATATCAATCATCCATGGCTTTTCACTAACATTGAATCTTCTTTTCTGGCCATATTGAGGATTTATCCTTCATCCTTTTGGTTGGCTAATAGAAAGAATTTGAGTTTTGAATCTCTTTTTGCAAAAGCTTCACTCTTTTGGAAGCGATGCTGAAGGTAAATTGAGATAGAGATTAGTGCAATAAAGATTCTGAAATCAACAAATAATTTGATTGACAAATTGACAAAATTTTCTTGAAATCCTGGGTGAAAGAGAGTAATTGAAATCCGGCCCAACACATCCATGACGAAAATTCTCTTCTCTTTTTCCCCAAAAAGAGAGACTCAGGCTTAGCCCTTACCTGAATGGGAAATGGGAAATACTCCTCTCTTCCCTGAAGAGGAGGTGTTTGCAAAACTGAGTTTCGAAGAGAAGTTAAGCTTTCGTCAAAGCTCCCTAATATTAGGCTTCTCTTATGGAAAGGGGGCTGATAATAGTGAGGTCTGAAAATTGGGTCATGAAAGGAACGAGTCCATCACACTCTCCCTGCAAAGAGGGTCCTTCATGATGAAGATGGCCTAGTATGAAATTGGGGAGTCACAAGAAAAGCGAGTCTCCGTAGAGCCTCTCCCTTAAAAAGGGTTCCTCGTGTGAAATTGGAAATTGTTTTGCAAACAGTTCACAAAGACGCGAGTCCCTTCAAACTCTCCCTAAAAAGGGGCTAAGTGAACAAATTGGATAGCATGCGAAAAGAACGAGCTCCCTCGAACTCTCCCTAAAAAGGTCTCTCGCAAGAGAAAATAATTGAAATTGGATATTGATATTGATTGACCCAAAGGTCGAAATTGAAAATTGGAAAATTGGTTGCTGGAAATTGAATGACTCGAAGGTCGAAATTGGATGACCTGATGGTCGAATTTGAGGATTGGTTGACCAAAAGGTCGAAATTGTGAATTGAGTGACCCGAAGGTCGAAATTTGGAAATTGAGTGACCCGAAGGTCAAAAATTTGGAGATTGATTGACCCGAGGGTCAAAAATTGGAAATTGATTGACCCAAAGGTCGAAAATTTGGCAATTGATCGAAAATTGGAAATTGGTAATTGAAATTGAGAATTGGAAATTGGGTGACCCGAAGGTCGAAATTGGAGAATTGCCTGATTTGAAGATTTAAATTGGAATTTGGAGGGCAAAATATCAAATTTGAGCAATTGACAGACCCTGAGGTTCAAAATGACTTGGATCAACAAAGGAGAATGATGAGTTCGAGTTAGAGCTCGAATAAAATATAGAGATCACAAGTCAGAACCCGGATCAACAGAAGAAAATGAAGAGATCGCATCTGCGCTCGAATGAATAGAGAGATCTCGAGTCGGAACCCGGATCAACAAAAGAAATGAAGAGCTCGCATCTGAGCTCGAATGAATAAAGAGATCTCAAGTCGGAACCCGGATCAACAGAAGAAAATGAAGAGCTCCAGTCAGGGCTCGAGTAAGGTAATGAGATCACGAGTCAGAACCCGGACCAACAAAAGAAAATGAAGAGCTCAAATCAGAGCTCAAATAAGATAATGAGATCATGGGTCGGAACTCGGATCAACAAAAGAAAATGAAGTGCTTGAATTAGAACTTGGATAAGACAAAGAGATCTCGAGTCGGAACCTGGATCAACAAATGAAAAGAGCTCGAATATGAGATCGAATGAGTAAAGAGATCTCGAGTCGGAACCCGGATCAAAAAATAAAAAATGAAGAGCTCAAGTTAGAGTTCGAATGATGAGATCTCGAGTCGGAACCCGAATCAACAGAAGAAAACGATTTGAATAAAACCCGAGTCGAAACTCGGTTTGTCGAAAAATTAGGATTTTGAAAATGTACCAGTTTGAGTACTGGATTTTGAAATAATACCAGTTCGAGCGTTGGATTTTGGTTCAGTATTGGTGATGACCTTTCAATTTTGAATTATTAGGAATTGTGATGGGACTGTTTGTTGAAATCCCAATACTGACCGGATTGTTGTTAATGCAGTTGAATGCAAATGAATATGAATTGATGCATATGAATGCACAAGTGCGTGAAATGAGACATTTGTTTATCCTGCCTGCATACAGTATGAAATTTTAAAAATGCCCCAGTGTAACTGGGAAAGAAAGTTTGATCATTATTTGAAGGAAAATAGGAAGGATTACAAGAGGAGAATAAATGTTTCAAGTATAAAACTTTTTCAAGTGTCGAGCATTAATGGGATCTGGCAATTCTACCCCATCGGCATTGATGAGCCGATATGAGTTGCGGGGCAATGCTTCTTTGACAACATAGGGACCTTCCCAATTTGGCGACCATTTGCCACCGGGACGATGTTTGAGATAAGTTGTGGATCGAAGTACTAAATCATTGACTTTGAATCTTCTTTCGATGATAGACTTCGCATATTGCCTGGCTACTCTCTGGCGATAGGATTGAGCATGCTCTGCTGCTTTTAGCCTCCTCTCGTCGAGTAAGTCTAGCTGCACTAGTCGCTGCTGCTGGTATTGATCAAGAGGTAATTGCAAAAGTGAAGCAAATTTCAAAGCGGGCTTCTGAACATGTAGCGGCAATACTACTTTTGTTCCATAGACCAATTCTGATGGAGTAGCATTCGTTGGAGTGTGAATGGTGGTCCGGTATGCCCATAGTGCATCGTGGATCTTCTCATGCCAGTCACGCCCTGTTTCCACAGTTCGCTCCAAGATACGAATTAAAATCTTATTGGTGGCCTCTGCCTGACCATTCCCTTGAGGATAATATGGAGCGAAAAAATGGTGATAGATCTTGAATTTTGAGCAGAATGTCTTCATCTTTTCATTCTTGAAATGACTTCCATTGTCTGACACAATGTCATGTGGGATGCCGAAACAGCATAGGATGTTCTTGTGAATGAAAGAGACCACATGTCGGCCCTCTACTGTGCGAAGAGTGATAGCTTCTACTCACTTGGTGAAGTATTCTGTTGCGGCCAGGAAGTATTTGTGGCCATTTGAAGCTGAAGGAGTGATGGGACCTACGACATCGAAGACCCACATGGAGAACGGCCACGGCGAAACAACAGATTGTAAATATGTTGCCGGAGCATGGATGGAAGGTGCGTGTATCTGACATTGCACACACTTCTTCACATAATGATAACAGTCTTGTTGCATAGTCTTCCAGTAGTAACCTGCTCTGACGATCTGTTTGACAAGGGTTTGGTAGCCGACGTGGCCACCACAAATGCCTTCGTGTGCTTCTCACACGACTTCTTTGGCTTCGTCTAAACATCTGGAATACTCTGAACTGAATCCTCGACGATAGAGGACATTGGCCAAAATGAAGTATTGAGTAGACATACGTTGGATTGCTCGCTGCTCTTTCTTTGAGAGTTCTAGAGGAAATTCGCCAGTTTCTATGAAAGTTTTGATATTGTAATACCAAGGCTTCTTCTTTTGCTCAGCCTGGTTTACTTGCTCTGCTGGAAGGAAAGCAGGTTGGTCAAGTATGCCAATTTCAAAAGAGCGACAAGATTTTCCATTCTTGAATGCCATAATGGAGCCTAAACTGGCTAGGCTATCGGCCACTTGATTGAAATCTCTCTTGATATGGAATAACTGAAATTCTTCGAACTTGTTGACAAGAGCTGAAACAATTTTCTGATAGGGAAATAGCTTCTGATCTTTGACTTGCTATTCGGCTAGAACTTGATTGACAACAAGTAATGAGTCGCCGTAGGCATGCACTCTCTTAACATTGAAGTCTAGTAGAATCTTTAGACCTTGAATCAGGGCTTCATATTCAGCCATATTGTGGGTACATTGAAAATCTAACTTGAGAGAAAATGGAATCATCTCTTTCTCGGGAGTGATTAATAGGATTCCGATGCCTATTCCGGCCATGTTCTTAGAACCATCGAAAAATAAATTCCAGACTGGAAATTGCTGGATATTGCAAATTTGCACATTAGAGAGTCATCTTCGGATTTCGTTTCTTCTGCCAAAGGAAAGTCTGCCAATTGATCTTCAATTGCTTGTCCTTTAATTGATTGTTGCGAAACATATTCTAAGTCGTACTGCATCAGTAAGACTTGCCATTTGGCGACCCGTCCGCTTAGGAAAGGTTGCTCCAAGATGTATTTGAGGGGATTGAGTTTAGACAGGATTTTGACCTCTGATGCCAACAGGTAGTGTCTTAGCTTCTGACACATCCATACCAGAGCTAGGCAGGTCTTCTCTATGTGAGAGTATTTCTTTTCATAATCTATGAAAGTCTTACTCACATAATAAATGGCGTGCTCTATCAAGCTGCCTTCTTTGTATTGCGCCAAGAATCCGCCGCATGCGACTTGATTGACTGAGATGTATAGCAAAAGAGGTTTTCCCAATTCTGGCGGCTTCAGGATGGGAGGATTAAGAAGATACTTCTTGATTCGATCGAACGATTGCTGGCATTCTGGCCCCCATTCGAACTTCACTCTTTTTCTGAGTAAGTGGTTGAAGGGCTCACATCTCATCGCCAAGTTGGAAATAAATCACCGGATTGACTGCATACGTCCTTGAAGGCTACGCAGTTCTTTGAGATTCTTCGGGGGTGGCATATCAATGATAGCCTTTGCTTTGGCTGGGTTGACTTCAATTCCCTTTTTGCTGACCAGAAAACCCAACAGTTTGCCTGATTCGACTCCAAAGACACACTTTTGCGGGTTAAGCCTTAACTTATAAAGGATGAGTCGCTTAAAGACTTGATCAAGCGCTTTGAGGTGATCTTCTCCCTCTTTAGATTTCACGAGGATATCGTCAACATACGCATCCATGATTTTGCGCATCTGATCGTGAAAGATAACGGCCATTGCTCGTTGATATGTTGCTCCAGCATTCTTGAGCCCAAAAGGCATAACTGTATAGCAGAAAGTGCCCCAAGGCGTAGTGAAGGAAGTTTTTGATTGGTCACGGGCGGCCAACTTAATCTGATTGTAGCCGGAATATCCATCCATGAAAGAGAACATAGCGTGTCCTGCCGTGCTATCGACTAGAAGATCGATGCTTGGAAGTGGATAGTCATCCTTCGGAGTTGCCTTGTTGAGGTCTCGGAAGTCTATGCAGATCCTTACTTTGCCACTTTTCTTTGGGACAAAAACGATATTGGCCAACCAATCCGGGTAGTCAATAGCTCGGATAAATCCTGCTTTGAGCAAATCTTCAAGTCCTTCTTTGACTTGTTGTTCTATTCTGGGATCCATTTTTCTCAGCTTTTGCTTAACTGGCTTAGCATCTGGTTTCAAGACAAGACGATGTTCGACCAATTTGGGGTCTAAGCCCGGCATGTCTTCATATGTCCATGCGAACACTTCTTCATGCCGCTTGAGAAAATTTGTAAGCCTTTTCTTTTCTTCTGGACTCAGACTGGTTCCGATCTGGAGAATTTTGGGATCTTCCTCTGAACCGATATTAACATCTTCGGTTGGATCTTGTACTAGAGGAGATGGTTCATCTTGCTTCTGAACAGCGGCGAACTCTGGTAATTCCTGAAGAGACTGATTGTATTCTGCACAATCATCTGACTGCTTTGCAATCTTATCATTTCTGGTGCTTGCTTTGATTCTGTGAATTGCTGCCGATTTCTGAAAAGCCTTGGGATTGAGAACGAGCTTCTTGATTGTCCGAGAAGTCATTCTAAAATTTTGGAGAAGAAATCTGGTTCAGATAAATCGGCCTATAGTAAGACAAGCAATCATTTAAAGAGAACCATGCATAAAATGGCATTGAATTATAAAAGGAAGAGATAGACAGAAAGGGAGTAGATGGCATCCGGATAGACAAAGAAACTTGAAATTTTATTGATTGAATTGGTCAATGACATTTGATAAAATGAGACATTTATTTTGGAAAGAATGGAAAGAAATAACAAATGGTCTTTATTGTGCCCCTTTGACAAAAACAGTCTTCTTTGACGAGCTTCCTCCGGAGAACCCTAGTCCTGCTCTGTGGGGACGATGTTTTTGGATCACTGGCTCGATGCGGCCGTCCTCGTTCTTGCCGAGTCCCTTGAAGGGTTGATAACCATGCTTCAGGAGTAACTCAAATCCCTTTCTTGACTTCATGAATTGTGGAAACAATGGGTGATCCTTAATGGTGTTGTAGTCGATTCGGCCTCCAACCTTGAAGAATTGAGGACCTCTCCATCGGGTCATGGCTACCGTGTGCGGAGATAGTTCTGAGGATGCCTGAAGTATTTCTCGATTCTCTCCAAGATTGATCTCTTCACTTTCCCTGATGCTGGGAATATCCGCGTTGAATGATGGCCGAGGAATCATGGGCTGCGGGAGCCTTTCTTCTGGGTCTTCTCCCAGTATAGTGGTAATCATTCCACCTTTTGACCATTTCACGCATTGATGGAGGGTGGAAGGCACTGCATTTGCATTGTGAATCCACGTCCTTCCGAGCAACAAGTTGTAGGTGGGTGGCACGTTAACCACATGGAAAAGGACGGAGTGCACCGAATAGTTGATGAATACCTCCAGAAATATCTTCCCTTTTGCCATTTGACCATGGTTGTCGAATCCATAGATTGTGATGGGATCTGGAATATATTCTTCATCCTTGATCCCTAATGCTTTTGCGGTCATCTCGGGACATATATTGAGGCTGCTGCCTCCATCTACTAGCACATGGGGTACTGTCATTCCCTTGACTCGAATGACAATGTACAAAGCATTATTATGAAAGGAATGAGGCTTTGGGAGGTCCTCATCCGAGAAGGTGATAGGCGCATTTGTCATGGCAGAGTTCACAATCTGTGCCATGTCTTCAGGAGTGGTACTGGGCTTAACCTTGATTTTCCTGAGTAAATCATCCAGTACTTGCTGGTGCTTGCTAGAATTCTTGGCCAAGTCAAGGATGGAGACATTGGATAGAGCGGTCAGAGGCTTCAGACTTGAATTCTCCAGCCTGGGTTTGATAATTTGCTTGAAGAAGTCAGGAGTTCCCTTTGACTTGGGGGCTGACTTCATAGATGCTTCCAAAACTTTCATTTTGTCGAATGCTGAGATTAAGTCCATCTTCTTAGAACCAGGAGCTGCTTGTCGTAGCACTGACACCTGATGTTGAACTTGTAGATCTTGTGCAGAACACGGCTTGATATGCTCATGCGGCAGAAATGGTTGTGCCGATACTACAGCTGTGGTGTGCGAAGGGAAGGGGTGATTGAGAATGTCCATTTTCTCTTCTTCTTCTCCTTCTACCAATAGATTCTTTTCAATGAGATCTTGCACGATGTTTTTGAGAACAAAGCAGTTCTCAGTGTTGTGTCCCACTGTCATGTGGAACTTGCAGAACTGATCTTTCCATTTCCCCATGGGCACAAGGGGATCGGCCAATCTGGGCAACTTAACCATTTCCTTTGATAACATGTACTCGAGCACATCCTCGAGTGATTGGTCAAGAGGAGTAAATTTTCTATCGTAACTCCATCCTTCATGTCTAGTCTTCTCACGCAGTTTCGGCCCTTGATCCTGCTGAGGAGGCTTGCTGTATTGAGGGGCAGGCTTTGCTTTCTGATCTTTGTGGTTCGAACTGCCTGAGTTGTAGTAGTAATCTTTCTTCTTCCCTTTGTGCTGATTTCGGCCTTTGTTGTTGTTGTTGGCAGAATAAGTGAAGTGAGCTTTCTTCTTCTACTCACCATGGGAGTTGTTCTTGGAAAAGGTGAAGCCTTCATAGACTTCATTTTCCACACTTAGTTCGAGTCATTCGGCTCGTTCAGTGAGCTCAATGAAGGTCCTGAATGGTGTTGTGGAGATCAATCCTCTTAACAGCTGCAAAAAGTTGTTGAGGATTAAGGACAGGGCGTGCCTTTCCGAGATAGGATCTCTCATTTTGTTGCAGGCCGATCTCCATCTGTGGATAAAGTCCCGCGCCTTTTCATTTTCATTCTGCCTGAGGTTGCAGAGATGACTCAATGTAGGCAGCGCTTCTGTGTTGAACAAGAAGCGTTCAATGAATAGATTTACAACTTTGTCGAACTGCTTAAGCTCGATTGGGTTGATATGCTCAGCATACCACTTGGCTGCAACTCCTTCCAAGCTGCGGAGGAAGCATAGAAATAGTGCTTTGTTGTCCCTTTTGAACCGAGAGCATTCTGCGAAGAATGTGGCGAGATGAGCTTTTGGGTCACCAGAACCATCGAACTTGATGAATTTACGGGGGAGATTCTCCAGATCATCATCCCCTTCTAAGCCGTCATAGAATTCCTCACTGGTGAAGACTTTCTTGTCCTTGTCGCGGGCTTGAAGATCCTTGACAACTCGGGCCATTTCCTTGAACTGCGCTTACAAAGGCTCTTCTGCCTCTCTGCTCTTTGATCTGCGGCTTTTATTTTGGCCACGTTTCTGAAATGCCGGAGGCACCTCATATTCTTCATCAGTATTTTCAGTTGAGTCTGATTCATCTAAAATCTCTTCTGGCTGGATTTGCTTCATGGAAGCCTTCTTACCCCTGTGACCATGGAACTTTTCTCTGAATGGGTTCCTTTCTGAGCTGGTCTCGGGCTGCTCATTCATCATTTTGTTCATCATCTTGCGAAACATGGCATACATTTGAGGGTCTATGCCATCATCTTCTTGTTGCTGCTCTTGACTCTTCTCGGATCGGGGGGAACCCATTTCTTCTTCCGAGGCTGACGAGTACTGCGGTGTTGTTGTCCTTTTGCCTGATCTTGTTTGCACCATCAAATGCTGTGGATGCTCTCTGCAGGGCAAAGACCTGATTAGATTTTGTAGGAATTGATTTTTTGGAAGAAATATTTGCTGAAAATATGGTAGACAATTTAATAAAAGATATCCCATTACTAGGGACTGAGTCGTCGTGGGAATCACGACAATTGTGTTGTCATTCCTTCTGCAAAAGAAATAAACAACGAAAATATGCCTTGTTACCTAGGCGAGGTCGTCAAACCACAATGGAAAGAGAGACAATTTTATAGAAATGAGGAAACATGACTTTATTGATCTTGACAAAGAGGTGGGGGACAAACAATTTGCCACCATTCATGATAGTCGGCAGACACTCTAGGACCTGAAAAGATTTTAAGAGAGACAAAGGAATCCCAGCTGTAGCGGGCAGAATGATATGCCCCGGACCATTGTGCGGAAGTGAGGTCGAACTCTGCCATAGCTCCTGATAATAGTCGGTGATGATGCATGAAATGCCCATCATGTAAACAAGTTTTTCATGCATTTTGTATCAAGTTTAAGGTTTTAAACCCATGATTAAATGTGTTTTGATAGTAAGGGGCTATGGTTTGAATTTCAGAAAAATCGGAGTTAAAATGAGAGAGTTATAGCTATTTCAGTGTTTGGGCATGGATTTCGAGGTGGATCGGATCCATATCCGACCCAATTAGGTCAATTGGACCTTGGATCAACTCTTAGAAAGCCCAAAACCCAACCCACACGCCTATCCATATCCATTTCAAAAAGTTTTTCTGAAAACCCCCCAGAAAGAGGCGCCTAGAAAATATATTTTTTATAACAGTGTTTTTGCAAATTCCAAAAAGTATAAATATACTTTTTAGAGAAGCCCTAGGCGTCTTTGGATGTGTTTGGACGCCCCTTGTAGTGAATCTACTCCAGCAACTCCTTCCTCTCCATCTCCCCCACGTGTTGGCCATTGAAGACCGATCTATGCTTGATTTTCAAGCATATTTTCAAGCTTTCTTTGGTTTCTTTTCATTTCTTTCTTGTTCCTTGCTGTCTTTTCACCACTTTTCTGTATTTTTGCAGGTGTAGCAGAGGTGGAGACCATTAACCTTGGGCAGGAGTGCGCAACACACCACCAAGGTGATCCGGCCCTACCTCCATCCGGCTTTCTACACCCTTCGATCGAGAATCGGCTCACATTCCATCGTCGGTGGCTCTCCAACGTGTAGCAACTGCAAAAAGGTGCCGTTTTTGGTGAAGTACAGCATTCTCGAACTGTATAGGACATCCATCTCCAGCCACGGTCCGCTCTTCTTCATCCCCCCGGTCGTCGGATCTTCCAAAAGGTAGGTCTTCTTCTTCCTTCTCTTCTAGATAAAACCGAATTGGGTGTTGGTTTTCTTTTCTTTATTTTCTGAGTGTTTCTTATTTTCTTTTTGTTTTCAACCTTAGAATAGAGTCCGTGCATAGACCAGCACGTTAGATCTAGGTTTGTTTTATTGTTTACATGCTTGAATATCGATTTTCATCATTTTTTAAGAAAAACGTGTAAATCGGCTAGAGTTTTTCTAGCCGATTTGAGTTTTTGTTTTCAACGTGTATCATTGTGAAGTTTTTACAGAAAATCCAATAAAAATTTTCCCTTTTGATTCATTTTAAACGTTTGGTTATGAGTTATGATTGTGTGTTCATTTAAAAAGAAAAATCCAAAAATCGGCTAGACTTATTCTAGCCGATTCTTGATTTTTACAAAAATATTTTTTTTCTCTGTTCTGATTTTTTTTTTTATGTCCAGCATGTGTAGTGAGTTGTTTTGCTGATAATCCATTTATAAAAGTTCAGTTTAATTCATTTTGTTCGTGGGTTGTGCTTGTGTCTTGTTTTGAATTTATTTTTTTGAAAAATCAAAAAAATCGGCTAGAGATATTCTAGCCGATCTTTGCATTTTTGTTAAAAGGGTGTTTAGAGTGGTAAGTCGTGTTGTTTACTGTGTGTTTAGTATGTTAACAGTAGTATAAATTATTGTTAGTCATTTCATTGTTTTAGGATTGATTTAATTAATCGTTTTAATCATTTTTCGTTTTTGTGTTTTGAGTCTATAGTAGAAAATTACAAAAATCAAGTTTTTGTTTTCTCTCATGTTTTTAATTCCAGCATAGTGCTGTTCTTGTTAGCCTTTGTGTAATTAGGAGTCCTTTTTATTATTTTCTAATTTAGTTTTATCAAAATATTGGTTATTTAGTTTTATTGCTTTTTGTTAATTTATATTTTATTTTTTTATTTTTCGTGTGGATCTTCTTCTTCCCCAAGGTGGGGCGGCAGCCATTAGAGCTCCCCTTGAGCTCTTGGTCGAATTTTTTTAGCAAGTCTTAATTGTCATTAATTGAATTAGGTTGTCTAGGTTCAATGTATTAGGGTTTAGTGTCTTAGCCGTTTTTAGGGGTTATTTAAGTTAAGTTTTGGGGATTAGGTTAGTATTTAATCCTGGGAAATCATTTTGCTATTTAAGTTCTTTTATTTCCTAGATAGAGTTAATGCTATTAGTTTAGAAAGTAGTCCCTATTGAAGTTGGCGATTTTGGAAGAAGGAAGCTCTTCAAAAGTCGTGTGAATCATTTAAGGAAAATTTGAATTTTGAATGGGTATTAAAGAAGGGGTTACTCCTTAACTTTGGAAAGTGTTTTTGGCATTAACCAAACATTCCAATCTAGACTCCACGATTTCCATAGAGCATTAAAAGCACTTTAATTCCATCTTGAAAAGCAAAAATCATGGATTTCTAGATTGGCCTTTTCACTTTTCCAAAAGGAGCTTTAAAGGCAATTAAGGATTGTAACCCCCTCTTTAAATGGGGCGATTTTTGAGAATCCAAAGCATTTCAAAATTTGGAATTTGGTAATTATTACATTCCTTTTCCAACCTTCTCCATTAAAATCATGAACTTTGGATTAATTGTAGCTTAATTAGGAGGTTACTACTTTAGTCTAGACCTAACCTAGTCAAACCGAGCCTAGGTCGAGTCAACCCCTAGTCTACACCCCCTTTGAGTCTAGTCAAAACCTAACCTAGCCTAAGTCAAAGCCTAAACCACACCTAGGACGAGTCTAAGACCAAAACCCAACCTTAGTCAAGCTTAGTGGAGTCAACCCTAACCTAAGTTAGGTCAACCTAGTCTACCTAACCTATCTAAGTCAAACCTAGTTGATTCAAACTTAGTTCAAGCCTACCTAAACCCAACCAACCCTAGTTGACTAGGTCAACCCTAAACCGAGTTCACCCTAGTCTTAATAAGCCTAAATCCAAGACCCAACCTTAGTCAAGCCTAACTCGGGTCAAACCTTAGTCTAAACATAGTGAGTCAACCGAGCTTACCTTAGCCCATTCGAGTCTAGTCAAACCATAAGTTGGGTCCAACTTAGTTGAGTCTAAGTCAACCCGAACCTAGTTGACTAAGTCCACCCTAAACCGAGTCCAAGACCTAGACCTAGCCCTAGTCCTAACTCGAGTCAAACCCTAACTAAGCTTACCCTAAGGTAAGTCAAAACCAATCCAAGCTCGAGTCCACCTAAGTTAACCCAACCCAACCTTAGCTAGACCTAGCCGAGTCCACCTAAGTCAACCGAACCCACCTTAGCTAAACCTAAACCGAGTCCACAGTAGTCTGAGTCGAGTCAACCTTAGCTCGAGCCTATCTCTCTCAACCTAGTCAAAACCGAGCCTACCTAATCCAATCCGAGTTCATCCAAACCCAATCCTAACCTACTCAAGTCAAAACCGAGCCTAGTTGAGTTAACCGAGTGAACCCTAACCCTAGCCTTTGTTCTTTAGTGAAGTAAGTTCATTTAGTATTATTTCTTTTGATTTCTATACTAATTAGTTTATTTATATAATTTTGTTTTAGTGTAGAAGTGTGTGTACGTATATCGTATTTGTTTAGTATGTGTGAAATGTGTTTTGTGATGGTTTGAATGATCGTTAGATATTAGTTAACTTAGTAGTTAGATTGCATTTTATTGTTTAGCATAGTTGCATTTACATTGTTAGTTAACGTAGTTATAGTCATAATTTGCGTATCGTGCTTTGTTCGTCGTGCATTTAGCGTATTCGTAATAGTCATCTACATATACACTGTTATACAGTGTCATTTAGATTGCATTAGGTGTAATTTGCATTTGATAGTGTTTAAATAGGTTCATAAAGTGAATAGTGCACTCAATTAAAACCAGATTTTTTGCCCTGTTGCACCAGCAGTATTTTCTGTGCAAAAATTCTGTGTTTTCCAAAAAATTTTACTCTATTCACTTTATTGACGTGTTATTTAACTGCAGACCAAATTTCAGCTCATTCGGAGTTGATTTGATCTGATTTTTAAGCGTTTTGCGAAAACCGCTTTTTCTGGATTTCAAATTACAGGACTGTCGATATCCAGATTTTTCCCAGATTTGAAACGCTTATATATGGAGTTCCAGATACTGTTTTTTAATTCTGTAAAAACTGTCAGTTTGTTTAATCTGTCAGTTTCAGAACAAAACAAATTTCGGGAAAATAGGACCTCGTTTACCCTGTCAAACAGTGGTTTTCCGATAACTTGTCAGAATGCTATTTTATACTAGTTAGGGGCAGTTTCGTAATTTTCTTAGTTTTGGCAATTTAGACTTGTTTTCAGTAATTTCTGCATTTTAGGAGTTGCATAATCATCATACAGCATTAGTAGAATTAATTTGGTTAATTTCAGAATTAATTTAGTATTTTATTTAATTTTTGCTTGATAAATAGCATTTGTTTTATTATTTTCGTAAAATTAGAATTAGTTTTAGTTATTGTTTGCATTGTTAGAATAGAAAACTAACTTTGTATTTTTCTGCATTTTTAGGTTGAAAAGCATATTTAGTTTCCAGGGTTATTGTCCAAGTGAGAAGATTCTCTAATTGGCGAAAAGATGGAAATACCCTTGGTGTGGAGCAGAAGACTGAGTGCTTGTTTACTTTTCTTTTAGTGATTATTTGTAATTGTATTAACTTTATAATTGTAGATTGATATTTGTCATTAATAAATTAAATTTTCTAGAAATATTGTGTTTAATTCCTGTTCCCTGAGGATTCGACCCGTACTTACCACTTTGTGGAAAGTCAGTTTTTATATTTTTGGTTGACGATTTTCCAAAGTTTATTGAAAATAATTGTTTTAAAAAGATCATTTCAAAATATCAACCAAATTTTGGCGTCGTTGCCGGGGAACGGCGAATTAATTACTTTATTTCTTAGAGTTTGATTTATTAATTTGTTTTAGTTAGTTAATTAGTTGTTTTCTTTTTTTAGTTAGTAGGATTAGTAAGTGAATATAGGATTAACATAGTTAGTAAATATAGGATTCATGTTCTGTTCTTTCTAGGATTCACTTGAAATTCATTCTGCAAGGAGCGATTAGACAGGTGGGTTTTAGAAAAACTTAGTTTGTGATTTCCTGTATTTATCTTTTCAGTACTTTAGAGTAGTTTAATTTGTTATTTCATTTACTTAGTTAGATCATTCTGACATAATTAGTTTAGTATATTTGTTTAGTAGTTATTTATTTTGTGTTATTTATATTTAGTACCTGTGTTAGTTAATTTTTTTTAGATTTAGGTCGTTTTGCTTACATCTGGTCTTAGTACCAGTGTATGCAGGGTCGACGAGGTCTAGGAACCCCATTACACCCATTTGTTGACAACCCAGAGAGAATTTTACATTCTCATCGAAGTTCGGCAACAATGGCTGACATGGATCCTCTACCTCCACCCCCAGTTCTTTCATGCCCTCTGCGGGAATACTTCATTCCCACAGACTATGTTCAGGCATCCTGCATTCAGAGACCCGATGTAGGAGCGCCACATTATGAGATTAAGGCCAGCATTATTCAGATGCTTCCATCCTTTTATGGCCTTAGTCATGAGGATCCCTACCGACATTTAGATGAATTCCTCAAAATCTGTTCTACTGTTAAGATACAGAATTTCGATGATGATGCTTTAAGGTTGACTCTATTCCCCTTTTCATTGAAGGACAAAGCCAAGTATTGGCTAAAGTCCTTAGATTCTTTAGAAATAGAGTCATGGGATCAATTGCAACAGGAGTTTCTTCGGAAATATTTTCCCATTGGTCGTACGAACCAATATCGTAGAGCCATCACTAGCTTTTCAGAGCTAGATGGTGAGCGCTTTCATGAGACCTGGGAGAGAATGAAGGATCTCCTCAGGAAATGTCCCCATCATCAGGTGCCGAAATGGCAACTGGTGCAGAGCTTCTACGATGGATTGTCTGACAAGAATCGTCAGATGATCGACTCTTCATGTGGAGGGACATTCATGCTGAAGAGCGAGGACGAAGCATGGAGGCTATTTGATACATTGGCTGAGAATTCACTCCACCATGCTTCGAGCTCTCATTCTGATAGAGCCACAGCCAGCATTCAGAAGAAAGCTGGTGTTCTTGAAGTTGGTCCATCTACTGCACTACAGTGCAAGGTAGACATGATTGCTCAGAAGCTGGACCAGCTTCTCTCAGGACCATCCACTACACAGCAGGTGTGTACTCTTTATGCCAGTCCGGCACACGAGATCACTGAGTGCCCTTCGGCAGCTCAGTACCCTGAATTTGTTCAAGAACAAGTTCAGGCAGCTCAGGGTTACGTCAGACCGCCAAATAACCCATTTTCATCGACATATAATCCGGGTTGGCGTAACCATCCCAATTTTTCATGGAAGAATCCACAGTCTTCCATGCAGATGCCTACTTCCTCTCAGCCAGTTCGGCAGCCATCTTTTACTCAGTCATTTCAAAGATCGAACTATTCTCAATCTTCTTCTTCTTCTGTCACTCCCCCGATTCAGCAGGAGTCTGCCCCGCAGACATCTTTTGAGGAGAGACTTCTCCAGGCATTCCAAGAGGTGAAAACCTCTAATCAGAACGCCTTTGAGAAGTGTAGCCAGATTTTGAGTTCGCATACGCAGTCCATTGCGAAGTTAGAATCGCAAATGGGACAGTTAGCTGAGGCTATTAGTAGGAGACCCGAGGGTACATTGCCGAGTCAGGCTGTCATGAACCCGAAGGGCAAGGACGAGATGACTGGAGGCCTATTTCATACTGAGACACAGCAGCAGGCCAAATCGGTTATGGTCCTGACGAGTGGACGTGAGTATCACGTCGAGAGCAGAGAGCGAGAGAGTAGAGAGGATAGAGGAGCCAGAGACCATTGTTTCACCTACGTCGGCTCAATCATCATCCCCATCATCACCTTCACCATCTTCATCATCTTCATCCTCAGAGAAGAAAAAGAAGGATAGGAGTGAGCCTTCTCACAAAGAGGAGGAGCCAGCAGAGTATATTCCCCCACCACCCTATCCCAAAGCATTAGAGTCTCCTGGTTATAGAGGGAAGCAAAGTGCGAAGATCCAGGACATGCTTGACATCTTCAAGCATGTGCAGATCAATCTACCCTTGCTCGATGCGATTCAGCAGGTGCCGGCATATGCCAAATTCCTGAAGGAACTATGTACGCAGAAGCGTAAATCTAGAGAGCGAGTTCCTAACAGGGTCCATCTGACTGAGCAGGTGAGTTCAGTACTTCAGCATCAGACACCACCAAAGCTCAAGGACCCTGGAGCCCCTATCATTGCATGTACTATAGGGAACATCCGGATAGAAAGCGCATTGCTCGATCTTGGAGCAAGCGTGAACATTCTGCCCGGATATTTCTTTGATTCTTTCAGGCTAGGAGAGATGAGA
Organism: Nuphar pumila; assembly: GCF_984573655.1. NCBI lineage: Eukaryota > Viridiplantae > Streptophyta > Magnoliopsida > Nymphaeales > Nymphaeaceae > Nuphar > Nuphar pumila. The sequence goes on from NC_143258.1 coordinate 55,585,137, forward strand.
TCGACTCCGATTACACTGCAACTGGCAGATCGTTCCGTCAAGGTACCGAGAGGTGTCTTGGAGGACGTGCTAGTTAAGGTGGATGACTTTTATTTTCCAGTCGATTTCATTATTCTTGATATGGAAGGAGTGGATAGCCAGCACCAGACTCCGATTATTTTAGGTAGACCATTCTTGGCAACTGCCAATGCGTGTATCAACTGTAGAACCGGAGCCATGGATCTCTCATTCGGCAATCGAAAGGTCAAGCTGAATATTTTCAATGCCACGATGGGACCAGCAAGAGACATGGACTGCTTTCATGTGGATATTGCACATGAGTTAGTGGAGGAGCAGCCGGAGTTATACATTACTGAGGATTCTTTAGATTTGTACCATATAGAGAAGAATAGCGGTGTAGATAGTGTAGATGTGTCTAGAGTGTCGTCAGAGAGACTACCTTGGGGAGCGGTCAGGGAGCCTCTTCCACCGCTTGCTGAGACCCCCGCCAAGTCTTCGATCGAGTCACCTCCGAAACTTGAGCTGAAACCCTTACCGGATTCACTCAAGTATGCATATCTCGGAGATGAGGAGACTTTGCCTGTGATCATCTCGTCTTTGCTCACTGAGGAGCAGGAACAGAGATTGCTGACTATTCTTCGAGAGCACAAGGCAGCGATTGGCTGGGGAGTTGCTGATCTGAAGGGGATTGATCCTTCATTCTGCATGCATAGGATCCATTGTGATGAGGAAGTCAAGCCATTTAGGGATATGCAGAGAAGGCTAAATCCCAACATGAAGGAAGTGGTGAAGAAAGAGGTGGTGAAGTGGTTGGATGCCAGAATCATTTACCCTATTTCTGATAGCCAGTGGGTCAGTCCGATTCAGGTTGTGCCGAAGAATTCAGGACTCACTGTGGTTGAGAATGAGAAGGGTGAGAGAATTACGATGAGGACCACTACAGGATGGCGAATCTGCATCGATTATAGGAAACTGAATGTGGCAACTAGGAAAGATCATTTCCCATTGCCATTCATTAATCAGATCTTAGAGAGACTCGCAGGGCAGAGCTACTACTGCTTTCTAGACGGATATTCAGGATACAATCAGGTAGTTGTCCATCCTGACGACCAAGAGAAGACCACGTTTACATGTCCTTATGGCACCTTCGCATTTAGACGTATGCCGTTTGGGCTCTGTAATGCCCCGGCTACTTTTCAGAGGTGCATGCTTGCTATCTTCTCGGACATGATTGATGATGTGATGGAAGTTTTTATGGATGACTTTTCAGTGTATGGCTCTTCTTTTGAAGATTGCCTCCAAAAACTTGCTCGAGTACTGAGTAGGTGTGCGGAGACCAATCTCGTCCTGAGTTGGGAAAACAGCCATTTTATGGTCCAGGAGGGGATTGTGCTAGGACATATTGTGTCCAAGCGTGGTATTGAGGTTGACAGAGCGAAGGTGGAATTCATTTCCCGTTTGACTCCACCCACCTCTGTGAGGCAATTCGGTCATTTTTAGGGCATGCGGGTTTTTACAGGCGGTTCATAAAAGATTTCAGCAAAATCTCTCGACCGCTTTGCACGTTATTGGAGAAAGACCAACCCTTTGTTTTCGGTGAGGATTGTATGAAGGCCTTTGAGATTCTCAAAGAGGCCTTGATTACTGCACCTATTTTGAGACCTCCATATTGGACTCTCCCATTTGAGATTATGTGCGATGCATCTGATTATGCTATGGAGGCCATTTTAGGACAACGCATTGATAGGAAGCCCTATGTGATCTACTATGCGAGTAGAACTCTGTCTGATGCTCAGATGAATTATACTACGACAGAGAAGGAGCTACTTGCGGTAGTTTTTGCATTGGATAAATTCAGGTCCTATTTACTCGGTTCGAAGGTGGTTGTCTATTCTGACCATTCTGCATTGAAATATTTGTTGAATAAGAAAGACACCAAACCGAGATTGATTCGTTGGGTCCTACTACTACAGGAGTTTGATCTCGAGATTCGAGATAAGAAGGGAAGCGAGAATGTAGTAGCAGACCATCTTTCCAGACTGATCGTGGAGACCACGCAGGATCAGAGGCCGATCAGTGATTCTTTCCCCGACGAGCAGATCATGTCAGTCAGTACATCGCAATTACCCTGGTTTGCAGATATTGTGAACTATCTGGTTTTGAGGCAGATACCTGAGCATTGAAACAAGAATGAGCGTGAGAGATTCCTATCTCAGGTAAGGCACTATTATTGGGATGAACCAGAGTTGTTTAAATACTGTGCTGACCAGATCATTAGGAGATGTGTTCCGGAGGAGGAGTACTAGTCCATTTTGAAGTTTTCCCATTCATTAGCCTATGGAGGGCATTTTAGTAGTAGGAAGACCGCTGCAAAAGTTTTGCAGTCAGGATTTTATTGGCCCACACTCCACAGGGATGCTCATGAGTTCTGTAGGCGATGCCTGCGATGTCAGCAGATTGGGAACATGTCCAAGAGGGACATGATCCCTTGCTTCCGATTTTGATAGTCGAGAATTTTGATGTTTGGGGCATTGATTTTATGGGACCATTTCTGCCTTCCTTCGGAAATTTATACATTCTGGTGGCGGTTGATTATGTGTCCAAGTGGGTCGAGGCTGTGGCAACCAAGACCAACGATCACAAAGTAGTGCTTAAGTTCATTAAGCACAACATTTTCAGTCGTTTTGGGGTGCCACGTGCGATGATTAGCGATGGTGGCAAGCATTTTAGGAATATACAGATAGCTTCTCTATTAAGAAGATATTCTGTCAATCATAGATTCACCACTCCATATCATCCGCAGACTAGTGGACAGGTTGAAGTGTCCAATAGGGAGATTAAGCGAATTTTAGAAAAGACTGTTCGTCCAGACCGCAAGGATTGGTCCCAGCGCTTAGATGATGCACTTTGGGCATATAGAACTGCATTTAAGACTTCCATTGGCATGTCCCCGTATCGCCTTGTATTCGGGAAAGCATGCCATCTTCCTGTCGAGCTAGAGCATAGAGCGTATTGGGCTATCAAGAAATTGAATTTTGACCTCACCCAGGCTGGCAAAGAGAGAGCACTGCAGCTCTCAGAATTAGAGGAACTCAGGAATGATGCATATGAGAATGCCAAATTATACAAAGCTCGCACAAAAGCATTTCATGATAAGCATATTGTCAGAAAAGTGTTTGAACCAGATCAGAAAGTGTGTCTATACAATTCTCGTTTACATTTATTCCCAGGGAAGTTAAGATCGAGATGGACAGGTCCTTACATCGTGAAAGAAGTATTTCCCCATGGAGCAGTGGCATTATTTGATCCTATGACCTAAGGTACATTCAAGGTAAATGGGCAAAGACTGAAGCCATTCATTTCAGATGCCTTGCAGGATGGTGAGTGTGAGATAGTGCATCTTACGAAGGCATGAGGATTCGACCAGAGGGATGTATCATATGTACATTATTTATTTTTCATTTCAGAGTTTTTATTTATTTAGTATTTCATTTCCCATGTGCTAATTTGTGTTTTGATGTATGCAGGATGAACTTAACATTTAGTGTATCAATTACCCGGTACAGAGAAGAGCTTTCAAAGAATTCAAGGATCAGATGAAAATCAACTTCAGAAGCTCAGAGCAAATCAGGTTGTATCTATCCTTTCTCCCATATTTTTGTTAGTGTCTTTTAGTGTGCATTTGCATTACATTTTTAATCATTTTGTATGCCACTAGGGACAGTGTCATTCAAGCATGGGGGGTGGTTTAGATGCATACACACAAAAATGTCAAAATTTTTTATGACTGGTAATCAAAGTAGGCATTTGAGAACAAAGTGTAGCATATATGATTGTTTTTGGCATAATCTAACAGTTTATAAATTTTTAAGCCCTATAAAAAAAATTTTATTTTCTGAACTGAGTCAAATAGAGTAGTTGTTTATGAGATAATTCAAAGAAAAGATAGTATTTGATTGTTAGAAAATTTTGAATCACTTTTGTATAAGTATGCACAGTATGTTTTGTGAAAGAAATAAGCAATGGAAAGATGTGTTTGAAAAATGAGTTTAAAAGAATAGAGCTACGTTTAGTTGTTGATGTCTTCGTGAATCCTAGTAGTGGAACTCAGACACGAGATGAAGTGTTTGAGTATCTTAACGAAAAGGATAACAAAGGAGATCATCTTCTTGTCTAAGTCGATATTTGTGGCCTTTGTAGTTCGAGTAAGTAGAATCTGAAGGGTGTTTTACACCTGATGCCCCAAAGCCAGCTGGTTTGGGAGCCACCGGTTCGAAAGCTTGTTACATGGACTGCATAGAAAGCCTAAGAGATAGAGACATTGCACATGACGAGAGGAAGACTATACGTAAACTATTAGAATAGAAAGTCTAGTGACTCGAGCAATTAAGTCCGAGGGATACTTTGTATCTAGTGCCCTAAGGTCGGCCGACTTGGGAGTCACTGACCCAAAGCTCACTACACGGGTCACGAAAACTGACTATTCGAAATAGTGCTCACATGAGAAGAATGCGCAAGAGATTAAAAGTTGAAAAAAAAAAGAGTGAAAATGAAAGAAAAAAAAAATGTGCTGAATGAGAAAATTTTCATTGCTTAGACATATATGTGTATTACTGTGCAGAAAATATACAAGTGAGAATAAATGAGTAAAACATGAGAATACTTGACTTTCAGAGAAAAATCATGAACTAGCTACAATATTCGAAAAGTGAAGAAAAAGAATTTTTACTGTGGTGGCATGAGATTTTTAAACTTGTTTTGAGAATGTCAATTACATGAAATATTTATTACAACTGCATTCTTAAGAGCCTAATATTTTTGAAAAATCATCCTCGCACTTCATTGATGTTTGTGGGTAGCATCTCTGCAAACCCTCACGAGACCTTACTCGTCCACTAGTGTAAGCTAGGGGTTTAAAGGGCTTGTTGCATACGCTAAATGCAACCGTGATTCCTATGAAAGTGAGTTAGTATTATGCATTCATGCTTAGCATTTCTTGTCTTTGTTGCATATCATAATTAGGGTTTATTAAGGGACTAACAAACATTCAAGCATGGGGGTATTTGATGATGCATGAAATGCACATCATGTAAACAAGTTTTTCATGCATTTTGTATCAAGTTTAAGGTTTTAAACCCATGATTAGATGTGTTTTGATAGTAAGGGGCTATGGTTTGAATTTCAGAAAAATCGGAGTTAAAATGAGAGAGTTATGGCTATTTCAGTGTTTGGGCACTGATTTCGAGGTGGATCGGATCCATATCCGACCCAATTAGGTCAATTGGACCTTGGATCAACTCTTAGAAAGCCCAAAACCCAACCCACACGCCTATCCATATCCATTTCAAAAAGTTTTTCTGAACCCCCCCCAGAAAGAGGCGCCTAGAAAATATATTTTTTATAACAGTGTTTTTGCAAATTCCAAAAAGTATAAATATACTTTTTAGAGAAGCCCTAGGCGTCTTAGGCTGTGTTTGGACGCCCCTTGCAGTGAATCTACTCCAACAACTCCTTCCTCTCCATCTCCCCCACGTGTTGGCCATTGAAGACCGATCTATGCTTGATTTTCAAGCATATTTTCAAGCTTTCTTTGGTTTCTTTTCATTTCTTTCTTGTTCCTTGCTGTCTTTTCACCACTTTTCTGTATTTTTGCAGGTGTAGCAGAGGTGGAGACCATTAACCTTGGGCGGGAGTGCGCAACACACCACCAAGGTGATCCGGCCCTACCTCCATCCGGCTTTCTACACCCTTCGATCGAGAATCGGCTCACATTCCATCGTCGGTGGATCTCCAACGTGTAGCAACTGCAAAAAGCTGTCGTTTTTGGTGAAGTACAGCATTCTCGAACTGTATAGGACATCCATCTCCAGCCACGGTCTGCTCTTCTTCATCCCCCCGGTCGTCGGATCTTCCAAAAGGTAGGTCTTCTTCTTCCTTCTCTTCTAGATAAAACCGAATTGGGTGTTGGTTTTCTTTTCTTTATTTTCTGAGTGTTTCTTGTTTTCTTTTTGTTTTAAACCTTAGAATAGAGTCCGTGCATAGACCAGCACGTTAGATCTAGGTTTGTTTTATTGTTTACATGCTTGAATATCGATTTTCATCATTTTTTAAGAAAAACGTGTAAATCGGCTAGAGTTTTTCTAGCCGATTTGAGTTTTTGTTTTCAACGTGTATCATTGTGAAGTTTTTACAGAAAATCCAATAAAAAATTTCCCTTTTGATTCATTTTAAACGTTTGGTTATGAGTTATGATTGTGTGTTCATTTAAAAAGAAAAATCCAAAAATCGGCTAGACTTATTCTAGCCGATTCTTGATTTTTACAAAAATATTTTTTTTCTCTGTTCTGATTTTTTTTTTATGTCCAGCATGTGTAGTGAGTTGTTTTGCTGATAATCCATTTATAAAAGTTCAGTTTAATTCATTTTGTTCGTGGGTTGTGCTTGTGTCTTGTTTTGATTTTATTTTTTTGAAAAATCAAAAAAATCGGCTAGAGATATTCTAGCAGATCTTTGCATTTTTGTTAAAAGGGTGTTTAGAGTGGTAAGTCGTGTTGTTTACTGTGTGTTTAGTATGTTAACAGTAGTATAAATTGGTGTTAGTCATTTCATTGTTTTAGGATTGATTTAATTAATCGTTTTAATCATTTTTCATTTTTGTGTTTTGAGTCTATAGTAGAAAATTACAAAAAACAAGTTTTTGTTTTCTCTCATGTTTTTAATTCCAGCATAGTGCTGTTCTTGTTAGCCTTTGTGTAATTAGGAGTCCTTTTTATTATTTTCTAATTTAGTTTTATCAAAATATTGGTTATTTAGTTTTATTGCTTTTTGTTAATTTATATTTTATTTTTTTATTTTTTGTGTGGATCTTCTTCTTCCCCAAGGTGGGGCGGCAGCCATTAGAGCTCCCCTTGAGCTCTTGGTCGAATTTTTTTAGCAAGTCTTAATTGTCATTAATTGAATTAGGTTGTCTAGGTTCAATGTATTAGGGTTTAGTGTCTTAGCCGTTTTTAGGGGTTATTTAAGTTATGTTTTGGGGATTAGGTTAGTATTTAATCCTAGGAAATTATTTTGCTATTTAAGTTCTTTTATTTTCTAGATAGAGTTAATGCTATTAGTTTAGAAAGTAGTCCCTATTGAAGTTGGCGATTTTGGAAGAAGGAAGTTGTTCAAAAGTGGTGTGAATCATTTAAGGAAAATTTGAATTTTGAATGGGTATTAAAGAAGGGGTTACTCCTTAACTTTGGAAAGTGTTTTTGGCATTAACCAAACATTCCAATCTAGACTCCACGATTTCCATAGAGCATTAAAAGCACTTTAATTCCATCTTGAAAAGCAAAAATCATGGATTTCTAGATTGGCCTTTTCACTTTTCCAAAAGGAGCTTTAAAGGCAATTAAGGATTGTAACCCCCTCTTTAAATGGGGCGATTTTTGAGAATCCAAAGCATTTCAAAATTTGGAATTTGGTAATTATTACATTCCTTTTCCAACCTTCTCCATTAAAATCGTGAACTTTGGATTAATTGTAGCTTAATTAGGAGGTTACTACTTTAGTCTAGACCTAACCTAGTCAAACCGAGCCTAGGTCGAGTCAACCCCTAGTCTACACCCCCTTTGAGTCTAGTCAAAACCTTGCCTAGCCTAAGTCAAAGCCTAAACCACACCTAGGTCGAGTCTAAGACCAAAGCCCAACCTTAGTCAAGCTTAGTGGAGTCAACCCTAACCTAAGTTAGGTCAACCTAGTCTACCTAACCTATCTAAGTCAAACCTAGTTGATTCAAACTTAGTTCAAGCCTACCTAAACCCAACCAACCCTAGTTGACTAGGTCAACCCTAAACCGAGTTCACCCTAGTCTTAATAAGCCTAAATCCAAGACCCAACCTTAGTCAAGCCTAACTCGGGTCAAACCTTAGTCCAAACCTAGTGAGTCAACCGAGCTTACCTTAGCCCATTCGAGTCTAGTCAAACCATAAGTTGGGTCCAACTTAGTTGAGTCTAAGTCAACCCGAACCTAGTTGACTAAGTCCACCCTAAACCGAGTGCAAGACCTAGACCTAGCCCTAGTCCTAACTCGAGTCAAACCCTAACCAAGCTTACCCTAAGGTAAGTCAAGACCAATCCAAGCTCGAGTCCACCTAAGTCAACCCAACCCAACCTTAGCTAGACCTAGCCGAGTCCACCTAAGTCAACCGAACCCACCTTAGCTAAACCTAAACCGAGTCCACAGTAGTCCGAGTCGAGTCAACCTTAGCTCGAGCCTATCTCTCTCAACCTAGTCAAAACCGAGCCTACCTAATCCAATCCGAGTTCATCCAAACCCAATCCTAATCTACTCAAGTCAAAACCGAGCCTAGTTGAGTTAACCGAGTGAACCCTAACCCTAGCCTTTGTTCTTTAGTGAAGTAAGTTCATTTAGTATTATTTCTTTTGATTTCTATACTAATTAGTTTATTTATCTAATTTTGTTTTAGTGTAGAAGTGTGTGTACGTATATCGTATTTGTTTAGTATGTGTGAAATGTGTTTTGTGATGGTTTGAATGATCGTTAGATATTAGTTAACTTAGTAGTTAGATTGCATTTTATTGTTTAGCATAGTTGCATTTACATTGTTAGTTAACGTAGTTATAGTCATAATTTGCGTATCGTGCTTTGTTCGTCGTGCATTTAGCGTATTCGTAATAGTCATCTGCATATACACTGTTATAAAGTGTCATTTAGATTGCATTAGGTGTAATTTGCATTTGATAGTGTTTAAATAGGTTCATAAAGTGAATAGTGCACTCAATTAAAACCAGATTTTTTGCCCTGTCGCACCAGCAGTATTTTCTGTGCAAAAATTCTGTGTTTTCCAAAAAATTTTATTCTATTCACTTTATTGACGTGTTATTTAACTACAGACCAAATTTCAGCTCATTCGGAGTTGATTTGGTCTGATTTTTAAGCGTTTTGCGAAAACCGCTTTTTCTGGATTTCAAATTACAGGATTGTCGATATCCAGATTTTTCCCAGATTTGAAACGCTTATATCTGGAGTTCCAGATACTGTTTTTCAATTCTGTAAAAACTGTCAGTTTGTTTAATCTGTCAGTTGCAGAACAGGACAAATTTCGGGAAAATCAAACCTTGTTTGCCCTATCAAACAGTGGTTTTCCGATAACCTGTCAGAATGCTATTTTATACTAGTTAGGGGCAGTTTCGTAGTTTTCTTAGTTTCGGCAATTTAGACTTGTTTTCAGTAATTTCTGCATTTTAGGAGTTGCATAATCATCATACAGCATTAGTAGAATTAATTTGGTTAATTTTAGAATTAATTTAGTATTTTATTTAATTTTTGCTTGATAAATAGCATTTGTTTTATTATTTTCGTAAAATTAGAATTAGTTTTAGTTATTGTTTGCATTGTTAGTATAGAAAACTAACTTTGTATTTTTCTGCATTTTTAGGTTGAAAAGCATATTTAGTTTCCAGGGTTATTGTCCAAGTGAGAAGATTCTCTAATTGGCGAAAAGACGGAAATACCCTTAGTGTGGAGCAGAAGACTGAGTGCTTGTTTACTTTTCTTTTAGTGATTATTTGTAATTGTATTAACTTTATAATTGTAGATTGATATTTGTCATTAATAAATTAAATTTTCTAGAAATATTGTGTTTAATTCCTGTTCTCTGAGTATTCGACCCGTACTTACCACTTTGTGGAAAGTCGGTTTTTATATTTTTGGTTGATGATTTTCCAAAGTTTATTGAAAATAATTGTTTTAAAAAGATCATTTCAAAATATCAACCAGTCGGGCTTCGACATACTGCTGCCTCTGGGAGAACTGCCAAACACATCTCTCTGGTTGGTAGTAAGTGCAGAAGAAAGGTCCCAGCAACTTGAACTGCTTGCCATAAGCGTAGGTATATCTGGGAGGAGATATTTGCCGATCAAAATAGTCCCAAACAATGTCATCTTCTTGAATGTTGTTGATCATGGTTCGGTAGTGCGCTACTCGAAGGAGTTCTTGACCATTGTATCTGAAAGAGCTTGCTCGGGCTGGAACATGTTGGAAAAACCAGGACTGAAGTGCGTAGATGCAACCTTCAACTAAAATGGATTCTCCAAGTGAGAATCGAGTCAGACCACGATATAGGAAAGCGAGCACTGCCATGGCTATGGAGAGGCGATTGGTTTGTCAACTTCCCCATCTTCTCATAAGCTGGATTATTCTGATGTCCATGTAGTTTTGTCCGTCTGGAAAGAGGGATAATCCTACAGTGCACAGAACCATTGCATTCTGAATCCTTTCTTTGGCTGTTCTTGATAGCGAGCTGACTTCGACGAAGGTCCCGTACTGGCGGTACAACTCAAGTAGGTCAACATATTCATTTCCTTCCAACTGGATCAGAGGCCAAGATCGACGGCCTGTCATACGAGCTAAGGAGTCTCGGGGGTCCAAACCCTTGACATTGATAAGGAATTGATGCTCTAATGGGTCTCCTGGTTGACCGGCTGGTTCTGGTAACCCCATGATTTCTGAAAATTCATCCATTAAGACGGTCATTTCTCCCCATGAGAACCAGAAGGTGCACGTTCGAGGATTCCATCGCTCCGCCATTGCTTGGATCAGGTTGCCATTGATGGTTTGCTTTCCGACTGCTGATGCCAGTTCTAATCCGCACTCGCTCAAATGGTCCGGGAACATTCGGGAAAAACTTTTTAGCCAGAAATAGTACCACCGGGGAATGAAAGTTCCGGTGCTAAGGGCTCGATGTTCAGGACGACCTTGTCGCACCTCGTAAGAGATGTGACCTTCAGGAAAGATAGGATCGACTTGACTGGATGCCATCGAACTGAAAACAGAGAAAGACTCAGAATGAGACTTAGGAAAATGTGAGAAATTTTGAAAAATTTTGCAGGCAGGATAAAAATGCATCTGGAAATTCGGGATCCAATAGAATGGTAGAATGAAAAATCGCCTGGAGTTTTGAAAGAAATTGGATATTTGAGAAAATTATCCAGGATTTGAGAAAAAGACCTAATGAGTTAAAAAAAAAACATTGGAAAATATAAAGAATTGAGAAAATCATACATATAATCACATCCTACACAAACATTTATGCACATTCAGCACTCCCTAACAGGCTGACTCTAGATGCATCAATTTGAAAATAGCTGTAGGACCTTAATCCTAACTCTAGGTTCAGATCATCTTTGTCCAATCCAGTTATGCCGATATACTCGAACCGAAATCCGAGGTACGTGGCATAGAATTTCAACTCCGGTTCTAAGGTAAGGTTTTCCAACATCCTTGAGCGCCTACCAATATACTTCGGACTGTGGCCCGCGGTACGTGGTAGGGGGGTGTTAACCCAAATAATTGGCCCAGTTGTGAGGCTCTGTCCCGAACTAGGGTTCTGGAAGAGAGCTCAGCAACGTGAAGACCGTGTAATGATAGGTAATTGGGATTTTAAAAAAAATGATCACATGCAAGAAATAGATGGCTCTAAGTCCTAGAGAGATAGACTTTTGAAAATCTTTTGAAGAAAGCATACATTGTTTGCATTCAGATCCTAAATTAAGGAGAGTTGTATTTAGACCTAAGTCTATGTGAACATGAAAATTTCTCCTCAATCTGGTCCTACCAAACCATGCCTAGTCTATATGCAGTCAATGTTAGCTAGGTCAGAATCTAGGCTCCTAGGCTCACATGATATTGAAAGTAAAAGAGCTGACATTTTGTGAACATAATTTTGATGATTAAACTAAGTCAAGCATAATTTAGGTCAGACAAGGACAGGTCCCATCACGGTCGCCAAACCTGTTATCGTCGCAAAATTTTTCCCGTCTTCCCTTCCTTGCGGAAGAGAGAGAGGGAAGCGCTTTCGTGCTTCAAACTTGACCGGATTTTGGAAAATGTTTTGAAATACTCGCCTCCATTTTGAAAATTGCGGGAAAATCCATGGGATGGGGCTCGACCTGTCGGTACGAGGTTCGACCGTTCCTGCCGCCTTTAACAGGGGTAATCGAACCAAGGACCAAAATTGTGCTTGACTTAGTTAAATCATCAAAATCGTGTTCTACCCTATATGCACAAAGAATTCAGGCATGTGTTATGAGATTTTGGAAAATGCAGCTTGGGAAAACATGTTGTATGCTTGGAAAATATTTGGAGTTGAAAAGAATTTCTCAGGAAAAAGATGAAAGTCAATTTCTCAAGATAACTCATGTGAAAAGGGGTTTTTGAAATCACGGGAAAGTTCATGAAGATGTGGGAAAATCACGAATGGTTGAAAATCCTGGGAAAATGGAAGTGATTCTTGAGAAAAAGGTGAACATTTGAAAAGGGAAACACCTCTTAGGAAAAAGCTTCAAGTTTTGAAAGTCTTCTTGGGAAAATGATTGAAATACATGGGAAAACCCTTGTGGAGAAGGAAAATTGAAACTTGGAAAATTGAAATCCTGGGAATCTTAGCTTTGAAACACTTGGAAATCGATTTTGATTTTGAGAAAGATGAGAGACTTCTTTTGAAAATCTTGAGAAAATAACCTTTTCCATGGAAAACTGTGGAAAAACTTGACTTGGGAAAACTGATTTTGAAAAATTCTCAGAGTTTCTTGAGAAATCGATTTCTTGAGAATGAAGTTTTCTTAAGAAAATCATGGGAAAATTAATGATTTCATGATGCAAATGATATGAGTGAATGAATGCACTTTGAAAGATTTTCTAAGAAATTTGTTGGAAAATGTGTATTAAATCAAAATAAATCCTTCACATATCCTGACTGTGGCCATGAATATGTTCAGGGTTTAATTGATTTAATGCACAATGATTTGAAAACATTGGAAATATGATGTGTATTTTAAGATAGCCTAGGAGTGTAGGCTCAATGTGACTAGTAGAAAGATGATGGATCTGGGTCTCGTCCATATTCCGACTAGGGCCGTAAATATAGACTCCACCGAGTTCATCAACTCCCTAAGAGTTGGTGCACATGCCATTCGTGTACATCCATAGTGCTTTTGAAATAAAAATGCATGAATCATATAAGCAGGATATGGCATAAATTTAAACTATATGATATGCATCCTAGTCTAAGCAGGAAATTAAATCTCTTATTCCAAAATTTACATTATTACATCACTAAATAAATGAAATAAAAGCAATTTGCAGACTTCAGCTCCTTCTTTTGAATGTCCCTGCCAAGCCTTGAAATGGGGTTAGCTCAAATATGTGGGTTTTTCCAAGATTTTCCAATAATATTCTGAAATTATTGGATTTAATTGGATATAAACCCTAATCTCATGCTTCCTTGATATTTGAAATGATGTAAATGCAGGAAATTTGGTGGAAAATAGTTTGAAATTCGAAATGGTGGTCAAAATGACCAAAATACTCCTAATTATAAAGTTATACCTTTAAAATTAGGGTTTTTTGAAGGAAAACTTGGTAAAATTGAGATTTCGAAATTCAAATTGAAACAAATGATGATGAAATGCAGTATGAGACATTATGACATGCTGCTTAACACATTAGGACTATAAAATCAGAATTTAACATTTTGCAATTTATCCAAAATAATGAATTTCGCTTGTTTTCGCTTGGATCCGGGTCCTGCGGGACCCTATTTTGGTATTATGGCTAATCCGAACCTCAAGTGGATTTCAAATTGCACCAAATTCGGTATGAAGCATCTACCTACTCTGATAAATAGCCTAGCATGCTAAAAATTCACGAAATGATATGATTTAAATGCTAAAATTTAAAGGAAATCCTAAAAATGGTGGATTTTGCCTATGGATCCGAACCAAATGCAATGCATAATATGATAATGCAAGATTTACAACATAAAAACTTCTGATATTTTTCAGACTGCTAAAGGACCCAAAATGGAACATTTTTGGTTTTTACAGCCTCGGGATTTGAGTCATGGTGAGTTCGGTAACATGGATTTGGTTCTGACAGAGGTAAAAATCGACCTGATCTAACATAAAATGCTAAATAAATAAAAAACAGCCATGCAAATTTCTAATATTTAACAGAAATACTCACGACACCTATATGGACAACTTTTATGTTTATGACTTCGGCATTGGATCAAAATAAACACAGATAAAAATATAACTTTTTAATCCTAAATTGACAGAATAGACAAATGTGACAAAACAGAGGACTGACAAGAAAAATCCAAAGCAGGTATCAAAACTGTTCTAAAAATCACAGTCTTTCAGATGCAAACAGAGGATACCTCTGACATAACTTTCACTTTTTACAGTTTTTGATTTGGAGCAACACACAAAGAGCACCCATTGACCTAAGTCGATCCAAAGTCTCAGAGGCCCAAATCAGGCTCTGACACGTGTCCCGAACTCTCGGATTTTTGTCATACATGAAAAAAAATTAGAAAAATCTGAGAACATCAGGTTAAAAACTAGACATTCTCCTGAGTTCATAACATCTTTTGGATCGAAAATCGGATCTCCCATGAGGTAGATCTTGATTTTACAAGTCGGAAAATACTTTTTAAAACGCATCCCGGGTAACAAAACCCGACTTGTCATTTTGAATGTTTACCGCAGTAAACAAATTCAAATGCTTCCAAATTTTTGGCACAATTCTAGGGACACCTAAGGGCGCATTCCATGATTTTTTTGGGATTTTTAATAAAAAATAAATGCATGAAATGACGTGTGGACTGACTGACAAAAACAAAGAACTACTGAAAATGAGCAGAATTGAAATAGATGCTAAATTAATCCTAATTAATTCATGAAACGTGCTAAATTAATGAAATAAAATGCAAATTAAATCTAGCTAAATGCATGAATGCTAAAAATCATCAAGAAAGCATAATCATGTATTTTTATATATGTCGTTTCATGAGAATAGCTCAATCCATCTCTCGGATGAGCTCTTTCTTAAAACGACTCTCGAATCGAATTATGAAATCAAATCAAGAGGAAAAGAGGTGCACCTTGCTTCGTTAGGCAGCGTTGAAGCTCTTGAAAGGGGCGGCTATCACGGGCTTCGTTCGTCCTTCGATCCGAGCTTCGGGTGATTCACCAAAATCGACCCACCGTGCCTTCTTCACTGAGCCAAAGGGGGTGTGAATTCCAAAATGCAAAAAACGGATTCTCAAGAAGGCTAGGTCGAATTTCCAAGTCCAACAGGAGTTCTCAAAAGATGGTCTCCCCATGCTGGGCGTGGAGCCTTGTTTTTATAGATTTTCTGAAAAAATTTAAATTTCAAACAGACTCAATCTGAGCCCTCCATGTGGCGCCATCTCAGGGGGTGCTATCTGGGGGTTTGAAATTCGAATTTGGCTTTTGCAGGGAGCCCTCAGGTGGCGCCACCTCATGGTGTGCTACTTTTATTAAAAATAAAATAAAAATAAAATTTGAAGCCAAGTGGGACTCTGGATTGGCGCCACCTCAAAAGGTGATTTGAGGTGTAAAGCTGGAAACAATAGGAGCATGCCATGTGGCGCCACCTCTGGAGGCTCTTGACATGTGTCAGAAGGACAGGAGTGGAGGAAGCAGGCTGTGCCACCTCAGAGGAATTCAAATTCTACTTTTCTGCAGGAAAGGAGAGGCTGACATGTGGCATTTCCTCAGAGTGGCTCCTACGATGCCATGTGGCAGGAGAACATGAATGGAGGAAGCAAAATGCGCCACCTCAGAGGGGGGGTTTTCTACTTTTTCTGATGCAAGGAGGTCTGGACATGTGGCAGACAAGTGTCAGCTGTCTGGTGAGGTCTTCTCAAATGGCGCCACCTCAGAAGGTGAACTTGAATTTCAAATGGAGGTTGGCTCTGGAGGAATGAAGGATAGACATGTGGTAGTTCCTCAGAGTGGCTCCTGTGATGCCATGTGGCAAGAGGGAGGAAAAGGAGGGACATGTGGCACCCTCATATTCAAAGTAGAAAAAGGTAGAACTCCAGGATTTTCGCCACCTAGCTCTTGTCTTAAAATTTTTGAATGGTTGCTTTTCTGATGGAAGCCAAGAGTGACATGTGTCCTCTACTTTTTCTGAAGGAGGTAGAAGGAGACATGTGTCACCTGCTTTTTCTGAAAGAAGCAGAGAATGACACATGGCAGAGGGAAGAAAAGGAGGCCCAAGCCATGTGGCGCCATCTCAGACAAAATGGAAAAGGTGAAGTTCAGGATTTGTGCCACCTATGAAGAGATTTGAATATTTGAATTCTAGCTTTTTCTGAAGAGAGCAGGAAATGACACATGGCATCTACTTTTTCTGAGAAGAGCAAAGAATGACATGTGTCCTCTGCAGGAGACACTCTCCAAATGGCGCCACCTCAGAGGAGACAAGCCTACTTTTCTAGAGGAAGCTAGGAGTGACACGTGTCTCCTACTTTTCTGAGAAAGGTAGGGAGAGACATGTGTCAGGCTACTTTTTCTGAAGGAGGGAGAGGTTGACACATGTCCTCTGCAGGAGACACACTTTAAGTGGCGCCACCTCAGAGGAGACAAGCCTCCACTTTTTCTAGACAGGACAACCTATGACACTTGGCATCTCCTGGTGTTCTTTGAAATGACACATGGCGCATGATAGGATACTAACACATGGCAGATAAATGGGATGACATGTGGCGGCTTCTTAAGGTAGCCCCACACTGACACTTGGCATGGAAATGGGAGGAGAGAGAAAAGACAAGTGGCACCAATCCAGGGGACAAGGCTCCTATATTTTTGGGTTTTCAAAATTCAAATTTTCAAAAGAAAAGCTTGTGTGACACCACGTCAGTGTGGGTCCCACATTGCTTCTTTATTGAAATAAGGATAAAACAACTTCTTTTTGGAATTTTCATAAAATCTGGACTAATTGGTAAAACAGGAATTTTTGGAAAGAGTTGGCCCCTGTAGGGCAATTTTGTAAAAGGAAGATATTTGAAATAGCTAACAAAAAGGCAAAATCTGAGTTGAAGTGGTTGAAATCCATATTGAAAACTATCCATATCATTTTCCTGAGGAAATATTTTGAAATTCAGAATCCTGGGGGTAAAATGGGAAGAATTGATAATTTTGAAGACCCAGGGTTTTAAAAACAATTTTGAAAAGAGTTGAAACTCGAATCTGGATTGAAAATTTTGAAATCAAGAGTTCTGGACCTCGAAATGACATGTTGTGCAGTGCAGTGATATGAAATGCTCATGCAATGATATGCAATGTCATGTCTTATGCAATAGAATCTTGAACCAAGACTTGGAGATTCCTGTCTCCTGTCAGGAGTAAAATTTTGAACATCTGAGATAAAAATAAAGAAATTTTGAGAGTTGCAGATGAAATTTAGACTTTTGCAAGGTTCGGGCTCAGAAAATGACCATTTTGCCCTCCAGCGATTTCAAAGGTTGAATGATGATGTTTGGTGGAGATGTCGGGGAGGTGAGTGAAAATTTGGGGTGTTTACAAATTGAACTAAGGATCAAAAGTGGGCTTAAGTTTGCTCAACTTGTCTAAATTGTTGTTCTATTCCTAAATGCACAAAGAATCAAGCATGTGCTATGAATTTTCTGAAAAATAAAGATTTTAAAACATGATGTTTGCTTCTGAGATTTGAAAACATGATGTTTCCAAAGTTTTTTTTTTTGAAACGCCTAATTTAAGAGTTTTAGTTACCGGAACCTGATAAATAGAATAAAAAAGTGTGTATCTATTGAACCATCCCCCCATGCTTGAATGACATTGTCCCTAGTGGCATGTAGAGATATAAAATTGTAATGTAGATATACACTAAAACAGTAATACAAATACGGGAAAAAGGATAGATACAACCTGATATGATCGAGCCTCTAAAGCTGATGATTGACTTGATTTCGCACCACAACTATGCATATACGAATGCATAGTTTTCTGTTGATCTGGTCAATGGTCTGCTTCTGAAGGCATGCTCTATGTATGGCAACTTGGACTCATGCATTGAGGCATCAGATGTAACGGTGTTCATGCATGACAACAATGAAATCCAAAACAAAAGTCAAAACAGAACACATAAACAAATAACTATTTTATTTCTAGTGTACATATGATACACCCTAACTAACAGTTAATTAACACCTAAAACAACTAAACTATGTCAGAATTACTCTATATGACGAAAATAGCAAACCTAAATCTAAATCTAAATCAATAAATTTAGCAAATATAGAGAATCACAAGCTATATTCTCTAAACTCACCTACCTAATCGCTCCTTGAATCCTGAAATTCAGTGAATCAAAGGAAACAACATACGAATCTTATATATGCTAACTATGTTAAATCCTACCGACTAAAACAAATAAAAGCAACTAACTAAACACATATTAATAAACTAAAATTTCAGAAATAACAGAATATAATCGTCGTTCCCCGACAACGGTGCTAAAATTTGGTTGCACTTTTGCAGTGGTTATTTTTAAAACATTATTTTCATTAAAAGCATTTGGAAAATCATCAACCAAAGATAATAAAAATTGATTTTCCACAGATATGGCGAGTACGGGTCGAATCCATAGGGAACGAGATATATTCTGAATTAAATCTAAAACATCAATTTATTAATATCACAATTATTTACAACTATGTTAATATTACAATTATAATTAAATAACAATCTAAAAAAATGTAAATGAACTAAAACAGGTTTCTAAGTCTTCGCCAGATCGCCAGGGTAATTCTGTCTTTTCGTCACACGTGCATCTGCACTTCGCATTGTAAATATACCTATAGATCTGTTTCTAACTTATCAACCTAAAACACGAAAATAAAGAGTCAGTATGGAATCAAGAATTAATTCTAAGTTATATCTACAACTATTTCTGAACTAATTACTGAATTAAACTACGATGAAAAATAAACAAAACTTAAAACTAAAATTTCTAACTAAACTAATGAAGTAAATATACTTTAACTAGTCTAACTACAGTTAGTTAACTAACTATATGTTAGAAAATACTAAAAACTACGTAAAATCAAACAACTAGGTAAATGATTGTTTTGTCACTGAATAGTGCAAAATTAAATTCAAATAGGTTTTCGCAAACACGATGTATGAAGGGGCAAACTAATTTCGATTCTAAGTATTTCCCTTATGTTCTCTTTCTGACAGACTCAAGAGTCTGACGGACTTTACGGAACTGAAAAACTCATCCGGGAACTCCGGATATAAGCGTTTCAAGTTCGATAAAACTTATAGAATCGTTTGACCCGAAATCTAAAATCGCATAAAACCTAATTTTGCAAAACACTTAAAAGGCAAATCAAATCAACTCTGAATGAGTTGATTTTTTGTTAGCATGCATTTAACACACTAATGAATAACATAGAACATTAACTTTGAGAAAACTCAGAAAACTGCGTATAAAATGAGAATTGCAAGTTGGTGTAAAAATTAGGTGTTTTCCTGAATGCACTATTCATTTCAATGAATGCGAGGCTTGCACTATTGCTTATAATCCTGTAATTACAGTCATATACAGTTCTAATACTAACATACTAATAGAAAGTAAATCGAATTACACTAAAAAAACAAAATCTACATTAACTATCTACATTAGTTACGAGGAATATCACTAGTGCTAAATTAAAACATTATGTTAAGCTAAGTTAAACTATTCTACAACTATGAATTAATAATCTATGTTAACTTGCTAACATCAACTAACCTACTGCTAATTACAAAGAAAGAATAAACAGTACAATCTATCTAACCCCAAAATTTAACTATTGCGAAAATCTACCTAAACACTACTAAATCAAGGTTCAACTAATACATAATTAAATCTAAACTACTGCACCCTACTTAACCACTAATTAACAATTACCAACAACCTGCATACTATTAAAACAGAAAATTACAATTAGAATTACTCATACTTGGATGCCGTTGGGTA
Source organism: Nuphar pumila (assembly GCF_984573655.1). NCBI lineage: Eukaryota > Viridiplantae > Streptophyta > Magnoliopsida > Nymphaeales > Nymphaeaceae > Nuphar > Nuphar pumila. The sequence goes on from NC_143258.1 coordinate 55,605,001, forward strand.
AATCCACCCGATTTTGGGGATTTTTACAATTTCTCTAACACACACAATACATGCTAATTAAACAACACTAAAACTGATTAAACACCTAGTACAACACAATTAATTTCTGCTATTTTCATTACTAGATTATAAAGCTAATGGCTCCAACCGGTTAGAATCAGTCCAACCGGTTTGGGCGTTAACAACAATAAGGGATTTTACAAGCTACAAAATGCAATTCAATTTCAACCAAAATCCTAAATACACTTACAATGAAGGCTGAAGCACTAGGGTGCTGATTCTATGGCTGGAAAACAGAGGATAAACACAGGCATAACCAAAAAATAAACCACACGCATAAACTAAATATCACAGCTGCAATACAAATCAAACTAACTACAAAGTGGACACCTAGACGCCCTCTATGTGCTGGTTTATGCACAAAATACGTATGCTATGGCCGAACAAAAGGCAGAAAAACAGAAAATGCAAACAACAAAAACAATACAACATGCGATGGGGTTCTAGCTAGAAGAATTGGGGAAAAGAAAGAAGACGAACCTCTTGAGGCCGTCCGACGAATGGGGAGGTAGGAGGGAGCGAACTTTGCCCTGCAGATGTGCCAAAATACCCTCGGTGATACTGTCTAACCGTGCTTTACTGCAAGAAGCTGGAGCTTACAGCAGGTGGAACTCCGAATGGGGCGTGAATCCAATGACGAAGGAAGAAGGTCAGATGGGGGTAGGGCCGACCAGCCATGGCAGGGCAGACAACACCCATGCCATGGCTGGAGTCCTTCCATAGCTGCGAGTTCCTGAAAAATGGAGCATGAAGTGTTAGTTCCAGCAAGGGGAAAGCATGAAAGGTTCTGAAAAAGAAAGAGAATGAAGGAAAGGAGGGAGGCTAGCCAAGGAGGCTGCGATTTCTCTACACTCCCATGGAGGATGAAGAAAACGGTGGCTGTAAGGGGCGGCTGGAGAAGAAGGTGAAGGAGTTAGAATCGGGCCCCTAGGGCACAAAAACGAAGTCAAAGACGCCCCTTGCTGGGCATCTCTTTCTATTTAACGAATAGCCCTCTTTTTGGAAATTCCAAAAAGAGGATTAAAAAGAAAATATTTTCTAGGCGCCTTTTGTGAGGGGTTTTTTAGCAATTCTTTTAAAATTCTTGAATGGGGTTGGTGCTGGGTTGAAATGGGGCATTTTAGTCCAGATCCAAGGCCCAGAATGGACGTTTGGATCCAAAATATCCAATTTCGCCTTGAGGTTTGACCCGCTTCACTGTAATGCAATAACTTTCTCGTTTTAAGTCCAAATCAAACGAAATTCGAACTGTAGCTCCATGACATCAATATGCACCTAAGTGTGGGTTTTAAACCTAAAAATGATGCATTTATGCAGTGAAAATATGTTATGCTTACGCGTACTTAATGTATCATCAAATACCCCCATGCTAGAATAATTGCTAGTCCCTAGCAATATACCCTACCCTCGCGATGAAGATATGAACTACCCGAATAAAAATGCAAATTCTTATTAAACAACTAACTCACTTTCGTAGGAATGACGGTTGCATTTATCACATGCAAAGAGCCCTTTAAGCCCCTGGGTTACCCCAGTGGACCAGCAAGGTCTCGTGAGGGTTTACAGAGATGCTACCCAAAAACATCAAAAATCATGCAGAAATTTAATTTTTTCTTCTAAAATGCTAGGCAATTCCAGAAATCAAATTTAGCAGACATTTCATGTACTTTTTCACTTCTCAGAACATAATTAGAGATTTTATGTCTCCACGATAAAAAAATTCCTTTCACGATTCTAAAAATCGCATTTATCTATGATTGTTTCTCCGAAAATCATGTATTATCATGCTATTATTCATTTTTCATCACTTGTGTCTTTTTCTGCACAGTCTTTCATTCTACTTCTAAGTAATGATTTTTTCTTTTCATTTAAGCTCTCATTTACTTTTTCATTGAATTTTCAATTTTTCCACTTTTTCATCTTTTCTTTTCTTTTCATTGGCCTGCGTGTGGTCTGCTTTTGTGCCCTGTGCAATGTTAATGCCTTCTTATACCACTATCTGTATGTTAAAGACACAAAAGTGACTTCCTTCATTTACCTTTTTGACACGAGATTTAGACAATTCAACTTGTATCTGGCCTCAGCTTCCGAGGCTCATAAAGCTTTCCTTCTCCTTTTCGGGTAGAATGCAAACGCTTTAACTAGCTTCTGCACTCATCTTACTCGGGATTGTGAAATCATCCAAACAACCTAACGCAAATTCTTTTCTTTTAAGCTCGAGCTTTTCCTAATAATTTTTATTTACTTAGTAGTTTATTTCAAACTGTTCTTACTTATACTTTGTTATTCAAAATTAGCTTTTCGCATTCAGATACAGTATTTTTTTTTAACTTCACATAAATACTCATTCTTTTCAGCGTTGTTCAGAAAAAATTTACTCATGAGGCTTCTAAAAGTTTCTAACATGTCTGATTATGTTAACAACATTCATATATGCTAAATTGTTTTTTTTGAAACACCTAATTTAAGAGTTTTAGTTACCAGAACCTGATAAATAGAACAAAACAGTGTGTATCTACTGAACCATCCCCCCATGCTTGAATGACATTGTCCCTAGTGGCATGCAGAGATATAAAATTGTAATGTAGATGTACACTAAAACAGTAATACAGATACGGGAAAAAGGATAGATACAACCTGATATGATCGAGCCTCTAAAGCTATGATTGACTTGATTTCGCACCACAACTATGCATATACGAATGCATAGTTTTTTGTTGATTTGGTCAATGGTCTGCTTCTGAAGGCGTGCTCTATGTATGGCAACTTGGACTCATGCATTGAGGCATCAGATGGAACGGTGTTCATGCATGACAACAATGAAATCCAAAACAAAAGTTAGAACAGAACACATAAACAAATAACTATTTTATTTCTAGTATACATATGATACACCCTAACTAACAATTAATTAACACCTAAAACAACTAAACTATGTCAGAATTACTCTATATGACAAAAATAGCAAACCTAAATCTAAATCTAAATCAGTAAATTTAGCAAATATAGAGAATCACAAGCTATATTCTCTAAACTCACCTACCTAATCGCTCCTTGAATCTTGAAATTCAGCGAATCATAGGAAACAACATACGAATCTTATATATGCTAACTATGTTAAATCCTACCGACTAAAACAAATAAAAGCAACTAACTAAACACATATTAATAAACTGAAATTTCAGAAATAACAAAATATAATCGTCGTTCCCCGACAACGGTGCCAAAATTTGGTTGCACTTTTGCAGTGGTTATTTTTAAAACATTATTTTCATTAAAAGCATTTGGAAAATCATCAACCAAAGATAATAAAAATTGATTTTCCACAGATGTGGGAAGTACGGGTCGAATCCATAGGGAACGAGATATATTCTGAATTAAATCTAAAACATCAATTTATTAATATCACAATTATTTACAACTATGTTAATATTACAATTATAATTAAATAACAATCTAAAAAAATGAAAATGAACTAAAACAGGTTTCTAAGTCTTCGCCAGATCGCCAGGGTAATTCTGTCTTTTCGTCACACGTGCATCTGCACTTCGCATTGTAAATATACCTATAGATCTGTTTCTAACTTATCAACCTAAAACACGAAAATAAAGAGTCAGTATGGAATCAAGAATTAATTCTAAGTTATATCTACAACTATTTCTGAACTAATTACTGAATTAAACTACGATGAAAAATAAACAAAACTTAAAACTAAAATTTCTAACTAAACTAACGAAGTAAATATACTTTAACTAGTCTAACTACTGTTAGTTCACTAACTATATGTTAGAAAATACTAAAAACTACGTAAAATCAAACAACTAGGTAAATGATTGTTTTGTCACTGAATAGTGCAAAATTAAATTCAAATAGGTTTTCGCAAACACGATGTATGAAGGGGCAAACTAAGTTCGATTCTAAGTATTTCACTTATGTTCTCTTTCTGACAGACTCAAGAGTCTGACAGACTTTACGGAACTGAAAAGCTCATCCGGGAACTCCGGATATAAGCGTTTCAAGTTCGATAAAACTTATAGAATCGTTTGACCCGAAATCTAAAATCGCGTAAAACCTAATTTTGCAGAACACTTAAAAGGCAAATCAAATCAACTCTGAATGAGTTGATTTTTTGTTTGCATGCATTTAACACACTAATGAATAGCATAGAATAGTAACTTTGAGAAAACTCAGAAAACTGCGAATAAAATGAGAATTGCAAGTTGGTGCAAAAATTAGGTGTTTCCTTGAATGCACTATTCATTTCAATGAATGCGCGGCTTGCACTATTGCTTATAATCCTGTAATTACAGTCATATACAGTTCTAATACTAACTTACTAACATAAAGTAAATTGAATTACACTAAAACAACAAAATCTATATTAACTATCTACATTAGTTACGAGGAATATCACTAGTGCTAAATTAAAACATTATGTTAAGCTAAGTTAAACTATTCTACAACTATGAATTAATAATCTAAGTTAACTTGCTAACATCAACTAACCTACTGCTAATTACAAAGAAAGAATAAACAATACAATCTATCTAACCCCAAAAATTAACTATTGTGAAAATCTACCTAAACACTACTAAATCAAGGTTCAACTAATACATAATTAAATCTAAACTACTGCACCCTACTTAACCACTAATTAACAATTACCAACAACCTGCATACTATTAAAACAAAAAATTACAATTAGAATTACTCATACTAGGATGCCTAGATCGGTTGGGTAAATCCACCCGATTTTGGGGATTTTTACAATTTCTCTAACACACACAATACATGCTAATTAAACAACACTAAAACTGATTAAACACCTAATACAACACAATTAATTTCTGCTATTTTCATTACTAGATTATAAAGCTAATGGCTCCAACCGGTTGGAATCAGTCCAACTGGTTTGGGCGTTAACAACAATAAGGGATTTTACATGCTACAAAATGCAATTCAACTTCAACCAAAATCCTAAATACACTTACAATGAAGGCTGAAGCACTAGGGTGCTGATTCTATGGCTGGAAAACAGAGGATAAACACAGGCACAACAAAAAAATAAACCACACGCATAAACTAAAAATCACAGCTGCAATACAAATCAAACTAACTACAAAGTGGACACCTAGACGCCCTCTATGTGCTGGTTTATGCATAAAATACGTATGCTATGGCTGAACAAAAGACAGAAAAATAGAAAATGCAGACAACAAAAACAATACAACATGCGATGGGGTTTTAGCTAGAAGAATTGGGGAAAAGAAAGAAGACGAACCTCTTGAGGCCGTCCGACGAATGATGAGGTAAGAGGGAGCGGAATTTGCCCTGCAGATGTGCCGAAATACCCTCGGTGATGTTGTCTAACCGTGCTTTACTGCAGGAAGCTGGAGCTTATACCAGGTGGAACTCCGAATGGGGCGTGAATCCAATGACGAAGGCAAAAGGTCAGATGGGGGTAGGGCCGACCAGCTATGGCAGGGCAGACAACACCCATGCCATGGCTGGAGTCCTTCCATAGCTGCAAGTTCCTGCAAAATGGAGCATGAAGTGTTAGTTCCAGCAAGGGGAAAGCATGAAAGGTTCTGAAAAAGAAAGAGAATGAAGGGAAGGAGGGAGGCTAGCCAAGGAGGCTGCGATTTCTCTACACGCCCATGGAGGATGAAGAAAACGGTGGCTGCAAGGGGCGGCTGGAGAAGAAGGTGAAGGAGATAGAATCGGGCTCCTAGGGCACAAAAACCAAGACAAAGACGCCCCTTGCTGGGCGTCTCTTTCTATTTAACGAATAGCCCTCTTTTTGGAAATTCCAAAAAGAGGATTAAAAAGAAAATATTTTCTAGGCGCCTTTTGTGAGGGTTTTTTTAGCAATTCTTTTAAAATTCTTGAATGGGGTTGGAGCTGGGTTGAAATGGGGCATTTTAGCCCAGATCCAAGGCCCAGAATGGGCGTTTGGAGCCAAAATGTCCAATTTCGCACCGAGGTTTGACCCGCTTCACTGTAAATGCAATAACTTTCTTGTTTTAAGTCCGAATCGAACAAAATTCGAACTGTAGCTCCATGACATCATAATGCAGCTAAGTGTGGGTTATAAACCTAAAAATTATGCATTTATGCAGTAAAAATATGTTATGCTTATGCATATTTAATGCATCATTATAAGACCCACAATTTTTCAGACAATTTCTGAATAAAATTCATGAGACATTTTCATCTGGAAACAACATATTCAATCAATATGTGAATCGAATCAATTCCAACGAACTAGATATACTTAGGATATTCGTCGCTTCATGAATATATGCTCAAACACTCTCAAAGTTATAACTTTTTATCTGAACAAAATCAAGAGATTTCCATGAGCCAACTTTCTTAGTCACGTCGATACGAAGAGAATAACGTACTCAGAATTTTTTGGAAAAAAATCACCAAAAACTCAAGATTTTTATGAAACCCGAAGGAATCTTGATGGGACCCACAAAACTATTCCTAAAAAATATCTAGAATATTCCTAGAATATTCTATAGAACATCCCATTTAGATAAGATCAACTTGAAATTTTCAAATTAGCTAAGGGCAAAAAGGGTAAAAATGAAATGTGGGGCTCAAGTTTCATTTTTTATAAGTAGAGGAGCCCTCTCTCTCTCTAAAAATCATCCACCCCTCTCTCTCTAGCCCTCTCTCTCTCTAGAAGCTCCCCTAGTAGGTCTGAGCCTACCTGATCTGGTCTAAGTTTGCCTGCCTGACCTGGTCCTAGCTCACCTGACCTAGTCTAAACCCAGTTGACTTGACTTGAACCTAGTTTGGTTTGAAGTCAAAGTCAAAGTCCTTTTTTGTCCCAGATTTTGGTTTGATTTTTTGAACACAGACCTAGCCTACTTGGGCTAAGTCCAAACTTGCTGAAACCAGTTGACTTGGACCAAACTCAGTTTGTTTCAAACCACTTGGGTTGAGCAGCTTGACCTGCTCCACTTCTTTCTCAACTAGGTCGACCTTATCTGACCTAGTTTGACCGTTCGAAAGGAGGATCGAAGCCTTCGAAGCAGACGAAGTACCTCAGAGTTGTTTCTTGCACGATTTGAAGTAAGTTCGCTTCAATGATCCATCTCTCTCAAGTATTTGGTTGTTAGTATCTCACCCGAGTTCTTGGTTGAGCCCTTTGAGACACTTCAATATTCAACCACTCGCCTCATAACTATCGTCAGATATATATGTTGAATACGCAGTATATGCATTCTTAAAAATGGTATCTTGCCCTAGTTTTTGGTTTAGCCCTTTAGGACACTTCGATGTTCACTCGCTCACCTTATAACTATCGTTGGATATCAAACTTGGTGTATATCATCTAAAAATGGTCGTCGCACCTTATATCACCAAGGCTAGTGTAATTTACCATTTTCCATCGTGTCGTATGATGCCAAGGCTCCCTGTTTTCTGTAATTTCTGATTATGCACTTCCAATTATACATTTAACTTACTTTGTCGCGTTGAATGATGCCAAGGCTCCTGCTTTCTGCAAATATATATATAGAATATTTTGTTCGGTTACACACCTCGAACAATAAGTATATGCATTTCCTTTACGCCGCTGCCATATAAAGCACAGGCTTCTGCTTAAATTAAAGGAGCATTCAAATGGAGATCAACTGTAAGACCCGCGAATTTTCTGAGGAATTTACTACTTACTTAGTGTTGATATGTATGGTTTCGTATGTATACTAGGTTATATCGCGTAATTAGCTATAAATTGACTGTGTTTTGTATTTCTGCTTTATACGCGCGACCTGAGAATCGTGTAAATATACTATGTAAGTAAGAATAGCTTAATTATGGACGAATTAACCTTTGAAATTTTAAGGGTTAATTTATAATATATTTATCTAGATTGTCCCCAAATTTGGGACCCATAAGACATAAAAACATTGTCAGTGCATGTGAATTATAAGTTTTCCTCAACGATTGGACACAAGTCATAATACGCTTAATTCTTGTAAACGAATGAGATATTTCTAAAGAAGCATCAAGCATTCTATGTTAATTGAGGCTTTGAAAAGAACTAAATGATTTATTAGAATTAATTTTATATTTTAAAGCATTAAATAAGCATTGTTTTGAAACATAGTGCATAGGCGATTTTGGATTTGGATCCGGATCGGCTAGAGGAGGCCCAACTCATTTGAGCGCCCCTCTAGAGGACAATTTTAGACATGGTTGACTAGCTGGTCAAGGGTGGACCAGTTGGGTAGCATATTTGAAAGATTTTGCATGGTTTTGGAAAAGAAGGCCACTATTGGCCATTGTTCTTTTCAAAAACCTCATGATGAAGCCTAGAGCTCATCATTAGGGGACGCATTTTCCAAAGGGAGGCATGGGGCTGGCACCCCATGGTATTTTTGAAACAATTTTGAAAGTTTTCAAATGGTGAAAACCGGTTGGAGGGGTTGGACGGCTAGCCTTTGGCAGCCCATGTAATTTTTACAAATCTTAAAGGCACTTTGAAAACCCTTTTCAATGGCATTTTTGAAAAGCTTTTTAAAAGTTTCAAATGCATGACATGCATTGGGCGTGGGCTTGCTATGGGAGGGCGTGGAGCACCCCATCCCTCCATCTTTCCCCATTAAATCTCATCCGTCCATTATTTTAACCCTACCTATTTAAAGTCTTGAAGAGAGAGAAAGAGGTCCTCCCTTGGACGATTTTTGGGTGGAGCCTCTCTCTCCCCTTCCTTCCCTTCTCCAAACCGTGAGAGAGTGAGTGAGTGGGTACCATCTACGTAGTAGCTCTAGCTCTAGCTTCTTTACTCCACCATTTTTTCCATTGTAAAGCCTCAAATGTGAGATACTCCTTCACAAGACCATGAATGTGGTTATTGATTGAGCATTTTTAGTTTTGATTTCTTATTTATGTGTTTTACAAAATGGGATGCATGCATTGTAAATGAGCTTTTAGTTAAGCATGTTTTAGGCGTTTTCTTCATGTAAGATAGACATTGGTAAGCCTTAATCCTCGTTTGAGCAATGTAAATGATGCACTACCAAAGACCGGTTTACTCCTTTGTGCTTCATCAAATATTTTTCCAATTTTTCTTCCTTGCATAGCTGGATTCGTATTAGCTAAGTTTTTTCAAAGAGTTGTGCGTTTTGGCAAGGAAGTCGTGAACCCAGTCCTATGCCCAGCACCTCTGAACCAGCTGGGTCGACCTTCTTGGATTTGGTGTGCTGCTCGCCTGAGTTAGTCCGGTCGAGCTCTGGTGGAATGCATCATCGGCTTCCTCCTTTTTTTTCAATGGTTTCTTGTTTTCGCTCGGCTATTGACGCCATGTGCCTTCCTTTTTGGTTCAGCTGGACTGGTCCAGACTGCTGGACAGGTCCAGCAGTATTTAACGCCCCTGACCGAACCTTGGTCTGGGCGTTTTCCCTCTTCTCCTTGGTCTAGAACGACCAACAGCCGAACCCATGTTGGGTTTGTGGGTTTCGGCCACCCAGTTGCTCTGACATGGTCTGGACCAAATGTGGTCCAGACCTGTCAAAGGTTGTCTCACACCCGTTAGGCTGGGGCATCTCCCTCTCTTTCCATTTCTACTTTTGCGCACTCCTTTCCGGGGTCCCGGTGGGCTTCACATGGTCTGGACTGGACTCGGTCCAGACTTGTCAAAGGCCTTGACCGAAATCAGTTCGGTTGGGCGACATGCCCTTCACATTTATTTTTCAGTTTGGAGCATTAAGCCTGCATAGTTTGCTTTCGGTTATGTTCAGACCCTGCTGCAGCCATGCAGCAGTTAGGCTGCAGTTGGGTGCACGCAGCTAGGCCTGCACCCCTTTCCTTGCGATGTTGGCTGAAGCCATCTGGTTCTGGACTCACGGTCCAGGCCATGCTCAAGTTTGAGCACACCCGGGACAACATAGTTGTTGTCCTTCTTTGGTTCGGTCCCTGCATTGTGTGACAGCATGGCATGCTATCTTCATTTTTGCCTTTCCCACAGTGCTGCCCACCTAAGGGACACCGCTGTGTGTGCATGGTGCCCCACGACACTGATGTGTTAGACCTTGGCGTGTGTCTGTTTTGGACAGACTTTAGCCCATCCGCCGAATGCAGCTGCCGGGCTCGCTGCCATCCCCTTGTTGGTGTTGGCAGCTGGTATATATATATATATATATATATATATATATATATATATATATATATATATATATATATATATATATATATATATATATATATATATATATATATATATATATATATATATATATATATATATATATATATATATATATATATATATATATACATACATATATATGTTTATTCTGTCGCGCCTTAAAGCATTGTTAGTCAGCCTTCGGGCTGCAACCTATGCGGTTGCAAGTGCTTATGCAACACGGGGTCTAATACCCCAATAACGTTATGGATTTTGACTCGTTGTGTCGCAATGAATTGTGCTCATCGACCAAAGCAATTTTATATGTATATTCGGTCATGAATGCACAAAAAAATGGTGAATTCATTGATGTGTTTAGCCCTTTGCACATGTGTCCGTTGTCGCAATAAGAACGCAAATGCTTGCAATAATACCTCCTTAAATGCCTTTTTATAAGATAAGTTCTTGGCATAATTGAGGAACCTATGGCATAGGACAAAAGAAATACATGAGTATGGCACTTCCTTCATCTTATAAGGCACGACACAAAATATATATTTATTTAAAAGTATTAACATGTGTTTGTGGCGTGGTTTGTGATGGTGTTTGATCGGTAGGAAAACGGCCACACACACTTTAGCACTAATGAATGTAGTCGCATGGTTGTGCTCGTTATGTTTGATTTCATGAATCACTATGGAAAAATGCATGGTTTCCCTAAGTACGAAGGGAATTTGAGGCACCCAGATGGGAATTACAGTCTTTTGAGACTTGTGGAACTCCTTGACGAGTTTGGGTGTGGGTGATGGCCCCACTTCACGAGATGAGCTCGCTTACAGTTGTAATACATGGTTTATGAACTTTGGCACAGCTGTGAGTCACGCTTTACCATGGCGAAATGTTTCTAACTGTCTTATCATAATGTGCAATGCTTGGTAATGTCACTTGGCTAGTTCTCGCACTTATGGCACAATGCACATACTTGTCCGTTTGTATCCATGCACAGTTCACGATGACACACCTGTTTGCATATCATAGTCTTTTGTATTATTACATTAGTGATTTATGTTCTGTGATGCATACCATGTTACAAATGTTACAAACAGTGTTAGATTATGTTTCTTGATGCATACTATGCTAATTACTATAAATTGTGAAATAAATACTCGTAGTTAATTGCTCATGCTTTGCCTAATTGCATTGAATCGTGCTAGATACATTCTCTTATAGATCAACAAGTAGCTTTGTACACTTGCTTATTATGTAACTGTTCAATTACTGCAAATAAGCATGCTATACTGTGCTCTGCTTCATTTTCCACACATTGGTATATTATGTTTGGTTTGTCTCACCAGCTCGAAAGAGTTCTGACCTTGTTTTTTGGGGATACAGGTGTTTTCTTAGACGTGCGATGGAGCTCGATGTGTGGCAACGGACTCTGAACCCACACTTCTGTAAACCTTGAAATCTTGGCAGAGTTTTTGGCAATGAGAATGGTTGTACAATTTGTAAATGAATTAATAAAGGTTGTTTCAGTTTACTGTTGTTTCACTCCTGCGACCCGCCCCGGAGTTCGCCGCTTGTCTCCTTGTTTTGGTACTTCTACACTTGCGCACTTGTTTTAAAAAAAAAAGGTTTACCCTAAAATCCAAAGGATTTCAAAGGATTTTAACAAGTCGGGAATTTTGGGGGCATCACATCAACTCCAAATCGCCAATGTGATTCTCTTACCACTTCTCGATCAAGATTTTGCTTGACGAATGAAGCCCCTATTGGAAAGGCTTCGCTTTTGCGTAAAACCACTTTTTCATAAAGATTAAGTCAATTGCGTACAGCCTGGCTATGGCCCAAGGTTCCAATCAACCTTGACGAATGTGGGGTAGGCACAATGGTGTGCATACATCTCTGAGTTAAGCATAGCGATTTTCCCGCCAAAGAGGGAAGATGCCACTGAATTGGTTAAAAGAAACACAAGCTTTTTCCATCAAAGAGAGGAAGTGTTGCTGAAATTTATAAAAAATCTAGAAATAGCTTAGAAAGAACATAGCAGGTTACTCCGTCATACAGATGAGGTACTACCCAGTTCGTTGAACACTTTCTACAACATAGAAAGAATCGTTGCACTCATGCCGTTAGAGCAGAGGAGGTGCTGGTGAAATGGTTGGCAGAAGAGCTGTCGGAACTGGTTAAAAGGCACAATGATGCCATTAATGGAATGATGCCAGAATGACTCGTCTCTCTGATGCCTATAAGGGCCATTGCGCCAGAGTAGTGGTTGAGCCTTGACTAGGTTATGAGCTCGCTACGTAAAAATACACCGAGCGGCCGATCTATTGAGATCGAGTCATATGGATGCCCATCGAGAATTGTTATACAACCAGACACGTAAGGGCCGCAGAGCCAGAGTGTGTTGTTTCCACCCAAAAGAGGTGAGATGCTCGTGATGGTCGTAGTGTCGAGAGCAGAGTTAAGCATGCATATGAATAAAACTTAAGGTCGCATATACCCCATGGTTGATGATCGTGTTAGGGGTATACCCCTCAGTTGATGACCGTGATTGGGGCATACTAAATGGGGTCGGGTACATATCTTCATAGTGCTGAGGCACAGACTGCCTAAAATGGCATGCAATATCTGACCAAGTAATCGTAAGACTGACAGACCCCTTTAGGAATTATGCTCACTGTAGAATGACAGTGATATTACAACCTTGAGTGACACGTATTGACTTTGGACCTGATAGAGTCTACGATGGCCTCAGTCACTCATGGGTTTTGAGGTCGTAGTTATTCTTAAGATCTAAGGATTGAACCCAACTACTGCAAGTAGAGGATGCATCTCAATATGGGCCTAGTAAGGTTCTCCTGGTTGAAATACACTACCCTACTATGGATAGGGTGAATAGGCCTCTGGGGTATCTGAAACACATGGAATAATCAACCCCCAGAACATCGAGTTGATGCCCGAACAATGCTTTGCCCACATACCAAGGGTGGAAGAGGTTAAATATTAAAACAATACATTAGATCTAGGTTCAACGATGCTTGAATGTATGAGTGGATGGACATTGTTGAGTCAAGTCCTGCATAACCTTTATGAAAGTGTCATGATCGGTATACGACTGGACCGACTGGGCAAAGACCCATGTTGTATTTGCACGAGTAAGCGAAGCTCGAGGAGCTGTCCTTAGATGCGTGGGATACGGATGTGCCAAGTATAAAGACTTGAGCTTGACATTCAGCTAGAAGAGGCTTGCGCTAAGTCGTGCAGACTTAAGCGAGAGATCCAAATCACAGCCTAAAAGAGGCTTGCGCTAAGTCATGAAGACTTAAGCAGATGTTCAACTCATAGCCCTGAGGAGGCTCTTGCGATATACGCCAAGTCATGGAGACTTGAGTGTCGTTATTGCGAACTACGACCCTGAGTGGTCAACACATTTATTTGAGTTGAATGGATATATGATTGCTTGTTTACCAGACCATAAGTGTTCTGACCCCGTTTAATAAGGATTTTAGGTGTTGGACCTACGTTGCAATATGCAGAGCAAGGCGACATCGAGTTTCAGGGGTTCTCTAGACAAAGGTGTACTGCTTCCTTTTATTGAACCTATACTGCTTTCTCAAGCAATGATGTAATAAACATGTGGTTTTCGATAAAACAGAACACTTTGGTAGTCAATGAGTTGCTTGGCAACATACCTGTAATGTGCCTGGAGTTTTCTAAAACTGACGACTCATTATCGTCTGATTCTGCTACTAAAAGCTTTTCTAAGTTCCACTGCAAAGAAAAAAAAAGAAATTCATAGAAAATTTAACTTAACTTTATTTTGGGAATTCAGGGTGTTACAGAAGTAGTCCCAAATGATCTTCTCCAGATGCAGACTCTCTATCAAGGCTCGATACTGAATGGCGGACTTCGGCTTCTTACTGTTGAACCTAAATGAACTGGCTTTTGATGGCACATATTGCAGGAACTATGATTGTAGGGCATAAATGCATCCTTCTACTAAGATGGTCTCTCCAAGTACGAAACGAGCCAAGCCTCGGTAGAGAAAAGCTAAGGCGACCAAGGAAACTGAAAGATGACCGGTCTGCTTATTGCCCCATCTTCGCAGGAGTTGGATAACTCTGATATCGACAAAGTTTTGACCATCTTGAAAGAAAGTTAGTCCCACTGTGCATAGGACCATGGCATTCTGAATTCTGTCTTTTGCTGCTCGAGATAAGGTGTCAACTTCCTGGTATGCCCCGTACTTGCGATAGAGCCCAAATAGGTCAATAAACTGATTTCCATTAAACTCAGTGAAAGGCCAAAATCTACTCCCTATTGCTCTAGTTAAAGCTTCTCGAACATCTACCCCTTTGATGTTGATCAGTAACTGTTGCTCGACAGGATCATCTGGCTTACCAACTAGCCGGTTCTGACAATCCCATGATATCATTGAATTTGTCCATTAGTGGAGTCATCTCTCCCCATGGAAACCAAAAAATGCAGGTACATGGATTCCACCGTTCTGCCATAGCCTGAATCAAACTTCCATTGATGATTTGCTTGCCTACTGTCAATGCCATCTGCAATCCACAGTCATTCAAGTGGTCTGGGAACATACGCGAGAAGGTGGCAAACCAAGAATAGTACCAACGAGGGAAGAAAGGACAAGTCTAGATAGCCCGACAATTTAGGAATCCTTCCCTTATTTGATAGGAGACATAATCCTTGGGAAAGATAGCATCAAGTGAACTGGACGCCATTGGAATAATACTAGGGCAAAACGGAACAATGAACTTAGCGTATATCGCAAGAGCCTCCTTAAGGCTATGAGTTGAACATCCACTCAAGTCTTCATGACTTAGCGCAAGCTTTTTCAGGGCTGTGATTTGAATAGCTGCTTAAGTCTCTACGACTTAGCCTTGACCTTTTCTGGGTCTCAAAGGGATGTCTAGCTCAAGTCTTCATACTTGGCACATCCGTATCCAACGCATCTAAAGACAGCTCCTTGAGCTTCGCTTAGTCATGCGGATACAACATGGGTCTTTGCTTAGTCGGTCCAGTCCTATACTGATCATGACACCTTCACAAAGACTCAACAACGTCCATCCACTCATACATTCAAGCATCGCTAAACCTAGAGCTAATGCATTGTTTCGATATTTAACCTCTTCCACCCTTGGTACGCAGGCGAAGCAATTGTCCGAGCATCAACTAGACGTTCTGGGGGTTGATTATTCTATGTATTTTAGATACCCCAAAGGCCTGTTGACCTTATCCATAGTATGACAGTGTGTTTCAACTGGGAGAACCCTACTAGGCCCATATTCGGATGCATCCTCTACTTGCAGTAGTTGGGTTCAATCCTTAGATCTTAAGAATAACCACGACCCCAAAACCCATGAGTGACTGAGGCCATCATGGACTTTATCAGGTCCAAAGTTTAATACATGTCACTCAAGGTTGTACCATCACTATCATTCTACAGTGAACATAATTTTTGAAGGGGTCTACCAGTCTTACGATTACTTGGATAGATATTGCATGCCATTTAGGCAGCCCGTGCCTCAGCACTATGGGAGTATATATCCGACCCCATTCAGTATGCCCCAAGCAAGGTCATCAACCGAAGGGGATACCCCTAACATGATCATTAACCGCGGAGTATATGCGACCTTAAGTCTTATTCATATGCATGCTTAACTCTGCTCTCGACACTGCGGCCATCACGAGCATTTCACCTCTTCCGGGTGGAAACAACACACTTTGGCTCTGCGGCCCTTACGAGTCTGGTTGTGTGACCGTTCTTAATGAGCATGCATATGACTCGATCTTAATAGATCGGCTGCTCGGCATATTTTTACGCAACGAGTCCAAACCTTGTCAAGGCGCAACCTCTACTCTGGCTCAGCGGCCCTTACGAGTACGGTGCCCTTACAGGTATTTGAGAAACAAGTCATTCTGGCATCATTCCAACAATGAACATCATCATGCCATTCAACTGGTTCTGGCAGCTCTTCTGCCAACCATTTCGTCAGCACCTCCTCTGCTCTATCGGCAGTGGTGCGACGATCCTATCTACGTTATAGAAAGCATTTCATGAACTGGGTAGCACTCCGCTATATGACAGAGTATCCTGCTACATTTTTCTGAGCTACTTTTAGCTTCTTCAAAAATTTCTGCAGCACTTTCTCTCTTTAACGGAGAAAGCATGCGTTTCTTTTATCCATTTCAGTGGCATCTCCTCTCTTTGGCGGAAAATCGCTACGCTTAACTCGAGAAATGAATGTGTATCATTGTACGTACCTTGCATCCATCAAGGTTGTTAGAAATCCTGGGCCATAGCCAGGTCACACGTAAATGACTTAGTCTTTACGTAAAAAACAGTTTTGCCAAAAAGCGAAGCCTTGCCAATAGGGGCTTCATTCATTAGCAGAATCTTAAATGAGGAGTGGTAAGAGAATCGTATTGGCGATTTGGAGTTAATCTCCATTTGAACGCTCATTTACATGTCATATATATAATATAAGCAGAAGCCTGTGCTTTATATGGTGGCGGCGTAAAGGAAATGCATATACTATTGTTCAGGGTGTTTAACCGAATGAAATATTCTATATATATTTGCAAAAAGTAGGAGCCTTGGCGGCATTCAATGCGATGGCGCAAGTAAATGCATAATTGAAACTGCATTAATCGGAAATTACAGAAAGCAAGGAGCCTTGGCGAATGGTAAATTACACAGCCTTGGCGATATAAGACGCGACGGCCCATTTCTAGACGATATACACCAAGATCCGTATCTAACGATAGTTATAAGGCGAGCGAGTGAACACTGAAGTGTCCTAGAGGGCTCAACCAGAAACTAAGGCGAGATACCATTTTTAAGAACGCATATACTACATATTTCAATATATATATCTAATGATAGTTACGAGGCGAGCGCGTGAACACCGAAGTGTCCTAGAAGGCTTAATCAAGAACTAGGATTAGATACTACTTTATAAAGTATATGCTATATACAAACAAACAAATACTTGAGGGAGATAGATCCACGAAGCGAACTTACTTCAAATTACGGAAGAAACGACTCTTGAATGCTCCAACGCTTCGAACGAGGTTTGATCCTTCCGTCATGAGGTCAGAATAGGTCAGATGAGGTCGACCTAGTTGAGAAAGAGGTAAAGCAGGTCAAGTTGCTCAACCTAAGTGGTTTGAACCAAACTAGATTCGGTCCAAGTCAACTGGGTTCAGTAGGTTCGGTCTTAGCCCAAGCAGGCTAAGTCTGGGTTCATAAAACTAAACCAAAATCTAGACCAAAAAGGACTTTGACTTTGACTTCAAACCCAACTAGGTTCAAGTCAAGTCAACTGGGTCTGGACCAGGTTAGGTGAGCTAGGACCAGGTCAGGCAGGCTAAGACCAGATCAGGCAGGCTCAGACCAAGTCAGGCAGGCTCAGACCAAGTGGACTCACTAAGGGAGGTTTAGGAGAGAGAAAGAGGAGGCAAGAGGAGGGTTGGCGATTTTTTCAAAAGGGAGTCAGCTCCTTTTATAGGCAAGCTTGCTTAGCCTCTAAGAAAGCCCATTTACTTTAATGCCCTTGCCTTTTTCAGAAATCCAAGTTGATCTTATCCAGATGACTCCTTGATCTTATCCAGATGGAATATTCCATGGAATATCCTGTAGGTCCCACTAGATATTTTCATGGGATATTTTGTGGGTCCGACCAGATATTTTCTGAAGAATAATTTTGTGGGTCCCACAAGATATTTTCTGAAGAATAATTTTATGGGTCCCACCAACATTTTCGTGGGTCTCGCAAAAATTTTGGGTTTTCGGCTTTTTTTTTGAAAAATTCTGAGTACACCATTCCCTTCGTATTGACGTAACTAATTCCGTTGGCTTGTAGAAATCTCTTGATTTCGTCCAGGTAGGAAGTTATGACTTCCAGAGTGTTTGAGCACATATTCGCGAAACGATGAATATCCTAAGTATTACTGGCTCGCAGGAATTGGTTTGATCTGCATTTTGAGTATAAATGCTATTTTTATCAGTAAATGCCTAATGAATTTTATTCAGAAATTGTCTGAAAAATTGCGGGTCTTACATGAGGCCTCACGGGGAACCGGTTGGTGGTGTCCCAACCGACCCAAGGGCAAGGCCGTAAGGTCTGGTCCTTTGGACCAGACCACTCATGGTCAAATGGATGCAGGTTTGAGCTCGATAATGGCTCAGACCATGGTCCACTACCCCAATCCCAAGGTTGAAAAGGGGGCAACAGGGTTGTTGGGTGCCTTAGCACCCAGTGCCAGAGTGGCGCCCAGGGAAAGGAGCGAGGCCCATATGGGGCCTGCTGGACGACTGGGCCACAGGTTGGAATCCACTTTGGTTTGCACCTTGAGTGCAGACCCAGTGCTGCCACGCTGCAGCACTGACCATTGGGCCAAAA
The DNA here is from genome assembly GCF_984573655.1 of Nuphar pumila. Taxonomy (NCBI): domain Eukaryota; kingdom Viridiplantae; phylum Streptophyta; class Magnoliopsida; order Nymphaeales; family Nymphaeaceae; genus Nuphar; species Nuphar pumila. The sequence continues at coordinate 55,623,637 of NC_143258.1, forward strand.
CCCAACTCACTCAGGTGCACTAGCACCCGACTAGCATAGATGAGCTCCCATTGTGGGGGCTCGACTGGGTCAAATAGCCAATGGGGTTGGGCCAAGGCGAACCAACTGGTCTGGTCTGAGTCAGACCAGTCCCAGTTGGGTACAACACAGAGTGCCCCTGGTCAGAACCATAGGGTTCGGACCAAGGTTGCAGCCTTCAGCCCACACCCAACTATTGGGTGGGCTGAAAGGGCATACCCATGGATTGTGGCTAGCACCCTCACAAAGTGTGTGTAGCCCAACCAATGTGGTCTGGACCCTCTGTGTGGACCCTGAGGGTCCAGACCCTACTGGGTCACGGACAGGGGTGTGAAAGCACCTGGTCTGAACCATTAAGTGGTTCAGAGTAGGGCTGCAACCGTAGCCTACTTCCGAACAAATGCGGGTGCTCCCAAGGGAGCGACTAGCTCCCTGATTGGGTGGCGCAGATTGGCAGCATGGTCTAGACCCAATGGGTCCAGACCCTGCTGGGTCAAGGAAAAAGGGGAGTGGCTGGGGGTCAGTACCTCTGGTCTGACCCCGGGGTGGAGTCCAGACACTAGGTCACGGGCTATTGCCAGCACCCCACAAGGTGGGTGCGCCCAAAGATATAAACCTGGGCGCCAATGCACCCGGTTCATGTTGCTACAAGGCAACCGGATGGGAGGAGGCTCCCCACGGTGACCCTAATTGATGAGTGGGTCACCCAGGTAGGTCTGGGTCCCAAGATGGCCCAGACCTCCCTGCAGACCACAACAACAACCTAGCTGTGGCTGCTGCAGTGGGTTGCTTAAGGCACACAAAGGAGGGCGCAAGGGGAGGGGAGTTAAGGAGGAGCCTGGACTGACCGACCCTTGGTCAGTCCGAAGCTGGCAGCAAGGGTTGCAGCAGCCAAAAGCAAAGATCAGGGGGGCCCTAACGAAGAAAATTCATGGCCTAGGTTGGCTGCAAGGGGGTCCAGCCCGACTGCTGTTATCATCGCAAAATTTTTACTTTTTGCGAGTCAAACTGACCTTTGAAAAAGTTTTTGAAAATAACTCGCCTCTGTTTTAAAAAGCGGGATAATTCCGAAGAATGGGACTCGCCTGTCGGTACGAGGTTCAACCGTTCCTGGCGCCTTTACCAGGGGTAATTGAACCAAGGATCAATTGTGTGCTTAACTTTGCTCAACTTGTCTAAATCATGTTCTATTTCCTAAATGCACAAAGAATCAGACATGCGCTATGAATTTTCTGAAAATACATATTTGAAAACATGATGTTTGATTTGAAATTTGAAAAAAATATTTGGAAAATAAACTTTTTGAAAATCGTGAATCATGATTGAGATACTGTATTTGAGAAATTGAAAATCGATTTCTAAAGAAATATAAAGATTTTGTGAAAATCGATTTTGAGAAATGTGAAATAGCTTTGGAAAACTTGATTTCTTTGAATTAGAACTTTGAAATTGAAAATATAACTTAGAAAAATCGAACTTGGAACTTGGAAAATACTTGAAATATCATTGGCAAATCCATATTTTGAGAAAATCAATTTTTGAATAAGACTTAGGAAATTTTTGAGAAAATTGATTTTTCTGAATTGAAATTGGAATTTGCAAATGCATGAATTGAATGAATATGGATTTGAAAGACTTGATTTTGAGGAACTAAGGAAATCCTTTTTGTATTTTTGAGAAATGCAGTGCATTTTGAAGTTAGCCTAAGAGTGTAGGATGAATGTGGCTAATACGAAGATTACAAATCTGGGTATCATTCGTATTCTGACTGTGGCCATAAATACAAATTTCACCAAGTTTGTCAACTCCATAAGAGTTAGTACACGTGCCATTCGTGTAGACCATAGTGAATTCATAAAATGTGCATGAATGATACATTCATTAGACATTTAATATTTGCAGAATTAAACTATATGCAATGCAATCCTAGTCTAAGCTGAAATTTAAATTTTTATTCCAAATTTAATTTAATTTACATCACTATTGAATTTAAATACAAGAAATTAAAGTCTTCAATGTCCCTGCAAAACTAGAAAAACTGGTTAATGAAAATATGTTGGCTTTTCTAGGTTTATCCAGTAATATCTAGAAATTACTGGATTTTGCTAGGTATAAGCCTTTTCCATGATTCCCTTAAATCAAAATTGATAAAATATGAAATAAGATTGAATAAATATGAAAATAGAATTTGAAATTTCGAAATTGGGGTCAAAATGACCAAAATACCCCTAATAGCAAGACTATGGCCTTGAAATCAAGGTTTTCAGAAAGATATTCTATAAAATGCAAGTTTTGAAATTCAAATAAAGATAAATCAAACTAAATATGATGTGACATGATTAAAAATATGGAAATTAGGGTTTAGAATTTCGAAATTGAGGTCAAATGACCAAATTGCCCCCGATAGCAAGACTATGGCCTTGAAATCAGGGTTTTTTGAAATAGATTTTTGATAAAAATTTGAGATTTATGATGGAAATAAACACAAAATCAAACATGAAACATCCTAACATGATTATAAATATGAACAAACCCTAAAAACATGAACTTGTACACAAAAATCAAGAAATATCACCAAAATTGTGATTTTATCAGTGTTTTTGGATCTTTCAGGTATCCTGTTTTGCAATTTTATTAATTCAAACATCAAATGAATTCTAAATTTCATAAAAATTGTCACAGACACTTAATATAACCCTAAAATCAGATTAGAATTGCAAAAATCATTTTTTTGATACTATTTTAATCCGAAAATTGCATTAAAACCCTAAAATAAGCTATTTTTAACCTACATCACAAACCAGTTTCACAGTTAGACCTGAATCATGGGTCAATTCTCCATGAAAACTTCTGGATTTTTACAGAGATAAACTAGAAAAAAAACAGAGAATTTTCAATTTACAGATCGGAAAAAATCATCTCCGGTTAGGGAGAAACTCTTCCGGCAATATGAACTAAAATCTAACAAATCTAACAGGGGTTAAAACAGCTACTTCCGATTAAAAATACAGAAATAAATATCAAATTTGATCAAACATTTCTGAAATTTTAGAAGTGAATATTAGACAGAAAAATAACAATACTCACTTTTTACAGATCATGAATCGAATCTGTGGTTTGGGATATATAAATAACACAAGTCTGATTAGGGTTTTGGTAAACTCTAACGAGTTTTAAATTTAAAATCAAACTTTCTGTCAGAGGAAAAATACTAAACAGATATCAAAAAATCTCAAAATTTTACAGTAGATAGATCTAATCAATATGAATCCATGGCACTTTACATATTTCAAATCGGATATTATAAACACCCCAAATTTTCCACATTCATTCTCGAACAACCCTCCTCGTGCAGTGCCAACCCTGTTAGGTCAGTGTAGGAGTCAAACCCCGAGTCAGTTTCAGAAAATCACCATTTTACCAACTTTTATTAGGAAAATTACCATTTTACCCCTAGGTCATCCCGGACCCCAGTTAGTCGGAGTCAACCAAGCTCACTGGTCAATTCAGAACATTTAGAATATCAGTCATTCCAAGCACATCTGAGCTCACAATGAACAAACCATTTTCATTTTTGACCATTCCTGCCAAAATGGGATCATTTCTTCAGAAATGAACTCATTTCTCACTCAAATCCAAGCCAATTGTCTCTAAGTCAGTCATACTCCCCAGAGTCTAACTTGAGCTCACCAGGAGTTCAAGCGCTCCAGTTTCAGTTCAAAACCATTTCCAAGTGTTCATGAGCCCATTTTAGTCCATTTCAGCTCTTTCAGCTGAAATTGAGCCGAGTTCAGCCAATTGAGCTAGTGTTCGAGCTTCGATTTTAGTTCACGTCAGTATTATTGACCTTTTTTTTTAGCTTGAAGTCAGTTCAAGTTCGTAATTCACTTCACTCCAGCGACCATTCCGTACCATTTCTCTAAAAATGGCAGCTTTTCCTGAAAATTCAGTCGGAAAGGTCAGTTGAGTCAGTGCCTTATCAGCTCATTGGAGTTCTGAAACTCTAAAACCCAGCTCAATCTGGCTCATCTCAGTTCAATCCAGCTCAAACCCCAATTTTCAGGTTTCACTTTGACCCAGTAGAGTCCCGAAAACCATTTCTTGAGCTATTTTGCAAATTTTATCAATTTTAATGCTTTTAGAACTGATACAAGTGACAATCGGGGTCTGACATCCAAAATTCTTTATTCAAGGTTAGCATTTCGCATAGCATTTCATGTCATTTCTCATCATTTCATATCATTTCTCAGCATTTCATAACATTTCATCACATTTCATTCCATTTTCGAAGCCCAGAAGTCCAGTTTTATAAATTTCAATCCAGATTGAGTTTTAAAAGTTTTCAGAAATCAATTTCAAACCTCGGGTTTCCAAAATTGAGTTTTTTACCCCCGGGATTCTAAATTTGGAAATATTTTCTTGAGAAAAACAATCTGGATTTATTTCAAACTCAATTTTTTAAATTCTACACTGGATTTGCTTCACAACGAGGTATTGAACTTCAAAATCTGAGCTCGTTTCAAAAACTGCCAAAAATAGCTCGTTTCGTTTGGAAATATTTTCTCAAGAAAAACAATCTGGATTTCTTTCAAAATCAAATTTTCAAATTCTACACTGGATTTGCTTCGCAACAAGGTATTGAACTTCAAAATCTGAGCTCGTTTCAAAAACTGCCAAAAATAGCTCGTTTCGTTTGGAAATATTTTCTCAAGAAAAACAATCTGGATTTCTTTCAAAATCAAATTTTCAAATTCTATATTGGATTTGCTTCGCAACGAGGTATTGAACTTCAAAATCCGAGCTCGTTTCAAAAACAGCCAAAAATAGCCCGTTTCGTGTGGAAATTTTTTGAAAAGACTATTTTTCCCCTTTAATCGTCAAAATGAATTTCGAAAGTGGAATTTGGACCCGCTCTGAGATGGCCCATCCATTTGCATTTTATTGTTTTAATTTATAAGAAAAGAAAAAAATGTATCTTTTTCTTTATTTTTTGTTTGTTTTATTTTGTTTTTATTTTATTTTCTTATTTTATTTTTCCTAAGGTGGGACCCACAAGGGGGTCAACCACCCTAGCCCTCAATCCAGCCCACTTCCTTTCTTTTTTCTATTTTCTTTTTTTTTTATTTCTTTTTTTTCCTTCTTTCTTTCTTTTCTTTCTTACTTCTTCCTTTTTCTTTCTTTTTCCTCCTTTTTCTTTCCCCTCTCTCCACTTACGTAAGCTTCTTTTCCAGCCCCTTCTCTCTTCCTCTTTCCCCCTCCTTTCTTTCTTCTTTTCCTTTTCCTTTTTCCCTTCTTCTTTCCTTTTCCTTCCCTTCCTTCTTTCCCCTTTCTTCCTTACTCCCTTCATATTTCCTCCAAGGTGATATGGCTGAAGCCATTCACGTAGAGTCAATAATCAAAGCCATTGCACACTATTAGAAACTTAGGGTTTTATGTGATTAAAACTTAAGTTGTAAAAAAAAGAAAAAGACGGCTGTCTCCCAACTCTTAACGCCTATCTCTCTTTCTTCCGGCTCTCTCTCTTTTTCCCTCTCTCTCATCACCCTATCTTCTCCCATTAGCTTCAGCCATCTTCAACACATCAAGGGGCAGCTGCTTCTTCCTCACATAATTTCATCATCACAGCAAAGGCCACCCTTTGCTCCAGCCGATCCAGTTACTTCCTCTCTTTGGTTGCAGTCATAACTAGCTTCTTCCAAGTAGCTGACTAGTCCCAGCCATCTCCTTCCACCAGTACAGTCACCTGCAGCCTCCAACACCTCTAGTAGAGCCACTGCATCCTTCAAGATCTCCAGCAAAAGGAAGCAGTTGCCTGCTTCAGCCCATCTCCTTCAAAACCTTCAGCAACAAGCCCTCCTCTCCGATCAAGGTGACAGCCACAACAACAAATCTCCACCTGCTTCAACAGTCCATCATCTCCACCAAGGTAGCCCTCCTCTCCGATCAAAGTGACAGCCACAGCAACAAGTCTCCTTCAAGGTAAAGTAAGAGATAAAAAAAAAGAAGCAAAAAGAAAAACTCTGTCTCAAGGTGCAATGAAAAATTTTCATATGATGTTTACATAGATCTAACATGAATACAGTTTAAAACTGGATTCACGAGTTTCTTTATGAGGATTGAATGATGTGAAATGGTAGTCGCCCATGTCAACGCTATGCGTGTAAGATGATCCATTCGGAAGATGAATCGGATCTCTTATGTCAAAAGCCAACAACAATCAATTTCATATCCCCTTTTTTTATTTTTATTTATTTATTATTATTTTATGTTATTTTAATCATCATTTTAGTGAAAATCATATGCCTTAGGCGTTTAGCTTAATTAGTTATTGTTTTTTTTTTTTCTTTTATTAGTTTCATTAATACATGTCTATTGCTTTATCATTTTTTTTTTATTCATGTATAGAGTCTAGTTGTTATCTCATGTATGAATCTTCGTTGATAAATCCTAAAAAATTTGTATTAGACATTCTTGCGTGTTATTGATATCCTGCAAAAATTCTAGATTGGTTTGAGGTCAGAAATTTCATTTCAAAAGTCAAGAACCGAATCAAGTTTTGAACTCTCCAAAAATTTCAATCTCTGATTTAGCAGAAAATAACCTTCGGATTCATCCTTGTGGAGCATCCGGATTTTCCCCTAAAAATCACAGTGGATTCATGATTGAATCTACTAATGATCTGGAAATTATTAAGTTTTTCCAAGCAGTTTTGATCTCTGTAAAAAATCGGATTTCTCAGACCCCTGGGAAAATATCGATTTTCTTTTGTCAGGGTATAGACAGACCCTAATGCACCAAGTCCACCCAATCTGTAATCCGTCTGCAAAAACGTTCAACATGAAAGTTTTACCTAACATAATTTCCTGTCATTTTTCAAAATTTGCGAATTTTTGGATCTGTTTCATTATTTTTCGTGGATTTTCTCTTTCTGTCTAACAGATTCCAATGTCCAGAAATTCCAGAGATTTAGGTCTCTGATAACAGTGTAGCCTTTTCCAAACCGTAACCCGAATCTCAATGGTGTAAAAATATCAAATCTTCCTCTGTTTGTCAGGGAAATTTTGCCACAATTTCAGCCATTTTACCATCTTTCTGCCATTTTTACCACATTTTCTACCGAAACCTGTCTGTTTCCTTCATTTACTAGAGTCGCCGGATTCCGATCCGACTTGCCGGAGTGGTACAGCTCCGACCATAGGTCAAAACCAGAAAATGTAAAAAGTAAAAATCCTTGCCTTACTGTCCTCTGTCACTCCATAAAATTTGGGAAATTGTTATGGAAATTTGATATCCTAAATCCCCTTTAGAATCAACATTTTAGGCAAAAATCACAAAATTTAGGGTTCTTATTTGAATTTCCATATTTAAAAATACAAAAAATTTAGATTTTCGAGCTCCATTATGTTTCTAGGGTTATTTTAGGTGTCCATGCCAAATTTGGTTTAATTCCAAGTTCATTTGCTCCATGTGTTAGTTTATCTTTAAATTCAGAAGCGAAAATCAGGCGAAAATCAGGTTAAATTTGATATTTATCATATTTTCGCCATTTTAGGGTTTTTATCATGTACATAAGCATGTAGAATCATATTAGGGTTAATTTTAATCTCATTTGCATTTCATATTTTTCCATTTTGCAAAATTTATTTCAGAAAACCTTGGTTTCAAGGCCATAGTCTTGTTATCGGGGGTATTTGTCATTTTGACCTAAATTTCGAAATTTCAATTTCTAATTCTCCAAAATTTCATGCATATCATCATATTTTATCATATTATGTTTGATTTATTTCATTTGATTTTCAAATTTCCAAAATTTACAAAAATCCTTTCAGAAAACCCTGATTTCAAGGTCATCAGGGGTATTTTGGTCATTTTGACCCCAATTTCGAATTTTCAAGTTTATTTTCGAAATTTATTCATTATTCATCATGTTTATATCAAAGTGGGTATGATTTTGGGTTTATATCTGAATAATATCCGATAATTTCCTATATTTTCGGATAAATTCAGAAAAACCTACATTTTTGTGCTAACCTTGTTTTCTAGTTTTGCAGGAACATTCAAGAAGAAGACTTATCTTTTATTATTATTTTTTTTTTATTCAATTCAATGTAACCTCAAATGTAATAATTTGGAATAAGAGTTACTTTTCTGCTTAGAATAGGGTTGCATTTGCATATAGTTTAATTTATGCAAATTTCAATATGTGATGTATGATTCATGCACATTATTTTAAATTCACTATGGTTTACACGAATGGCACATGCACAAGCTCTTATGGAGTTTATAAACTCGGTGGGATTCGTATTTATGGCCATAGTCAGAATACGAAGAAAACCAAGATTTATGATCTTTATATTAGCCACATTCAGCCTACACTCTTAGGCTAACTTCAAAAATGCACTGCATTTCTCAAAGTTTCAAAAGGATTTCCCAATTCCTCAATGAAATTTCCTTTTCAAATTCATATTCATTCATTCATATCATTCAAATTGCATTATTTTCAAACTCATTTTCCAATTTCAATTTCAGAAAATTCAATTTTCTCAAGAATTTCCAAGTCTTTCTCAGGATCTGATTTTCTCAAAATCCTAAGTTTTCAAATGACATTTCAAAGCATTTCCCAAGTTCAAATCAAGATTTTCCTATGTTTTCAAATTCTCAAATTTCAAAATCCCAAGTTTTCAGAAATTCATTTTCTCATATTTTCCAGTTTTCTTGAGAATTCATTTTCCATTTCAAAAGTCATTTTCCAATGAATTTCTTAGATTTTCTCAGAATTCTCAAATCCATTTTCTGAGAAAAGCAATTCCAAATTTCAAAATCATTTTTCTAAAGTTTAAATTTTCCTTAGAAATCACTTTCCAATGCAAATTTCTGATTTTCAATAAAATTCAATGATTTTCCCAGGAATTCCATTTTCAAGCATTTTCCAGTCCTTTTCTAAATGCATTTCAATTTTCCAAAGCAAACATCATAATTTCTCAAGCTTGCATTTTTCAAAATTCCATAGCACAAGCCTGATTCTTTGTGCATTCTAGAAAAAATAGAGCATAATTTAGATATTTGAGTCAAGTTAAAGCACATAATTGGTCCTTGGTTCAATTACCCCTGGTAAAGGCGCCAGGAACGGTTGAACCTCGTACCGACAAGCGGATCCCATTCCATGGAATTTTCCCGCAAATTTTCAAAACGGAGGCGTGTAAATTTTCAAAACAATTTTCAAAACTTTGGTCGAGTTTGACTCGCGAAATTCGTTTCTCTCTCGCAAGGGAGGGGAAAAATTTTGCGATGATAACAGGTTTGGCGACCGTGATGGGACCTGTCTTCGCCTGATCAATTATGTGTTTTAACTTAGCTCAATTATCAAAATTATGTTCTATGGAATGTCAGCTTTATCTTCTGATATCATGTGAACCTAGGAGCCTAGACTTGAACCCAGCTGACATGGATTGCATGTAGACTAGGCATGGTTTGGTAGGACCATATTGAGGAGAATTATGCATGCTCACTTAGACTTAGGTCTGAAATACAACACTCCTCAATCTAGGACTTGTATGAAAACAATGTTTGCTTCTTCAAAAGTTTTCAAAATTCTATCTCTTTAGGACTTAGAGCCCTCTGTTTGCCTGCATGTGATCATATTTCAAAAACCACCCCACCTATGTCTACCCGGTCTTCACGTTGCTGGGCTCTTTTCCAGAACCATAGTTCGGGACAGAGCCTCACAACTGGGCCACTTATTTGAGCTAACGCCCCCCTGCCACGTACCAAGGGCCATAGTCCAACGTATATCGGCAGGCGCTCAAGGATGTTGGGAAAACACAAGCCTAGAACCGGAGATGAATTTATATGCCACGTACATCGAGCCTCGACTCGAGTATATCAGCATAACTGGATTGAACATAGTTGATCTGAGCCTAGAGTCAGGATTAGGGTCCTAAAGCTCTTTCAAAATCAATGCATTTAAAGTCAGCTTCTTAGGGATTGCTGTATGTGCATAATTGTTTGTGAATGTATGATATTCATTTTCGTCTTATTTTCTCATATTTTTCCCAAATTTTCCAAAATACCGAACAATTTTCCAAAATATCTCATTTTCCATCTTTTGTGAAATATCTCCTTTTTCTAAAAAAAACCCTGGACGATTTTTCTAAATTATCCACCTTTTCCTTCAAAACTCCAAGAGATTTTCCATTCTTTCGTTCCTCTGGACTTCGAATTTCCAACTTTCATTTTATCCTACCTGCAATTTTCAAAATTCTTGTATTTTTTCCAAAGTCTAATTCCAGTCTTCTTGTCTTTCAGTCCAATGGCATCTAGTCAGCTCGATTCTGTTTTTCCTGAGGGTCACATCTCCTACGAGGTGCGACAAAGTCTTTCTGAGCATCGATCTCTTAGCACCGGACCCTTCTTCCCCCGGTGGTACTATGTTTGGTTCAAAAACTTCTCTCGTATGTTTTCGGACCACTTGAGCGATTGCGGGTTGGAATTGGCATCTGCGATGGGAAAGTTGATAGTCAACGGCAATCTGATTCATGCACTGGCAGAGCGGTAAAATCCGCACACTTGCACGTTCTGGTTCCCGTGGGGCGAGATGACACTACTGATGGATGAATTTTCAGAGATTATGGGACTGCTTGAGCCAGCCGGTCAGCCTGAAGATCTGTTAGAGCAGCAGTTTTTGATCAATGTCAAGGGTCTGGACCCTAAAGATGTCGTGGCTCACATGACAGGGCGTAAGTCTTGGCCACTGATTGAAGAAAATGGGAATGAGTACATGAGCCTAATCGAGATCTACCGGTAGTATGGAAAATTCGCAGAAGTCAGCTCGCTGTCCAGAATAGCTCAAGAGAGAATTCAACATGCGATGGTTTTGTGTACTGTGGGACTTGCTTTCTTTCCAGATGGACAGAATTATGTGGATGTCAGAATAGTGCAGTTTTTGAGAAGATGGGGAAGTCGACAGACCAGCCATCTCTTGATAGCCATGGTCGTGCTTGCTTTTCTATACAGAGGACTAACCCGCTTCACACTTGGAGAGTCCATCCTAGTCGAGGGATGTACCTATGCTCTCCAGTCTTGGTTCCTTAAGCCTGTGCTGACCAAAGCTAGTTCGTTCAGATACAACGGCAAGGAACTTCTTCCAGTTGCGCGCTACCGATTCATGATCGATTATCTGCAGGAAGAAGAAGAGGTGTGAGACTATTTTGATCGAGAATTATTGTCTCCCAGATACACCTATGCATATGACAAGAGATTCAAGCTGCTTGGTCCATTCTTCTGCGCCTACTATCATCCAGAGCGGTATGTTCAACCGTTTTTGCAGAGGCAGAAGTGCATAGAAATACAACTACTATCAGGGGTTATGCCAGAGTTCAACCTTGCATCAGCACAGTGGTCTGGAGCATACCATTCTGCCAGATATGGCTGGGACTCTTTTGTTACTCTTCCACTTTTTCTCGGTCCTTGTGTCTCTGCCAGTTATAAGGAGTGGTGGCAAATTGTCTGTCCGCCCCCTCTTTCCCAAAGTCCACTATTGATGCAATCATATTTTTACTTCAATAAAAAAAAAATCCTTCAATTTTCATTCTATCATGGTTTGACGACCTCGCCTAGGTGACAAGGCATATTTGCAGTTGTGCGTTCTTCTTGCAAAGAATGACAACATAATTGTCATGACTCCAGCGGCGACCCAATCCCTAGTAATGGGATGTTCTTCCAATTGTCTACCAAATTCTCATCAAATATTTTTTCTATATTCATTTCTATCCTGAATCTTCATCATCGAAATTTAATCATCCATTCTGTAGAGAGCATCAGTATTCCCAAGTGGTTCAGATCAAATCAAGCAAGAAGACACCACTGTATCAGGGCATCAGTGATTTTAGAAGCAGACAAGAAGAAATGGATTCTCCAAGATCTGTCAGAAGACAAAATCTGAATGATAGGGATGACATTGATCCTGCTACATATCAGATGTTGAAGAAAATGATGGTTAGGATGATGTCTGAGCAAGCTGAAGACAGTCTCAGAAAGGCTCCCATCAAGGAGAAGACATCAGTCTCCTTCTCTCAGAGTATCATTGGTAAGAGCAACGAGCGATTCAGTGCATGTCTGCTCGATATTTTATTCTCGCCGATGTCCTCTATCATCGTGGATTCAGTTTTGAATATTCCAAATGCCTAGACGAAGATGAAGCCAAAGAAGTTGTGCAGGAGGTACACGAAGGCATTTGCGGTGGTCACGTCGGCTACCAAACTCTTATCAAGCAAATCATCTGCGCGGGATATTATTGGAAGACTATGCTACAAGATTGCTACCATTTTGTGAAGAAGTGTGCTCTATTCCAGATACATGCACCTTTCGTTCATGCGTCAGCAACATATTTGCAATCTGTTATCTCTCCATGGCCATTTTCTATGTGGATCTTTGATGTTGTGGGCCCCACCACTCCCTACTTCAAACGACTACAAATATTTTCTTGCCGCAATAGAATATTTTACTAAATGGGTAGAAGCAGTCACTCTACGCACAATAGAAGGTCGACATGTGGTCTCATTCATCCACAAGAATATCCTATGTCGTTTTGGCATACCACATGATATTGTGTTGGACAATGGCAGTTATTTCAAGAATGAGAGAATGAGGACATTCTACTCAAAATTCAGAATCCATCATCATTTCTTCGCTCTTTATTATCCTCAAGGGAATGGTCAAGCAGAGGCCACCAGTAAGATTCTTATTAGAATCTTGGAGCGAACTTTAAAAAAAGTTTGTGACTGGCATGAGAAGATCCATGATGCATTGTGAGCATACGGAATCATCATTTGAACTCCAACTAATGCTACTTTGTCAGAACTTGTCTACGGAACTGAAGTAGTACTGCCTCTACAAGTTCAGAAACCTGCTCTAAAATTTGCATCACTTTTAGAATTACCTCTTGATCAGTATCAGCAACAACGACTGGTAACACTTGATTTGCTCGATGAAAGAAGACTCAAAGCAGCAGAGCACGCTCAATCATATCGTCAGAGGATAGTCAGGCAATATGTAAAATTTTTTTATTAAAAGGAAATTCTGAGTCAATGATCTAGTGCTCAGATCAACGGCCTATCTCAAGCACCGTCTGGGTGACAAATGGTCGCCGAATTGGGAAGGTCCCTATGTTGTCAAAGAGGCATTACATCATAACTTATATCGGCTCATCAATGCCGACGGAGTGAAATTATCAGACCCCATCAATGCTCAACATTTGAAAATTTTCTATACTTAAATCCTCTATTCCATCATTTGTAATTCCTCAATATATTTTCTTCAATAATGGTCAAATTCTTCTTTCCCAGTTACACTGGGGCATTATTTTGAAAATTGTTTTCAAAACATCTTGTATGCAGGCAGGATCAAACAAATCTCTCATTTTGCATTCATGTGCATCATTTTGCATGCATGTGCATCATTTCGCATTCATTTGCATACATTCGCATTCATCTGCATCAATTTGCATTTGCATCGAGTTTCCCCTTCAGGTTAAGGGATAAACCTGAACTTCCCCTTCAGGTTAAGGGATAAACCTGAACATCCCCTTCAGGTTAAGGGATAAACCTGAACTTCCCCTTCAGGTTAAGGGATAAACTTGAGTTTCCCCTTCAGGTTAAGGGATAAACCTGAACTTCCCCTTCAGGTTAAGGGATAAATCCTGAGACCCCGACAGTTGTCCAAGTCGTCGCGAGGGTGAAGACTGAAAATCTTCTATCAAAATCAATTAGTAAATTCTCAAAAATCCAGTGTTCGTGCTGGAAAGATTTTCAAAATCCAGTGTTCGTGCTGGTAAAAATTTTCTAAATCCAGTGTTCGTGCTGGTAAATTCTTCTAAATCCAGTGTTCATGCTGGTAAATTTTCAAAATTCAGTGTTCGTGCTGGTAAAATTTTTTTAAATCCAGTGTCTGTGCTGGTAAATTCTTCAAAATCCAGTGTTCATGCTGGTAATTCTTCCAAAAATAGTATTCGTACTGATCTATTTTCAAAATCCAGTACTTATACTGGTTCATTTCCAAAATCCGGTATTCACTCTGGTACATCTTTCAAAATCCAATTTTTATTGGTCAAACTTTCTAAATCTGGTTTTACTGGTTAATGTTTTCAAACCTAATCCATGTTGATCTAGTCTTCTTGCGGGATTCGAGTTCCGACTCGAATTTTCTTTCCTCTGGGATTCGAGTTTCAACTCGAATTTCTTTTCCTTCTGAATTGGTCTAGAAGATTAGAGTTCCGACTCAAATCTTCTTCCAAATCCAATTCAAATGTCCTAGAATTGGTCTAGAAGATTAGAGTTCTGACTCGAATCTTCTTCCAAATCCAATTTCAAATATCAAATTTCAAATTTCAAAGTTCCAAATTCTAATTTCGGCCCTCGGGCCACCCAATTTCCAAATTTCCAATTTTTACCTTCAGGTCAATCAATTTCCAAATTTCTAATTTTGACCTTCGGGTCAATCAATTTCTCAATTTCCAATTTCCAATTTCCAATTTCCAATTCCAAAATTTCCAATTTCCCATTTTGACATCCGGGTCACCCAATTCTCTATTTCAACCTTCGGGACATCCAATTTGATCAATCAGGCCTCTGGGCCGTCCACTCTATCAGATTCTCAATTCAAGCCTTCGGGTTACGATCTTACCAACATCAATCATTCTCCTGCCTTCGGTTTATAACTTTGTCAATATCTATCACTTTCTAAGCCTTCGGGTTACAATTTCATTAATGTCAATCATTTTTAAATCAACAAATCCTGCTTTCGAGCTGGTCAGTCAACAAATCCTGCTTTCTAGCTAGTCGGTCAACAAATCCTGCTTTCGAGCTGGTCGGTCAACAAATCCTACTTTCGAGCTGGTCGGTCAACAAATCCTGCTTTCGAGCTGGTCGGTCAACAAATCCTGCTTTCGAGCTGGTCGGTCAACAAATCCTGCTTTCGAGCTGGTCGGTCAACAAATCCTACTTTCGAGCTGGTCGGTCAACAAATCCTGCTTTCGAGTTGGTCGGTCAAAAAATCCTGCTTTCGAGCTGGTCGGTCAACAAATCCTGCTTTCGAGCTGGTCGGTCAACAAATCCTACGTTCGAGCTGGTCGGTCAACAAATCCTGCTTTCGAGCTGGTAGTTCAACAAATCCTGCTTTCGAGCTGGTCGGTCAACAAATCCTGCTTTCGAGCTGGTAGTTCAACAAATCCTGCTTTCGAGCTGGTAGTTCAACAAATCCTGCTTTCGAGCTGGTCGGTCAACAAATCCTGCTTTCGAGCTGGTAGTTCAACAAATCCTGCTTTCGAGCTGGTAGTTCAACAAATCCTGCTTTCGAGCCGGTCGGTCAATAAATCCTGCTTTCGAGCTGGTTAGTCAAAACAAAACCCAACTTTCAAGTTGATCTTTCACTGAGTCTTTTCAAGACTCAATTTGGTCATGGATGTGTCAATTAGACCTCAAGCAATTTCTTTCACCAAGGATTTCAAGAACAATTTGCCAATTTGCCATTAAATATTTGTTGATTTCAAAATTTTTATTGCACAAAAACATTACCTCAGAATACCTTCAATATTATTTTCGAAAGGTCAAAGCTTTTGTGAAAAAGGATTCAAAATTCAAATTCTTTCTATTGGCCAACCAAAAGGATGAAGAATAAATCCTCGATATGGCCAGCAAAAGGAAATTCAATGTTGTTGCAAAGCCATAAGTGATCGGTATTGATCGCAGTCAATGGCACATTTTTAAAGATCATTCTTGGAAAATAAAGCAGTCGAAATATCCTGGGTGATACAGAAAAATCTATTAAATCCCTATATCTCCTCAATCACCTAAGCTGCAATTAAATATCTGTAAAAGGGATCTCTCAATTGTCGTCAAGATGAAGGCGAATTAGGCGAGTAGACCCCCGGGGCCAAAGAAGATTTGAATCATCTCCAAGATGACGGAGTTTGTGACGGATCCTTTCAGGGAAAGTTCAGAGCACCGTCAAGATGAAGGCGACTGTGATGAGCCTCCCGACAAACCCTAAAGGATATTTAATTTCCGCTATCATCAAGAGATTTCCAACCAATGAGCCAATAACTGTCGATATAATCCCTGAGAGAAAAAGAAGGATCAGAACATCTCCAAGATGAAGGAGTTTGTGATGTACCCTTCCAAAAAAAAGAGAGAGAAAAGTCAGAACATCTCCAAAATGAAGGATGATGTAATAAAATCCCCAAAAAGCCCAAGAGAGCTCTAATTCTGCCAATAAAAAAAAAAAAAGTGGGCAGAAAGATCATCATGAGAAAAGAATCCCAGGACATCAAACTGCCGAATTTGCCAAAGAATCTTCTTTAATTTTGTGAAATTCTATTATCAATATTATTTCACCAATTGCTCTCACAATATCAAGAATACTCTCTTTTCTGCTCATATCAAGGAAATTGATAGCTTCCTTGAAAGAAAGTCAATTGCAAGCAATTTGAATTCGAATCTTGATTCTACGGAGTTAAGCCCAGTCGGAGGTAATACTTCAGGTAGAAAAGAGGAAAGATTTTCATACCAATATACATCAATTTCAAGCATTTTGAATCAACAAACAATTTTTAACATTTTGGCAATATTTTCTTACTATCTTGACATGAAGTGAAGAGCTCGATGTCCATCTTGACACATCCTGATATCACCTTTTACCTCCTTGAGAGAGTAACCTTTATCATCTTTCGCGTTGTTGAAAGAATCGTCTTGTTCCTTTGGATCGCCTTTACCATCTTTCGCGTTGTCGAAAAAATTCATCTTTTGCATTGTCAAAAGAATCGCCTTGCTCCTTTGGATCGCTTTGTCGTCTTTTGCGTTGTTGAAAGAATCGCCTTGTTCCTTTGGATCGCCTTTCTCATCTTTCGCGTTGTTGAAAGAATTCATCTTTTGCGTTGTCAAAAGAATCACCTTGCTCCTTTGGATCGCCTTGTCATCTTTCGCGTTGTTGAAAGAATCGCCTTGTTCCTTTGGATCGCCTTTCCCATCTTTCGCGTTGTTGAAAGAATTCATCTTTTGCGTTGTCAAAAGAATCGCCTTACTCCTTTGGATCGCCTTATCGTCTTTCGCGTTGTTGAAAGAATCGCCATGTTCCTTTGGATCGCCTTTTTCCATCTTTCGCGTTGTCGAAAGAATTCATCTTTTGCGTTGACAAAAGAATCGCCTTGCTCTTTTGGATCGCCTTGTCATCTTTCGCGTTGTTGAAAGAATCGCCTTGTTCCTTTGGATCGCCTTGTTATCTTTCGCGTTGTCGAAAGAATTCATCTTTCGTGTTGTTGAAAGAGTCACCTTATTCCTCTTCAAGAAAATTGTCTTATTCACCATCCAACTGACCATTTTCATTTCCCGGTCAGGTTAAGGGTTAAACCTGAGCCTCATTTTGATGAGGTATTTCGTTTCCCAATCAGGTTAAGGGTTAAACCTGAGCCTTATTTTGATGAGGTATTTCGTTTCCCGGTCAGGTTGAGGGTTAAACCTGAGCTTCGTTTCTACACGAGGTATTTCTTGTCCCATCCCGGTTAAGGGCAAAACCTGAATCTCACTTCTTTTAAAGTAAAATTTTCTTCTTCATTCTCCATTTCATATCTACCATTTTCATCAGGGCTAATTTCTTTATACCCAGTCAGATCCTTCTAACTGGGGCATTTTTATAGCCAAAATTTGGTGTGTTTTTCTTTGCCACTAAGCTCATCCTCAAGACGGCTTAGTAGCAAAGAGGGGCATCTGTAAACACCCCAAATTTTCCACATTCATTCTCGAACAACCCTCCTCGTGCAGTGCCAACCCTGTTAGGTCAGTGTAGGAGTCAAACCCCGAGTCAGTTTCAGAAAATCACCATTTTACCAACTTTTATAAGGAAAATTACCATTTTACCCCTAGGTCATCCCGGACCCCAGTTAGTCGGAGTCAACCAAGCTCACTGGTCAATTCAGAACATTTAGAATATCAGTCATTCCAAGCACATCTCAGCTCACAATGAACAAACCATTTTCATTTTTGACCATTCCTGCCAAAATGGGATCATTTCTTCAGAAATGAGCTCATTTTTCACTCAAATCCAAGCCAATTGTCTCCAAGTCAGTCATTTATAGTCAGTCATACTCCCCAGAGTCTAACTTGAGCTCACCAGGAGTTCAAGCGCTCCAGTTTCAGTTCAAAACCATTTCCAAGTGTTCAGGAGCCCATTTTAGTCCATGTCAGCTCTTTCAGCTGAAATTGAGCTGAGTTCAGCCAATTGAGCTAGTGTTCGAGCTTCGATTTTAGTTCACGTCAGTATTATTGACCTTTTTTTTTTAGCTTGAAGTCAGTTCAAGTTCGTAATTCACTTCACTCCAGCGACCATTCCGTACCATTTCTCTAAAAATGGCAGCTTTTCCTGAAAATTCAGTCGGAAAGGTCAGTTGAGTCAGTGCCTTGTCAGCTCATTGGAGTTCTGAAACTCTAAAACCCAGCTTAATCTGGCTCATCTCAGTTCAATCCAGCTCAAACCCCAATTTTCAGTGTCACTTTGACCCAGTAGAGTCCCGAAAACCATTTCTTGAGCTATTTTGCAAATTTTATCAATTTTAATGCTTTTAGAACTGATACAAGTGACAATCGGGGTCTGACATCCAAAATTCTTTATTCAAGGTTAGCATTTCGCATAGCATTTCATGTCATTTCTCATCATTTCATATCATTTCTCAGCATTTCATAACATTTCATCACATTTCATTCCATTTTCGAAGTCCAGAACTCCAGTTTTATAAATTTCAATCCAGATTGAGTTTTAAAAGTTTTCAGAAATCAATTTCAAACCTCGGGTTTCCAAAATTGAGATTTTTACCCCCGGGATTCTAAATTTGGAAATATTTTCTTGAGAAAAACAATCTGGATTTATTTCAAACTCAATTTTTTAAATTCTACACTGGATTTGCTTCGCAACGAGGTATTGAACTTCAAAATCTGAGCTGGTTTCAAAACTGCCAAAAATAGCTCATTTCGTTTGGAAATATTTTCTCAAGAAAAACAATCTGGATTTCTTTCAAAATCAAATTTTCAAATTCTACACTGGATTTGCTTCGCAACGAGGTATTGAACTTCAAAATCTGAGCTCGTTTCAAAAACTGCCAAAAATAGCTTATTTCGTTTGGAAATATTTTCTCAAGAAAAACAATCTGGATTTCTTTCAAAATCAAATTTTCAAATTCTCTATTGGATTTGCTTCGCAACGAGGTATTGAACTTCAAAATCCGAGCTCATTTCAAAAACAGCCAAAAATAGCCTGTTTCGTGTGGAAATTTTTTGAAAAGACTATTTTACCCCTTTAATCGTCAAAATGAATTTCAAAAGTGGAATTTGGACCCGCTTTGAGATGGCCCATCCATTTTCATTTTATTGTTTTAATTTATAAGAAAAGAAAAAAAATTATCTTTTTCTTTATTTTTTGTTTGTTTTATTTTGTTTTTATTTTATTTTCTTATTTTATTTTTCCTAAGGAGGGACCCACAAGGGGGTCAACCACCCTAGCCCTCAATCCAGCCCACTTCCTTTCTTTTTTCTATTTTCTTTTTTTTTTATTTCTTTTCTTTCCTTCTTTCTTTCTTTTCTTTCTTTCTTCTTCCTTTTTCTTCTTTTTTCCTCCTTTTTCTTTCCCCTCTCTCCACTTACGTAAGCTTCTTTTCCAGCCCCTTCTCTCTTCCTCTTTCCCCCTCCTTTCTTTCTTCTTTTCCTTTTCCTTTTTCCCTTCTTCTTTCCTTTTCCTTCCCTTCCTTCTTTCCCCTTTCTTCCTTACTCCCTTCATATTTCCTCCAAGGTGATATGGCTGAAGCCATTCACGTAGAGTCAATAATCAAAGCCATTGCACACTATTAGAAACTTAGGGTTTTATGTGATTAAAACCTAAGTTGTAAAAAAAAGAAAAAGACGGCTGCCTCCCAACTCTTAACGCCTATCTCTCTTTCTTCCAGCTCTCTCTCTTTTTCCCTCTCTCTCATCACCCTATCTTCTCCCATTAGCTTCAGCCATCTTCAACACATCAAGGGGCAGCTGCTTCTTCCTCACATAATTTCATCATCACAGCAAAGGCCACCCTTTGCTCCAGCCGATCCAGTTACTTTTGCTCTTTAGTTGCAATCATAACTAGCTTCTTCCAAGTAGCTGACTAGTCCCAGCCATCTCCTTCCACCAGTACAGTCACCTGCAGCCTCCAACACCTCTAGTACAGCCACTGCATCCTTCAAGATCTCCAGCAAAAGGAAGCAGTTGCCTGCTTCAGCCCATCTCCTTCAAAACCTTCAGCAACAAGCCCTCCTCTCCGATCAAGGTGACAGCCACAACAACAAATCTCCACCTGCTTCAAGAGTCCATCATCTCCACCAAGGTAGCCCTCCTCTCCGATCAAAGTGACAGCCACAGCAACAAGTCTCCTTCAAGGTAAAGTAAGAGATAAAAAAAAAGAAGCAAAAAGAAAAACTCTGTCTCAAGGTGCAATGAAAAAATTTCATATGATGTTTACATAGATCTAACACGAATACAGTTTAAAACTGGATTCACGAGTTTCTTTATAAGGATTGAATGATGTGAAACGGTAGTCACCCATGTCAACGCTATGCATGTAAGATGATCCATTCGGAAGATGAATCAGATCTCTTATGTCAAAAGCCAACAACAATCAATTTCATATCCCCTTTTTTTTATTTTTTTTATTTATTATTATTTTATGTTATTTTAATCATCATTTTAGTGAAAATCATATGCCTTAGGCGTTTAGCTTAATTAGTTATTGTTTTTTTTTTCTTTTATTAGTTTCATTAATACATGTCTATTGCTTTATCATTTTTTTTTTATTCATGTATAGAGTCTAGTTGTTATCTCATGTATGAATCTTCGTTGATAAATCCTAAAAATTTTGTATTAGACATTCTTGCGTGTTATTGATATCCTGCAAAAATTCTAGATTGGTTTGAGGTCAGAAATTTCATTTCAAAAGTCAAGAACAGAATCAAGTTTTGAACTCTCCAAAAATTTCAATCTCTGATTTAGCAGAAAATAACCTTCGAATTCATCCTTGTGGAGCATCCGGATTTTCCCCTAAAAATCACAGTGGATTCATGATTGAATCTACTAATGATTTGGAAATTTTTAGGTTTTTCCAAGCAGTTTTGATCTCTGTAAAAAATCGGATTTCTCAAACCCCTGGGACAATATCGATTTTCTTTCGTCAGGGTATAGACAGATCCTAATTCACCAAGTACACCCAATCTGTAATCCTTCTCCAAAAACTTTCAACATGAAAGTTTTTTATAACATAATTTACTGTCATTTCCCAAAATTTGAGAATTTTTGAATCTGTTTCATTATTTGTCCCGGATTTTCTCTTTCTGTCTAACAGATTCCAATGTCCAGAAATTCCAGAGATTTAGGTCTCTGATAACAGTGTAGCTTTTTCCAAACCGTAACCCAAATCCCAATGGTGTCAAAATATCAAATCTTTCTCTGTTTGTCAGGGACATTTTGCCACAATTTCAGCCATTTTCCCCATCTGTCTGTCATTTTTTCCACATTTTCTACTGAAACCTGTATGTTTCCTTCATTTACTAGAGTCGCCGGATTCCGATCCGACTTGCCGGAGTGGTACAGCTCCGACCATAGGTCAAAACCAGAAAATGTAAACGGAAAAAATCCTTGCCTTACTGTCATATGTCACCCCATAAAATGTGGGAAATTTTTATGGAAATTGGATATCCTAAATCCCCTTTAGAATCAACATTTTAGGCAAAAATCACAAAATTTAGGGTTCTTATTTGAATTTCCATATTTAAAAATACAAAAAAATTATATTTTCGAGCTCCATTATGTTTCTAGGGTTATTTTAGGTGTCCATGCCAAATTTGGTTTAATTCCAAGTTTATTTGCTCCATGTGTTAGTTTATCTTTAAATTCAGAAGCGAAAATCAGGCGAAAATCAGGTTAAATTTGATATTTATGATATTTTCGCCATTTTAGGGTTTTTATCATGTACATAAGCATGTAGAATCATATTAGGGTTAATTTTAATCTCATTTGCATTTCATATTTTTCCATTTTGCAAAATTTATTTCAGAAAACCCTGGTTTCAAGGCCATAGTCTTGTTATCGAGGGTATTTTGGTCATTTTAACCTAAATTTCGAAATTTCAATTTCTAATTCTCCAAAATTTCATGCATATCATCATATTTTATCATATTATGTTTGATTTATTTCATTTGATTTTCAAATTTCCAAAATTTACAAAAATCCTTTTAGAAAACCCTGATTTCAAGGTCATCAGGGGTATTTTGGTCATTTTGACCCCAATTTCGAATTTTCAAGTTTATTTTAGAAATTTATTCATTATTCATCATGTTTATATCAAAGTGGGTATGATTTTGGGTTTATATCTGAATAATATCCGATAATTTCCTATATTTTCGGATAAATTCAGAAAAACCTACATTTTTGTGCTAACCTTGTTTTCTAGTTTTGCAGGAACATTCAAGAAGAAGACTTAGCTTTTATTATTATTATTTTTTTATTCAATTCAATGTAACCTCAAATGTAATAATTTGGAATAAGAGTTACTTTTCTGCTTAGAATAGGGTTGCATTTGCATATAGTTTAATTTATGCAAATTTCAATATGTGATGTATGATTCATGCACATTATTTTAAATTCACTATGGTTTACACGAATGGCACATGCACAAACTCTTATGGAGTTTATAAACTCGGTGGGATTCGTATTTATGGCCATAGTCAGAATACGAAGAAAACCAAGATTTATGATCTTTATATCAGCCACATTCAGCCTACACTCTTAGGCTAACTTCAAAAATGCACTGCATTTCTCAAAGTTTCAAAAGGATTTCCCAATTCCTCAATGAAATTTGCTTTTCAAATTCATATTCATGCATTCATATCATTCAAATTGCATTATTTTCAAACTCATTTTCCAATTTCAATTTCAGAAAATTCAATTTTCTCAAGAATTTCCAAGTCTTTCTCAGGATCTGATTTTCTCAAAATCCTAAGTTTTCAAATGACATTTCAAAGCATTTCCCAAGTTCAAATCAAGATTTTCCTATGTTTTCAAATTCTCAAATTTCAAAATCCCAAGTTTTTAGAAATTCATTTTCTCATATTTTCCAGTTTTCTTGAGAATTCATTTTCCATTTCAAAAGTCATTTTCCAATGAATTTCTTAGATTTTCTCAGAATTCTCAAATCCATTTTCTGAGAAAAGCAATTCCAAATTTCAAAATCGTTTTTCTAAAGTTCAAATTTTCCTTAGAAATCACTTTCCAATGCAAATTTCTGATTTTCAATAAAATTCAATGATTTTCCCAAGAATTCCATTTTCAAGCATTTTCCAGTCCTTTTCTAAATGCATTTCAATTTTCCAAAGCAAACATCATAATTTCTCAAACTTGCATTTTTCAAAATTCCATAGCACAAGCCTGATTCTTTGTGCATTCTAGAAAAAATAGAGCATAATTTAGATATTTGAGTCAAGTTAAAGCACATAATTGGTCCTTGGTTCAATTACCCCTGATAAAGGCGCCAGGAACGGTTGAACCTCGTACCGACAGGCGGATCTCATTCCATGGAATTTTCCCATAAATTTTCAAAACGGAGGTGAGTAAATTTTCAAAACAATTTTCAAAACTTTGGTCGAGTTTGACTCACGAAATTCGTTTCTCTCTCGCAAGGGAGGGGAAAAATTTTGCGATGATAACAGATATAAGACAAGAAAAATATCATCACATCAAGTTACCTTCCTGATTTTAACAACGATTTTAAGGCTTTAAAAACCCGATTTGGTGTCTGATTTTTCTGACAAGATTCCCGAATCCCAAAAACTCTAATTTTTTTACAGTAGTTCAATTACACATGCATGTATCACATATAACAAAATCAGCAATTAAAAGTGAATATTTTAATCCGAAACAGCATGCTCTTTTCTGTTCTAAACTAAAAACACACAGAAATCTAAGAAACTTGAGAAAACATGTATTAACTAATGAAAAACAATAAAATAAACACTAAAACAGTAAAATAAAAATTATTTATATGCTGGAAAACGTATAATAAACATGAATAAACAAATAAATAAATAAAATACAGGGAATTAATGGCTGGAATTTGATGTTACCTTTAAAAGCATAAATTTAACCCATTAAAAGGGTAAATCACATGTTTTATTGGTTAATAATATAAAAAATAATGCAATAAACGATTCTAATGGATTAGAATCATAAAAAATAGCATGGAATAGAGTTAGATCATCTTCTTGAATTGATTTTGGGGTTCTTGGATGAAATCCATGGTTAAATCCATGAACACAAGAGTTTCCATGGTGAAATCTATTGAAAAATCATAAAAAAATAATAAAATAATAATAAAATAATAATAAAATAATATTAAATAACTCACCTTGGGGATGCAGCTGCAATAGAGAAAGGTGGAGGTGCTGGAGAGGAGAGAGAAGCCACGAAAATTTGAGAGAAAAAGAGCTCCTTTTGCACCTCTAAAGACCCCTTTTTATAGTTTTTCAAAACTCATGTAATTAGGACTAATTAATACCTAACTTTGACTTTTGCAAACTCTATCTAAAACCACAAAGGGAAGATGCTTTTTTGTGGTTTCCTAACCCTAAATGAACTCTAACTAAACCTTAATTAAACCCTAAAAAGTCCAAATGTGGCACCACCTAGTATGGACCCACATTTGGTTTTTAAAACCTGAATTTAAAACCTTTAAAAACCAATGGTTTAAAAGTTAAATAAAATTGATTTTTAAAATTACTTTTGACTCCTCTAAACCGCTAACCTAACTAGGACAATGACTAACCCTAGTCTAACCTTGACTTACTCGAATATGGCGCCATCCCGAGTGGGCCCTACTTGAGTTTTTCAAAAAAGATGATTTTAAAGCTTGAAATTGAAAGCATTTTCAAAAGATTTTTGAAAGAAAATTTGAAATTAAAAATTTTGAAATAGCATAGGGTTCTAACTGAGTCAGAACTCCTCTGGATATGGTGCCAACTGAGTGGGCTCACATCGAATTTTGAAAATTTTGGAATAAACACTGAAAACGGCTTTGAAAAGGGGTTAAAATCAATAGTTGAAATTCAAAGTTTTGAAAGTAGAGTCTCAAGCGAACTGGAACTCCGGGTTAGAGTCCTAGATTTTTAGGACTCTGAGATTTTGGATTTTAAAAGCCAAATGAAGGAGTTTTTGAAAATATTTCATCGAAAATTATAAAACAAGTCAGAAAATACAGTCAGGGTTAGACTCCTAACTCAATTAGGACTCTGAAATAGAGTCCTGGATTAATTGGACTCTACAAAATGACCTATTTTTTTGAAAACAAATAGAAATAAATAAAAAATAGAGTAAAAACAAACTTCAAAACAGACTCCTGACTGGACTAGGACTCTGGGACAGAGTCCTGATCGGACTGAAACTCTAGATTTTTTTTTTGTATTTTCTGAAAAATAGACGAAAGAACTTGTGAAAGCAGTGAAATTAATAATAAATATTGGAATAAAACAGAGTTCTGATTCAACTGAGACTCTGTGAATAGAGTCCTAATTAAACTAGGACTCTCAGATTTTTGGATTTTCTGATAAAACAAATGAGAGAATTTTGAAAAACAGTTAAAAACAGGATGAAATTAAAGTTTTGGTTCAGAGTCCTGATCTGATTAGGACTCTAAGAAAGAGTCCTGATCCGATCAGAACTCTAAGAATTTTGGTTTTTTCTGGTAGGCAAATGATGAATTTTAAGCAAAGCTTTTGAAAACCAGTGAAAATGAAGTGAGAAAATCAATTTTGGATAGAGTCCTACTTCGATCAGGACTCTGGGGTAGAGTCCTGATTTGATCAGGACTCTGAGATAAAATCTCAGAATTTTGAAATTCTTTGATAAAAGTGTAATAGTTTTGGTATATTGAAAGATTTCTGAAAGATTCTCTCAAAATTGAAATCAGGACCAGAGTCCTAATCCAACTAGGACTCTCTTAACAGAGTCTTGTTTTGACTAAAACTCTGAGTTTTTGACTCATTTTGAAAGATTTGATTGAAAATAGATAAAATAGCTGTAAAAGATTAGAGTCTCAATCGAGTTGAAACTCTGAAGAAGAGTCCTGGTCCGACTGGACTCTTGAAGAAGAGTCCTGATCCAACTAGGACTCTAAAATTTTGGCCAAAACAAAAGATTTTAAAAGATTTTCTCCGAAAATAGGTAAAAAGGTAGTGAAAAGTAGAGTTCTGATCCGACTGGACTCTGGAAAAAGAGTCCTGATCCAACTAGGACTCTGAAATTTTTGGAGATTTTTGACAAGTAAAGGAATCCAGAAGCGACACCACCTAAATGGGTCTCATCTGATTATTGAAATCAATTGAAAATTGAGTTTAAAATGAATCCAGATTGTTTTCTGAGAAAACATTTCGAAATGTAAGGTCCCGGGGTTGGAAAATGATAGAATGTTAAATAAAAACCCAGGTTTTGAAATTGATTTCGAAAGAAAAAGTTTTAAAACTCAAATCTGGATTAAATATTTTGAAAACAGGAGTGCTGGATCTCGAAAATGAGATGCAATGCAATGCTATGCAATGCAATGAGATGATATGCCGGATGCATGCAATGATATGCAATCACACATGAAATGTAAGAATACTGAATGAGGAGGAAAATTTGGGGTGTTTACAAATGCCCCTCTTTGTTGTTAAGCCGGTTAGAGGCCGAGCTTAGTGGCAAAGAAAAACACACCAAATTCAGACTATAAAAATGCCCCAGTTAGATAATTTTGACTGGGTATGAAAGAATTAGTTCAAATGATGGTGGTAGATATAGCATAAAGAATAAAGAAGAAGATTCACCTCATCGAAATGAGGCTCAGGCTTAGCCCTTAACCTGGATGGGACGACAAATGAAATACCTCATCAAAATGAGGCTCAGGTTTTACCCCTTGACCTGATCGGGGACGATACCTCGTGGAAAAATGAGGTTCAGGCTTAACCCTTAACCTGAAAGGGGACGATACCTCATGGAAAAACGAGGTTCATGCTTGACCCTTAACCTGAAAGGGGACGATACCTCGTGGAAAAACGAGGTTCAGGCTTGACCCTTAACCTAAAAGGGGACGATACCTCATGGAAAAATGAGGTTCAGGCTTGACCCTTAACTTGAAAGGGGACGATACCTTGTGGAAAAACGAGGTTGAGGCTTGACCCTTAACCTGAAAGGGGACGATACCTCGTGGAAAAACGAGGTTGAGGCTTGACCCTTAACCTGAAAGGGGACGATAAACGGAGTCCTCGAATGAAGAAACCATTATGAGACCTTCGAATTTTGCACAACAAATCCGAGAGGGGTTTGCAAAAGGAAGAAAGGGGGTTTCCCTAAAACTTGAAAAGAGATTGAACTTGGGCGTCTCATTGCTGAGACTGTATGGCTTTTAAGACAGATGACCTTTTGCAGAAAATTCAGGTTGAACCCTTACCCTGAACGGGGACTGTCTATGGTGGGACAGTGGGGAACACAGGGAAGTGTGCTAATCTGAGAGCCTAGGCACTCAGATCAAAACAAGAAGGGAAGGATCTTGGACAACTCCCGTCATCCGATCCTAAAAGGGATAACAACAACGCCTGGATACATCAAAATAGACATCTAGCTCTCACTTCATGTCAAGATAACTTGAAAAGATTGCCAATAGGATAAAAATTGTAGTTAATTAAAAAATGATAAACATATATATGAAAAATATTCCCTCTTGCCTACCTGAAGTATTACCTCCGACTGGGCTTTACTCCGTAGAATCAAGATTCGAATTCAAATATCATTGTCATTGACTTTCTCTCAAGGAAGCTATCAATTTCCTTGATATGGGCGAAAAAGAATATATTCTTGATATTGCGAGAGCTATTGGTGAAAGGATATTGATAAAAGAATTTCACAAAATTAAAGAAGATTCTTGATAGATTCGACAGTCTAATATCCTGAGATTCTTTTCTCATGATGATCTTTCTGCACTCTCTTTTTGACAGAATTGGAGCTCTCTTGGATTTTTCGGGAATTACATCATCCTTCATTTTGGAGATGTTCTGACTTTTCTCTCTTTTTGGGAAGGGTACGTCACAAACTTCTTCATCTCAGAGATGTTTCGATCCTTCTTTTCTCTCAGGGATTATCTTGACAATTATTGGCTCATTGGTTGGGAATCTCTTGATGATAGCAGAAATTAAATATCTTTTAGGGTTTGTCGGTAGGTCCATCACACTCGCCTTCATCTCGAAGGTGATCTGGACTTTCCCTGGAAGGATTCATCACAAACTCCGTCATCTTGGAGATGATCCAAATCTTCTTTGGCCCCGGGGGTCAACTCGCATAATTTGTCTTCATCTTGACGACAATTGAGAGATCCCTTTTGCAGATAGTTAATTGCAGCTTAGGTGATTAAGGAGATATGAAGGTTGAGTAAATTTTTCTGTATCACCCAGGATATTTCGACTGCTTATTTTCCAAGAATGATTTTTAAAAATATGCCATTGACTGTGATCAATATCAATCACTTCTGGCTTCGCAACAACATTGAATTTTCTTTGCTGGCAATATCGTGGATTTATTCTTCATCCGCTTGGTTGGCCAATAGAAAGATTTTGAACTTTGAATCCTTTTTCGCGAAAGCTTTGTCCTTTCGGAAGTAATACTGAAGGTATTTCGAGGTACAATTTTATGCAATAAAGATTTTGAGATCAACAATTATTTTTCATGACAAATTGGCAAAATATTCTTGGAATCCTTGGTGAAAGAAATCACTTGAGATCCTCTACACTACGACTAAAGTAGATAAATAAACTAATTAGTATAAAAATCAAAATAAATAATACTCAATGAAATTAATTCACTAAAGAACAACGACTAGGGTTAGGGTTCACTCGGTTGACTCGACTCGGTTCGGTTTTGGCTTGAGTAGGTTCGGATTGGGTTTGGATGAACTCGGATGGGAGTAGGTAGGCTCGGTTTTGACTAGGTTGAGAGAGATAGGCTTGAGCTAAGGTTGACTCAACTAGTTGGGTTCGGTTTTGAGTTGCCTTAGTCAACTAGGTTCGGTTGACTTAGGTGGACTCGGTTTGACTTGGATAGGGTTGGGTTAGCTTGGTTTAGGTTGACTCAACTTGGTTTAACCTAGGTTAGGTTTGACTTAGACTAGAGTTGACTCGACCTAGGCTCGGTCTGGGTTAGGTCTTGGTATTGGACTCGACCTAGGGTGGACTTAGTCAACTAGGTTAACTCGGTTTGGGTAGGTTTCAATAGGTGGACTAAGGTTTGGGTAGGTTTCAATAGGTGGACTAAGGTTGACTTGACCTAGGTGTGGTCTAGACTTAGGTTTAGGTGGGCTCGATTGACTCGAACTAAAGTTAGGTTTTGACTTTGACTAGACTTGGCTAGGGTTGGTCTTGGTCAACTGGGGTCGGTTAGAAGGATAGGCACCCAATAAAAAATCAAAGATAATTTTGGAAATGGAGAAGTCCAAAAATCGTCCTTATTAATGGGGAGTTACAACCTTAATGAGCTTTTAAATCCCATTGGGAAACATGGATCAATGCTATTTCCAAAATTAAGGTGAGGGAAAGCCCTTAATTGCAATTAATTCCTTTTTGAGAAGCCAAATCGTCCAACCTAGATAGTCACACGATTTTAGCTTTCCAACCAAGAATTTAGGTGCAATTACTTCTTTCTTGAACTCATAAACACCTACTTTGGAAATTTAATTGATTTTCAAATTGGCTTTTCAAATCTCAATTTGTAACTCCCTATTAATAGGCAATCAAGAATTAAATCCTTCTTTAAATACCCCACACGATTTTTGAAACTTAACTTTTTCCAAAAACTTTCCACATTTCAATGCATTAATTGCCTCTCTTCTCAAAAATCGCCAACTCTAAAATGGCTTCACTTTCTAAAAAAAAATTAAATCTACCTAGGGAATAAAAGGAATTAAAGGGAAAAACGATTTCCTAAGAGTTTAATTCTAACCTAATTCTCAAAACCTACTTAATTAACCCCTAAAAACGGCTAGAAAAGAAATACCTAATACATTGAACCTAGACACCTTCCTAACTCAACTAATGACCATTAAGACTTTCTAAAAAAATCGACCAAGAGCTCAAGGAGAGCTCTAATGGCTGCCGCCCCACCTGGGGAAGAAGAAGACTAATAAAAAAATAAAAATAAAAAGAATAAAAACTTAAACTAAAAGAAAAAACGACTTACTAAGGAACCACTATTTTGATAAAAATAATTTAAAATATAATGAAAAGAACTCCTAACTCCACAAATGCAATCATGAACAGCACTATGCTGGAATTTAGTAAGAACATCAAGAAATGAAAAATCGACTTTTGTAATTTTTGTTTTTCAATAGATCCCAAAACACCAAAAACACAAAATGCTAAAAATGATTATTTAGAAATATCCTAAACGAATGAAATGAACTAACACAACTATAGACTGCTGTTAACACCTAAAACACACTGCAACTACACCGTTTTACCCACATCAACACATACATTTAACAAAAACACAAAGATCGGCTAGAATAATCCTAGCCGATTTTTTTCTTTTTCAAAAATAAAATCAACACAAGACACAAGCACAACCCACGAATAAAATAAACTAAAATGAATTTTTCTAATGAGATTTTCAGCAAAACAACACAGTACACATGCTGGACAAAACAAAAATATCAAAACAAAAATTTTTTTTTTTTTGGTGAAAATCAATAATCGGCTGGAATAAGTCTAGCCGATTTTTGGATTTTGTTTTTTTTTAATTGAACACAAAGTCATAACACATAAACAAACAATTAAAATGACTCAAATTGAAATATTTTTATCGGATTTTCCGTAAAAACTCCACAATGAGACACGTTGGGAGCAAAAGCTCAAATCGGCTAGAAAAACTCTAACCGATTTACACGTTTTCCTTAAAAAATGATGAAAATCGATATTCAAGCATGTAAACAATAAAACAAACCTAGATCTAATGTGTTGGTCTATGCACGGACTCTATTCTAAGGTTGAAAACAAAAAGAAAACAAGAAACACTCAGAAAATAAAGAAAAGAAAACCAACACCCAATTCGGTTTTATCTAGAAGAGAAGGAAGAAGAAGACCTACCTTTTGGAAGATCCGACGACCGGGGGGGTGAAGAAGAGCGGACCGTGGCTGGAGATGGACGTCCTATACAGTTCGAGAATGTTGTACTTCACCAAAAACGGCACCTTTTGCAGCTGCTACACGTTGGAGATCCACCGACGATGGAATGTGAGCCGATTCTCGATCGGACGGTGTAGAAAGCCGGATGGAGGTAGGGCCGACTCACCTTGGTGGTGTGTTGAGCACTCCCGCCCAAGGTTAATGGTATCCACCTCTGCTACACCTGCAAAAATACAGAAAAATGGTGAATACTACAGCAAGGAACAAGAAAGAAATGAAAAGAACACAAAGGGGATCGAGATATGCTCGGAAACCAAGCATAGGCCGGTCTTCAATGGCTAAAACGTTGGGGAAGATGGAGAGGAAGGAGCTGCTGCTGTAGAGTCACTGTAGGGGGCGTCCAAACACAGCCAAAGACGCCTAGGGTTCTTAAAAAAAACTATTTATAGTTTTGACATTTTTCAAAAAGAGTGTTAAAAATAAAATATTGCTAGGCGCCACTTTCTGGGGGGTTTTCAGAAAAACTTTTTGAAATGGATATGGATAGGCGTGTGGGTTGGGTTTTAGGCTTTCTAAGAGTTGATCCAAGGTCCAATTGACCTAATTGGGTCGGATATGGATCCGATCCACCTCGAAATTCATGCCCGAACACTGAAATAGTCATAACTCATTCATTTTAACTCCGATTTTTCTGAAATTCGAACCATAGCCCCTTACTATCAAAACACATCTAAACATGGGTTTAAAACCTCAAACTTGATACAAAATGCATGAAAAACTTGTTTACATGATGTGCATTTCATGAATCATCAAATACCCCCATGCTTGAATGTTTGTTAGTCCCTTAACAAACCCTAATTATGATATGCAACGAAAACAAGAAATGCTAAGCATGAATGCATAATACTAACTCACTTTCGTAGGAATCACGGTTGCATTTAGCGTATTCAACAAGCCCTTTAAACCCCTAACTTACACTAGTGGACGAGTAAGGTCTCGTGAGGGTTTGCAGAGATGCTACCCACAAACATCAATGAAGTGCGAGGATGATTTTTCAAAAATATTAGGCTCTTAAGAATGCAGTTGGAACAAATATTTCATGTAATTGACATTCTCAAAACAAGTTTAAAAATCTCATGCCGCCACAGTAAAAATTCTTTTCCTTCACTTTTCTCATATTGTAGCTAGTTCATGATTTTTCTCTGAAAGTCAAGTATTCTCATGTTTTACTCATTTATTCTCACTTGTATATTTTCTGCATAGTAATACACATATATGCCTAAGCAATGAAAATTTTTTCATTCAGCACATTCTTTTCTTTCATTTTCACTCTTTTTTCAACTTTTGATCTCTTGCGCATTCTTCTCATATGAGCACTATTTCGAATAGTCAGTTTTCGTGACCCGTGTAGCGAGCTTTGGGTCAGTGACTCCCAGGCTGGCCAACCTTAGGGCACTAGATACAAAGTATCCCTCAGACTTAATTGCTCGAGTCACTAGACCTTCTATTCTAATAGTTTACGTATAGTCTACCTCTCGTCATGTGCAATGTCTCTATCTCTTAGGCTTTCTATGCAGTCCATGTAACAAGCTTTCGAACCGGTGGCTCCCAAACCAGCTGGCTTTGGGGCACCAGGTGTAAAACACCCTTCAGATTCTACTTACTCGAACTACAAAGGCCACAGATATCGACTTAGACAAGAAGATGATCTCCTTCGTTATCCTTTTCGTTAAGATACTCAAACACTTCATCTCGTGTCTGAGTTCCACTACTAAGATTCACGAAGACATCAACAACTAAACGTAGCTCTATTCTTTTAAACTCATTTTTCAAACACATCTTTCCATTGCTTATTTCTTTCACAAAACATACTGTGCATACTTATACAAAAGTGATTCAAAATTTTCTAACAATCAAATACTATCTTTTCTTTGAATTATCTCATAAACAACTACTCTATTTGACTCAGTTCAGAAAATAAATTTTTTTTTATGGGGCTTAAAAATTTATAAAATGTTAGATTATGCCAAAAACAATCATATATGCTACACTTTGTTCTCAAATGCCTACTTAGATTACCAAAAAAAAAAATTTGAAATTTTTGTGTGCATGCATCTAAACCACCCCCCCATGCTTGAATGGCACTGTCCCTAGTGGCATACAAAATGAATAAAAATGTAATGCAAATGCACACTAAAAGACACTAACAAAAATATGGGAGAAAGGATAGATACAACCTGATTTGCTCTGAGCTTCTGAAGTTGAATTTCATCTGTTCTTTGAATTCTTTGAAAGCTCTTCCATGCACCTGGTAACTGATACACTAAATGTTAAATTAATCCTGCATACATCAAAACACCAGTTAGCACATGTGAAATGAAATACTGGATAAAGAAAAACCCTGAAATGAAAAACAAATTAGTGTACATATGATACATCCCTCTGGTCGAATCCTCATGCCTTCGTGAGATGCACTATCTCACACTCACCATCCTGCAAGGCATCTGAAATGAAGGGCTTCAATCTTTGCCCATTTACCTTGAATGTACCTTGGGTCATAGGATCTAATAATGTTACTGCTCCATGGGGAAATACTTCTTTCACAATATACGGGCCTGTCCATCTCGATCTCAATTTTCCTGGGAATAAATGCAAACGAGAATTGTATAGCCACACTTTCTGATCTGGCTCAAACACTTTTCTGACAATATGCTTATCATGAAATGCTTTTGTGCGAGCTGTGTATAATTTGGCATTCTCATATGCATCATTTATGAGTTCCTCTAACTCTGAGAGTTGCAGTACTCTCTCTTTGCCAGCCTGGGTGAGGTCAAAATTCAATTTCTTGATAGCCTAGTACGCTCTATGCTCTAGCTCGACAGGAAGATGGCATGCTTTCCCGAATACATAGCGATACGGGGACATGCCAATGGGAGTCTTAAATGCAGTTCTATATGCCCAAAGTGCATCATCTAAGCGCTGGGACCAATCCTTGCGGTCCGGGCGAACTGTCTTTTCTAAAATTCGCTTAATCTCCCTATTGGATACTTCAACCTGTCCACTAGTCTGTGGATGATATGAAGTGGTGAATCTATGATTAACAGAATATCTTCTCAGAAGAGAAGCTATCTGTACATTCCTAAAATGTTTGCTACCATCACTAATCATCGCACGTGGCACCCCAAAACGACTGAAAATGTTGTGCTTAATGAACTTAAGCACTACTCTGTGATCATTGGTCTTGGTTGCCACAGCCTCAACCCACTTGGATACATAATCAACCGCCACTAGAATGTATAAATTTCCGAAGGAAGGCGAAAATGGTCCCATGAAATCAATGCCCCAAACATCAAAAATCTCGACTATCAAAATCGGAAGCAAGGGCATCATGTCCCTCTTGGACATGTTCCCAATCTGCTGGCATCGCAGGCATCGCCTACAGAAC
Source organism: Nuphar pumila (assembly GCF_984573655.1). NCBI lineage: Eukaryota > Viridiplantae > Streptophyta > Magnoliopsida > Nymphaeales > Nymphaeaceae > Nuphar > Nuphar pumila. The sequence continues at coordinate 55,658,352 of NC_143258.1, forward strand.
TCATGCGCATCCCTGTGGAGTGTGGGCCAATAAAATCCTGACTGCAAAACCTTTGCAGCTGTCTTCCTACTACTAAAATGCCCTCCACAGGCTAACGAATGGGAAAAATTCAGAATGGACTGGTACTCCTCCGGAACACATCTCCTAATGATCTGGTTTGCACAGTATTTGAACAACTCCGGTTCATCCCAATAATAGTGCCTCACCTGAGATAGGAATCTCTCACGCTCATTCTTGTTCTAATGCTCAGGTATCTGCCTCGAAACCAGATAGTTCACAATATCTGCAAACCAGGGTAACTGCGATGTACTGACTGACATGATCTGCTCGTCGGGGAAAGAATCACTGATCGGCTTCTGATCCTGCGTGGTCTCCACGATCAGTCTGGAAAGATGGTCTGCTACTACATTCTCACTTCCCTTCTTATCTCGAATCAAGAGATCAAACTCCTGTAGTAGTAGGACCCAACGAATCAATCTCGGTTTGGTGTCTTTCTTATGCAACAAATATTTCAATGCAGAATGGTTAGAATAGACAACAACCTTCGAACCGAGTAAATAGGACCTAAATTTATCCAATGCAAAAACTACCGCAAGTAGTTCCTTCTCTGTCGTAGTATAATTCATCTAGGCATCAGACAGAGTTCTACTCACATAATAGATCACATAGGGTTTCCTATCAATGCGTTGTCCTAAAATAGCCCCCATAGCATAATCAGATGTATCGCACATAATCTCAAATGGGCGAGTCCAATCTGGAGGTCTCAAAATAGGTGCAGTAATCAAGGCCTCTTTGAGAATCTCAAAGGCCTTCATACAATCCTCACCGAAATCAAAGGGCTGGTCTTTCTCCAATAACGTGCAAAGCGGTCGAGAGATTTTGCTGAAATCTTTTATGAACCGCCTGTAAAATCCCGCATGCCCTAAAAATGATCGAATCTGCCTCACAGAGGTGGGTGGAGTCAAACGGGAAATGGATTCCACCTTCGCTCTGTCAACCTCAATACCACGCTTGGACACAATGTGTCCTAGCACAATCCCCTCCTGTACCATAAAATGGCTCTTTTCCCAACTCAGGACGAGATTGGTCTCCGCACACCTACTTAATACTCGAGTCAGTTTTTAGAGGCAATCTTCAAAAGAAGAGCCATACACCGAAAAGTCGTCCATAAAAACTTCCATCACATCATCAATCATGTCCGAGAAGATAGCAAGCATGCACCTCTGAAAAGTAGCCGGGGCATTACAAAGCCCAAACGGCATACGTCTAAATGCGAAGGTGCCATAAGGACATGTAAACGTGGTCTTCTCCTGGTTGTCAGGATGGACAGCTACCTGATTGTATCCTGAATATCCTTCTAGAAAGCAGTAGTAGCTCTGTCCTGCGAGTCTCTCTAAGATCTGATCAATGAATGGCAATGGGAAATGATCTTTCCTAGTTGCCACATTCAGCTTCCTATAATCGATGCAGACTCGCCATCCTGTAGTGGTCCTCATCGGAATTCTCTCACCCTTCTCGTTCTCAACCACAGTGAGTCCTGACTTCTTCGGCACAACCTGAATCGGACTGACCCACTGGCTATCAGAAATAGGGTAAATGATTCTGGCATCCAACCACTTCACCACTTCCTTCATGTTGGGATTTAGCCTTCTCTACATATCCCTAAATGGCTTGACTTCCTCATCACAATGGATTCTATGCATGCAGAATGAAGGATCAATCCCCTTCAGATCAGCAACTCCCCAGCCAATCGCTACCTTGTGCTCTCGAAGAATAGTCAGCAATCTCTGTTCTTGCTCTTCAGTGAGCAAGGATGAGATGATCACAGGCAGAGTCTCCTCATCTCCGAGGTATGCATACTTGAGTGAATCCGGTAAGGGTTTCAGCTCAAGTTTCGGAGGTGACTCAATCGAAGATTTGGCGGGGGTCTCCGCAAGTGGTGGAAGAGGCTCCCTGACCGCTCCCCAAGGTGGTCTCTCTGACGACACTCTAAACACATCTACACTATCTACACCGCTATTCTTCTCTATATGGTACAAATCTAAAGAATCCTCAGTAATGTACAACTCGGGCTGCTCCTCCACTAACTCCTGTGCAATGTCTACATGAAAGCAGTCCATGTCTCCTGCTGGTCCCATCGCGGCATTGAAAATATTCAGCTTGACCTTTCGATTGCCGAATGAGAGATCCATGGCTCTGGTTCTGCAGTTGATACACGCATTGGCAGTTGCCAAGAATGGTCTGCCTAAAATAATCGGAGTCTGGTGCTGGCTATCCACTCCTTCCATATCAAGAATAATGAAATCGACTGGAAAATAAAAGTCATCCGCTTTAACTAGCACGTCCTCCAAGACACCTCTCGGTACCTTGATGGAACGATCTGCCAGCTACAGTGTAATCGGAGTCGATCTCATCTCTCCTAGCCTGAAAGAATCAAAGAAATATCCGGGCAGAATGTTCACGCTTGCTCCAAGATCAAGCAATGCGCGTTCTATCCGGATGTTCCCTATAGTACATGCAATGATAAGGGCTCTAGGGTCCTTGAGCTTTGGTGGTGTCTGATGCTGAAGTACTGAACTCATCTGCTCAGTCAGATGGACCCTGTTAGGAACTCGCTCTCTAGATTTATGCTTCTGCGTACATAGTTCATTCAGGAATTTGGCATATGCCAGCACCTGCTGAATCGCATCGAGCAAGGGTAGATTGATCTGCACATGCTTGAAGATGTCAAGCATGTCCTAGATCTTCGCACCTTGCTTCCCTCTATAACCAGGAGACTCTAATGCTTTGGGATAGGGTGGTGGGGGAATATACTCTGCTGGCTCCTCCTCTTTGTGAGAAGGCTCACTCCTATCCTTCTTTTTCTTCTCTGAAGATGAAGATGATGAAGATGGTGAAGGTGATGATGGGGATGGGGATGATGATTGAGCCGACATAGGTGAAACAATGGTCTCTGGCTCCTCTATCCTCTCTCTACTCTCTCGCTCTCTGCTCTCGACGTGATACTCACGTCCACTCCTCAAGGCCATAACTGATTTAGCCTGCTGCTGTGACTCGGTATGAAATAGGCCTCCAGTCATCTGGTCCTTACCCTTCGGGTTCATGACAGCCTGACTCGGCAATGTACCCTCGGGTCTCCTACTAATAGCCTCAGCTAACTGTCCCATTTGCGACTCTAACTTCGCAATGGACTGTGTATGCGAGATCAAAATCTGGCTACACTTCTCGAAGGCGTTCTGATTAGAGGTTTTCACCTCTTGGAATGCCTGGAGAAGTCTCTCCTCAAAAGATGTCTGCGGGGCAGACTCCTGCTGAATCGGGGGAGTGACAGAAGAAGAAGAAGACTGAGAATAGTTCGGTCTTTGAAATGACTGAGTAAAAGATGGCTGCCAAACTGGCTGAGAGGAAGTAAGCATCTGTATGGAAGACTGTGGATTCTTCCATGAAAAATTGGGATGGTTACGCCAACCCGGATTATATGTCGATGAAAATGGGTTATTCGGCGGTCTGACGTAACCCTGAGCTGCCTGAACTTGTTCTTGAACAAATTCAGGGTACTGAGCTGCCGAAGGGCACTCAGTGATCTCATGCGCCGGACTGGCACAAAGAGTACACACCTGCTGTGTAGTGGATGGTCCTGAGAGAAGCTGGTCCAGCTTCTGAGCAATCATGTCTACCTTGCACTATAGTGCAGTAGATGGACCAACTTCAAGAACACCAGCTTTCTTCTGAATGCTGGGTGTGGCTCTATCAGATTGAGAACTCGAAGCATGGTGGAGTGAATTCTCGGCCAATGTATCAAATAGCCTCCACGCTTCGTCCTCGCTCTTCAGCATGAATGTCCCTCCACATGAAGAGTCGATCATCTAACGATTCTTGTCAGACAATCCATCATAAAAGCTCTGCACCAGTTGCCATTTTGGCACCTAATGATGGGGACATTTCCTAAGGAGATCCTTCATTCTCTCCCAGGTCTCATGAAAGCGCTCACCATCTAGCTCTGAAAAGCTAGTGATGGCTCTACGATATTGGTTCGTACGACCAATGGGAAAATATTTCCGAAGAAACTCCTGTTGCAATTGATCCCATGACTCTATTTCTACAGAATCTAATGACTTTAGCCAATACTTGGCTTTGTCCTTCAATGAAAAGGGGAATAGAGTCAACCTTAAAGCATCATCATCGAAATTCTGTATCTTAACAGTAGAACAGATTTCGAGGAATTCATCTAAATGTCGGTAGGGATCCTCATGACTAAGGCCATAAAAGGATGGAAGCATCTGAATAATGCTGGCCTTAATCTCATAATGTGGCGCTCCTACATCGGGTCTCCAAATGCAGGATGCCTGAACATAGTCTGTGGGAATGAAGTATTCCCGCAGAGGGCGTGAAAGAACTGGGGGTGGAGGTGGAGGATCCATGTCAGCCATTGTTGCCGAACTTCGATGAGAATGTAAAATTCTCTCTGGGTTGTCAACAAATGGGTGTAATGGGGTTCCTAGACCTCGTCGACCCTGCATACACTGGTACTAAGACCAGATGTAATCAAAACGACCTAAATCTAAAAAAATT